>NW_019154110.1:23954944-24116706 GCF_002288905.1 Enhydra lutris kenyoni
CCCCCCGGGGCCCGCGCGGAGAGGACGGCGTAGCGGGCAGTAGCATGGAGCAGGTCGGCCGGCACGGGGCGCGGGGGCGCGTCTGGGAGGGCAGGGCGGGGGCCGTAAGCACCGGGTGAGGGTGGGCGCGCCGCGGGGGAGGGGGGCTGGGGCGCTAAAGCTCCGAGTCCGGCGGGAGCTTGGGGCGAGGGATGAGGCTAGTGTGACACTGAGCTGGTGGGTACACACACACACACACGCACACACACAGAGGGAGGCGCGCACAGAGGGCGCGCACGCTGCTTCTCTCCCCACCCAGAAGAGCACCCTCATTTAGAAGCCCCCCTCCGCACGCGGGAAGGTCTCAGCCCTTGCTAGGATCCTAGGCTTGAGGGGGCTGCAGGCCGTGCGGAATGAAGGAGTGACAGGAGACGGAGGGAGCTCTCCCACGCCAACTACCGCCGACCCCCTAGCGAGACCTCACAGCGACAGGACACAACCGTCTCCCTCCCCCACCTACACATGGAGGGTCTTCTCCCAGCCAGCCCCCCCGCACCCGGTTACAGCAGCTGCAGCAGCTGCTGCCACCATTTCATGGCAGTGAAAAGATGGGGTGGGCTGGGCAGCTTCTCCATATGCCCCCCAAAGGCAGACCTGCAGCCCCAGCCAGGCCCGGGGGTCTTTCATTTACACAATCGCCATCAGAAAGGGGCAGGGGTGAAGCCTCCCTAGGGCTAGAGAGCCTCACCCCCTCCAGGGTGTGCAGCAAATGCAGAAGGGGGGTCAGTCCCCTTAGGTGAGTGAGGGGGGCCTCTACTTGGACTGGCAGTCGGTCTCCTGCTCTAAGAGAGGCAGCAGCCTGGGCGGGAGTGAGGGCGCTGCTCTTGAAATTGTCTTACTCCCTTCATAATCCTGACTTAGTAGGAGGTCTTGGGGTGGGGTCTGGAGTGGTGGGATTTTCTGTTCTTGGGTGTGCCTTTAAGTGCTGGGCTTATCCGCACTCCTGGGCTCTTTGGGGCTGCTCCACCTGAAGCAGTGCCTGGGGCCCTGGGCTCTGAGACCTCTCCCCTTCAGACTGAGCGCAGATCCCCTACCTTTGGCAGAGGGGTTCTTGGGTTGTCTGTGGTGGTGATGAGGAGGGGTGGGAGGCTGGGTAGGGGTAAGGAGTCGGGGTGGGGGTGAGCCTAAGTTCTGGGGAGGCGAGAATGCTCTGGACATCTTCCCCTGGGGGCTGCGTGGGCTGTGTGGGGAGGATCTGTGGGCTGGTCTAGTCTCTAGGCCTGTTTGGGATCTTCACTGTTAATTTAAATGGCCAGTGGCAGAACCAGGCCTGGCAGGGAGAATGGGACTCCATTCGTCATTATCTGCTGTTGCTGTCCTCCACTCTGAGTATCAATAAGTGGGGGCTGGGGGAACAGTCCTAAATGCCACTGAATTGCTTACATTAAAACAGTGCATTTTACGTTATGCGAATTTCACCTCAATAAGCAAAAAAAGGGGGGTAGGGCTAGGGACCATTGCTACTTTCTGCCTAGAAAGTAGCTCACTGGGAGTGCAGCTCAGCCTGAATTGCTCCTAAAAGCAGCCCTCAGTTGCCCCCCCATCAGCCTTCTAGACCTCTTCTAGGGGTCAGCTGTTTCCCCTTTCCCAGAGGACAGACTCTGGCTCCCCTGTGCCCTGGCATTGTGGAGGGGAGGAAAAAGAGGAGAGAGTAGGACATTGGGCTCCTGCCTGCGCCCATCAAAGGGACACTGGGAGGTCTTGGATATCTGTCCTCTCTCTGGGCCGCTATGAAATCCCTGCTAGTGGTGTTGAACGGTGGCTGTCGCGGTCCTTTCTAGGTGTCCCAGGACATCTCTGCCAAGCAGCACAGCAGTCAGCCTGTCCGCAGGACTGTGAGTCACGCCCCCCCCATCCCCAGATGGGGATGCTGATGTTCAGCACAACCAGGGACATGCCCAGGCCGATGTTAATGTCTGAAGGCAGCCCCAGCCCTGCCGGCCCTGTGGGTGTCACTGGCTTTCTGGAGGAGCCGGAAGCATGGTGTGTACGGGGCGCTTCTGAAATCAGAGCTTCTTTCACCACACCAGGGGAAGCTCCTATTTTAAGTTTCCCATGTGCCGAGCCCTCTTGTAAAGCGAAGGATCCTTTTATAGTACGAGAACCGCCCCAATGTGTCTGTGTGGTATGCGTGGATTTTGGCATGTAGGGTCTCTTAAAAGGGAGCATGCCTGGAATCTCACAGGGGGGAGTGCCCAGATGGAGGGGCTTGCCCCCTGTGGTCAGTGCCCTGCCCCTCTTTTCTTCCCATCTAACTCCCCTCTCCCTCCTAGGCCTGGCTCAGAGCCAGACAGAGGAGAGGGAGCAGCTGCTGGGGATTTCCAGAGCTTCCAGGGGGAGGTGGGAGCTACCCCTCCCCTTCCCCTCCCCACTCCTCCCCTTCTCTTCCTTCCCTCCATGTTTCCCTCCTCTCTCTTTTCCTCCTCTCCTCTGCCCCTCCACCTCTCCTTGAAGGACACAATGGAGACAGGGAGGAGAGTGGGTCATGGCCCCCCTGTGTGCAAGTCTTCCGTAGAGCTGGGCGGGCTCTGGGGGCCTGTGGCAAAAGCAGGACTGCAGGCCAGCTGCTGGAAGAATTTAAATGCCCTCCCATAGAACCTCAGAATTTAGCCTCCTGGATCTGGGAAGACACTACCAGGCCTAGCTACTCCTAGAGATCCTGCTTCATAGAGTGGAGGCTTGGCATCAGACTTGACCAAGTTACTGAAATTTCGGACCTTGTTTCCTCGTTTATACAGTGGGGCTAATAATAACACCTACCCTACAGGGTGGTCATTGGGTGTAGACAAAATCGTGTCTGTAAAAAGCCTGGCACACAGTAGGCACTCAACTCATTTGAACACATCTTGGCGATGGGTCAGGTGACATCATGGTCCTTGGAAGTCATCTGCTAGCCTTCTACACACAGTCCAGGCCACGGGACTGGTGTCACGCCCCAGTGTCACACAGCTGGGAGCCTGCAAGGGCGGGGACCCCAGCCCAAGGCCTCTTCCTTGTCCCCGCATCACGACAAACACGGTTCCTCTAAGGGGTCGCTGGTGGAGAATGGCAGGACTGGGCATCTCTTACCCATTCCCTGCCCTGACACCAGGGTTTTCCTGGGTGTGGCTTGTTTGCCCGGCTGCAAGCCCGGAGAAGCCACAGCCCCTTGCTTCCACCCCTGAGCCAGCTGTCCAGCGGTTGCTGGCCTGGGTTCCCAGATGTTTGGCCGGTTACCAATGGCCCTTGGCCCCAGCCAGTCTAGAGGCTCTGTAGGTTCCTTCCCTGAGGGGTGTTTGGGTGGGATTCCTGAGGGACCTGGTGGCAGGGAGGAGGGTGGGGATTGGCGTCTTCTTGAGTGGCCTGTTGCCCTACCCTTACACCATTAAAGATGCTCAGCGAGGTCTGCTCTGTGGGATGCCCGGGGCTTCTGCCAGAACCTGGGCACCCCCCCCGCACCCCCTACCCCCCAGCTCTCAGCTTTGGGCCTCCTTCCTCTGCCACTTGCCCTGTGACGGCCTTCAAGGTCTTGGCCACACACCCAGCCTCCCGGGGCCCCTGCCTTCTGCCCTCATTATGGGAGGCCCCTCTTGTTTTCCTCAGCGTACTGCTTGTACCACACTGCAGCCCCGACCTAGCCATCCTCTGCTGTTTCTTGCTCTCCTTGGAATCTGAGCCCAAAGAGGGCAGGCCCATTGACGGTCCCCACCACCAGACACGGCAGTTTGCATGTAATCAGGGCTTAATAAATATCTTTTGCCTTGAATGAACTGGGCCCGCACCTGCTTTAGAGGTGAGCATTTAGGTGGGGGTGGGTTGCTTTCAGGGGACAAGCAGAGGACAAGCTGGGGGCGGGAAAGCCAGAGTCACAGGAACAAGCCTCTCCTCAGTGATCCCCTCTAGTCCTGCCCTCCCGCCCTTCTCCACCAGGGGGTGCTCCTCCCCCTTCGGTGGAAGGACGGAGGCTGTTGTCCAGGGTCACCACCCCGGCCCACAGTTCCAATAACTCCCCTTCCACCCACTGTTTCTCCTTTTCAGCTCCTGGGGTGCTTTGAATACATGATCAAGTGTGAGCCCCCAGTGGGGAGGCAGGCAGAGAGGGTCTTACTGTTCTCATATTACAGAGGATGAAACAGGAGCAGAGCATGTCCTTTTCTTCAAAGACATACAACGACTAGGTGGAAAGGAGGGGAAACTGACCCCAGGCCTTTGGACTCTGGAGTCAGTGCTCCTTGATGACACCATGCAACTCCTAGCTGGGTCCTGGGCCAGGCCTGATCCTGGCTGTGGACGGCTCTGGTCGGAGGACCCCTCCCTGATCGCCCCCCAACTCTTGCCCTAGCTGGAGTTGGGGAACACAGAGCCTAGAGCTTTGCAGCTTCTTCCTTCGCTCAACTCATCACCCCTCTGTCTCTCTCATGCCCAAGTCTCTCCCAGGGCTCCCCTGTGCTGCTAACTTTCTTTCTTTCTTTTTTTTTTTTTTTAAAGACTTTATTTATTTGTCAGAGAGAGAGAGAGAGAGCGTGAGAGAGCACAGGCAGAGTGACAGGCAGAGGGAGAAGTAGGCTCCCTGGCGAGCAAGGAGCCCGATGCAGGACTTGACCCCAGGACGCTGGGATCATGACCTGAGCTGAAGGCAGCCGCTTAACCAACTGAGCCACCCAGGTGTCCCTGCTGCTAACTTTCTTAACAGGCCTGTCTCCACTCCCTCATCCCCAATGATGCTCTTCCTCACTGTGAAATCTGGCCTCTGCCTCCACCGGTCCCCTCTTTGCCCAAGGTGCCCTCTCTGCCCAACACAGTGCCACTTCCTCGGTTCAGGAACGCCTTGGGTCTACTGATGACTTCCAAAGCTGTATCTCTAGTTTAGGCCTCTTTTCGGAGAGACAGACCCAGAGTTTAAGGTGCTGGTCACTCTTCCACTTGGCAACACAGCCTGTGGGTTAAGTGTGTGGACTCCGGAGCCCAAATGCCCAGATTCAAATTCTGGGTGGACTTGGGTGAGGTACTCAAGCTCTCTGGGCCTCAGTTTCCTTATCCATAAAATGAGGATTATAACATCTATTTCAAAGCTCCTTTGTGAGGCTGAATTGGAATAACACATACAAAGGACGCACAGTGCCTGGCATGCCCCCTCTCCTTGAGAACACTCCAGATTTTTCCATCTCCTTCCCGCAACACCCAGCTGGTCACCAAGTCGTGGGGGCCTCTGATGTTTCTTGCCCCTGTCCTCATTTAGGGTCTCCACCGACCATCTCCCCGCCAGCCACATCTCCTTGCTGCCCCCACCCCCCTGTCTTTCCTACTATGTGGCCCATCTCTTCTTAAATCCCTGCCCCCAGCAGGCTGGAATCTAAGTGCCTCAGGCCCAGTCACTCCATCGGCATATCCCCCGCCCACGTTTCCTTCCTCATCCCTCCATGCTTCCTGCCCACATATGTACCCTCCTTACCCTCTTCTTGGCTCCAGCCACATCACTAGAATCTGTTTTCTCCTGCCTTTGCCTATGATAGTCCTTTTCCCTGGAGTGCTTTTAACCCCCATTCCTCGTCCCCCCCACCTCACCATGAAGCCCAAAAAGCTCAAGGCCCCCTCATCCTGGAAGCTTTCCTCTGCTCCTTTTCGGAGATCTCACTACAGAGTCAGGATTGGTAAGACTAGGACTCCCACAAGGGAAGGAGCTAGGTCTTATCTCCGTATCCCCAGGGGCAACCTTCAGTCCCCCAACCCCTCATATATATTAAGATTCCCAATAAGCATTTGTGAACTGAGAGGAAGGTGACTGGGCTGGGGGAGGAGCTTAGAAAGAGGAGAAGTATAAGGAGGGTCCTCAGTGAGGGACCCCCCCCCACCCATGCTGGGCTCTACTTCCAGGAACCCCAGAGAAAGCGTGTGCCAGGCATGGAGTGGATTTGGGGGTGGGTTGTGGGACCCGGGAGTGAGACCCAGTGAGCCTGAGGGAAAGGACAGGAGGAAGAAGGGCTGGAGAAGATCGATCGGAGAGGGCCAGGACAGAATGGGGGTGCAGGTCAAAGTGCAGGAAGAGGTGGGAAGGGCAGCTGGGTGGGGGAAGAGCGCACTTTCTGGGAAGTGGGAGAGGGTGGGGGAGGTGAGCGCGGTGCATTGTGGAGGGAGGAATTCATCTGCTGGCGGGTGTGAGCTCATTTCCTCTCACTGCCTCCCGCTGTGTCTGAGGGCATCAGGCTCTGGAAAAAGTGAGCCAGGGGCACCCCAGCGGTCACCACCCTCCTCCACTCCCCCCACAGCCACAGTTCAGTCTGGACCCCAGGTGCCACTGCTTCCCCCTTACGGAGACAGCCCGTTTGTTCTGAGAGGGGAGGACCCCTGAGCCAGCATTGCAGCATCGGACCCCTGGAGCTACAGGACAGAGGGAGGGAGAAACAGGAACCTTCTTGAAAACCAAGCAAGACAATACAGGCAGTATGATGCGTTACAGTTAGATAGCAGGAAGGACTTCTTAGAAGGGCCAGGGGCAGGGGGTAGGGTGTGGGGTGGGGTGGACAATTCCAGCTGCACGTGACCTTGATGAGGAGAGGTGGGGAAGGAAGAGGAGTCATGAACGGCCCCTCCATCATTATGAGAGCATCCCTTTTCCAAGGACTGCCAGGGAACTGAAAAGAAATTAAATAAAACATAAGATTTAAAAACAAGTTGGTATGTTCTTCCTCCGGCTCATAGGATTAGGGACTGCCTAGTGGGTGTCTGGGCCCCTCTTAGCCGCTCCAAGACCTGAGTCCTGGCCCTGGGGAGACTTGGAGCTGGCGAGGTAGGCAGGCTTTATGAGGTCTCCTTCCCCAGAGGACGTGGGTGATTCCCGTGGGCAGAGTCAGCCTTCCACTTTCGTTGCCTGCTTTTATCCCATTCCCATTTGTATCTACCTGTGGCCTCTGCCTTCTTTTCTTCATAATCTGAGTGAAGGAATATGGGAGACCTTTAAATCTGCAAGAAGGCATGGGAAAGAGGTAAGCTGAGGCTGTAGGAAATACAGGAAGTAAGAAGGATGTCAGTTAGACAGCAGAAGGGACTTTTCGGCAGAAATGGGGACTGAGGGACCAACTCTTCCCGGAACATCAGGAAATGGCCTGGAGGGGTCCTGCTTAGGGGCAAGGAAATAAAGAACTGGCTCAGAACCCCAGGGGCTTTTGGGGCCCACCTTGGAATGAAGCCCCAAAGGAAGGTTGTGGGGAGCTTGTGACTGGGAGGCCTGGGGCCATCTCTGCCCTCACTGTTGTCCACAGCAGAGCAGATCTATGGGCTGGTCCAGAAGCCTGAATCCCAGGCTGGCTGGCTGGGTGTCTGAAGGGCTGGGGGACCCACCAGCCTCTTTCTTCCAGTCTCCATTTCTCTGCCTCCTTGGGGTCCTGGACTGAGACTCTTGCCTGGGAAGAAGGCCCTAGATAGAGGGGTTAGAGCCCCTGAAGCTCCCACCTGCCCCCGCCCTTGTCTGTCCTTGTCTCCACGAGTCTCTGGACAGAAGGCTCCCTAAGCATTTTTTCTGTCTATCCCTCTCTTCAATCCTGGGTCTCTATCTTTGTCTCTGACTTTCTTCTCCTGCACTCTGCACTGTCTCTATCTTGTCTCTGCCTCTGTGATGCTTTCTGTGTCTCTTAGCCTTTGTTTCTGACCACTTCTGTCTGATTGTGTTTCTCTCTGCTTCCCTCTCCCTTCCTTCTTCCATCCCTCTCTCTCCCTGTGCTAGCTCTGGGTTGGGTGCCCTTGTCCTCTTTCCTCCCCAAGCCAGGATCACTATTCATTTGGGCCGGTTCCCGGGAGACCAGCCCAAATTTTCTCCCTGAGACCACCTCTCTTGCCCAGGCTGCTCTGTCTTCTAGCTCCGCTGCCGGCGCAAAGCCCTGCCTGAGCCCCCTTTATCTGTCAGCTGCTCTGGGAAGAGGCGGCGGGTGCGCCCCGTCGGGAGCGCAGGGGGCGGAGCGAAGGGGCTGGCCCCCGGGGGGGGGACACTCCGCGCTCGGCCCCGCCCCCTCCGGCCCCGCCCCCTCCGGCCCCGCCCCTCCCGGGTCCCGGCCCGCGCCCCCAGCAGTGCCCCGGCCGCAGAGCCGCCGCTGCCGCCCGATGAATGGAGTCGCCTTCTGCCTGGTCGGGATCCCGCCCCGCCCGGAGCCCCGGCCCCCTCAGGTGAGGTCGCTGGGCCAGGGGAGGGGGGCGGATCCAGGCGCTGCAGGGGAGCTGCCGCCGCAGGGCCGGGGTCGCGGCGCCCCCGCTCGGCGGGCACCGCCTGGGGCGCACGCCGCTGGCACCGCGGGCACGGCTGCAGGGAACCTGGGCTGGTGGCGGGCCGTGGGAGGGGGCCGGAGCGAGAAGTGCCCCGGGTAGGGGGGCGGGAAGGGGGAAGGCAGGCAGAGGACCGGGACGCGTACGGGGCTGCCAGGGCAGAGGGCACCGACCAGGGCGGCGGTGCCAGGCCCCCCGCGGCCGGGTAGCGGGGGCGGGAGGCCCGCGCCTTTTGTCCGGGTTTTTCAGGCGGGGCGTCTGCCGCCGTTTCCTCTGCCCGAGTTTTCGTTTTCCGTTGGCGAGGCCCCGGCACAGCTGGAGGGAGAGGGAGTGGGGGAGGGGGTTCCCGGAGCGGGATGTCCTTGGCCACTGCGGCCGGACACCCCCCTCCCCGCGCCACACTCGCCCCCTGCCGGGCCTGACCGCACGACGAGCTTCAGGGAGCGGGTCTGCCGCTCCACTGGCTCCTGGGAGAAGACAAACGGGCCCCGGGACCCCATGGTCCCGAAGGCTCAGCTGCGCTCCCTTCCGCCCCCTCGGGCTGGCTGTGGGTGGGTCTGGGTGCGGGGTGCCAGGGGCATTACTCAGCGCTGGGCTGCTTTGCTTGGGTTCTTTCATCTGCCAGCTGTTGAAGCTGGGGAGGGGCCAGTAAGGACCTCGGGGCCCCTTTGGAACCAGCCCCCTACCTCCAAGCCTGGTTGACCGGTGCTGGAGTACCCCAACACTGCACCACCCTCCTTCCAAGTTCAAGGGTTGGACACTGTCTGGCCAGTCCTTTCCCAGGTTGGAAAAGAAGTTGCCTCGGGGTCCAGGTTGCGGTGAAGGTCTGGGCTGAGGCCTCTTCCTCTTCTGATAAGGCTGGAGGACTTAGTGATGCTCTTCCTCAGCTGCCTCCCCCTCTCCCTCCATCCCATGCTGGAGCTGGGGTCTGGTGCTCTGCAAACTCTTTGAGACTGGTGTGTTTCTCAGAAGCTGGACGTATGCTCAGTTCTCCCTCAGCCTGGAGCATTCTCTCTTCCCAGAGTCTCCCTGCGCCTTTCAGCCAAAGTGTTTCCTAATTACAAACTTGAAATTCAGGATGGACAGGGGGTGGGGGTGGAGGTCATTAAGCCTGAGTCCCATGGATTCACAACCCCCCCCCAACCACACATACTTCATCTCCACCCCCCCACCTTATCCACCCCCACCCCAGGCCCAGCTGGGAGTGGATGGGGTTTGATTCCATGGGGTTCAACCCCCTCTGCCAGGTCAACAGCCTTATTCCCAAAAGTGGCTGCTCTTGCTGAGATGTGCTCATTGGCCTGCGATTTGACTCTCCATTACATAACCAGTCATTTCGCCTCCAAACACAACCCAAAGGCCCCCAGACCCAGCCTCGTCCACTTGCTCCCAAGGTGGTTGGGTCCACCCCTATGTGGCTGGGAACTCCTGTTCCAGCATCTGAGGCCTTGCCTTCCCCTTGGGAATGATAAGAGCAATAAATCTCTTTTACCTTCAGTGCTGGATTTCAGGACCTCAAAAGCCCTGTGGGTGGGCAGGGTGGATATTTGGGTCTGAGACCACACAGCAATATTGCCAGGGATGGAACCTGGGTACCCTGATGAGATCTGGGCATAAGGCGAAGCTTTGGGCAAGGGGATGCTGTTAGGAAGGTGGCTTTGGGACACCATGGGCAGTGGGGCAGGCTTTCAAGGATCCCAGCCCAAGCAGAGAAGGACTGGACCCAGGGAGCAGGCCTTGTGCTGCGCTGCCTGCATGGGGACCTCTCTGCCCCCTCATCAGACTTGCCCTGAGCCTGTGGGGAAGGGATGCAGGAGGCCCCTCTGGTCGCCCAGCGGTGCAGCGGTTTGCTGGGGATGGGAGTGGGATGAGGGATGGTGCTGGTTGCAGAACAGGGCAGGAGTGGGCAGGCGCATGCGTCCTTCATCCTTCATTGCAGGGATACTTAGAGGGGCTGCCTGGTATGTAAGGTTAAAAGAGACTACAAAGCAGGAGAATGGACTAAGTGATAGTAGGAGGGACTGTAATTATCAGTAGGGAGAGGCTTTCGAGCGGCAGCATCCCAGCCTGGCCGGGAACATTCCACAAGGAAGTTTTCTCCAGGATAGTAGGGTAGGTAGATCCCTGTGACACCGGATTCCAAGCAGAGGAATCTGGAGAGATTCATAAGGGATGCAAATATATTCAAATAGATGCATACATTAGTGCCTGGAAAAAAATATATTTTGTTTTTAAGGAGGTGGGAATTGCTTTACTAATACACCTGATATTTAAGATATAGGCAGCAATGACTCTGGGCCAGGATTTATAAAAAATTACCTCCTTTAGGGGCGCCTGGGTGGCTCAGTGGGTTAAAGCCTCTGCCTTCGGCTCAGGTCATGATCTCAGGGTCCTGGGATCAAGCTCTGCTCAGCAGGGAGCCTGCTTCCTCCTCTCCTCTGCCTGCTTCTCTGCCTACTTGTGATCTCCGTCTGTCAAATAAATAAATAAAATCTTTAAAAAAAAATTACTTCCTTTAATCCTCACACCACCACTGTGATGTAGTACTGTTGCTGTCCTTGTGTAACAGTTGAGACCACCAAGGCGTGGAGAGCTAATAGCTTGGCTCGAATCATATCACTAACAAGTGGCAGAATCTAGGAAGGAAGGTGGCACTCTGGCTAGTGACTCCAAGCTCTTATCCTTCCATCCTGTTTTTTGAGCTTTCCCTGGTCCCACTGTCACTCCTGCCTTGATCAGGGTCCATCACATAGCTGCAGCTCAAGAGCAAGGTGAATCTCTTGCTGGTCTGGAGCCTGGTTGCTGGTCTGGAGCCTGGCTGCTTGTAGTCAGGCTGGGGCAGGGCAGAGGGCTGGAGAACTCAGGCGGCCATCCTGTGTTGGTGGAACCAGCTCATTGACTCCCCCAGCATGCCCACCCCACCCCACCCCAGGCCAACCCATAGCCCTTGGACTATGGCTCAGTTCATTGGTGTTTCCCTCCCAAAGGGGCATCAGCCCTGCTCTGTTGACTACAGGGGTTCAAAGGTGAGATATTGGCTTGGTCAGGGATTTGGACAAAGCCCGGTTTTAATGATCCTGCTCTCCCTCCCTCCCCAGAGACAGCCATGAATAGGGCCTGTGGGAGCTGGCTCTGCCTTTCCCCAGCACCCCCACCCCCTTCAAACAACCCGCCTTTAGATCCAGGCCCCCCTATTTCATGCGATGTGCCAGCTCTTCAGCTGGGCTGTGCCAGTCAGTACCAGGAGAGCATCTCTTCCCCCCTGCCTCAGTGGGACAGCAGGCTGATATGCCCTAAGGACCACACTTAGGGCGAGTTGGAAGCTTGGTGAGACTGGGATTGTTACCTGTCAGAATGCGTCAGGACTGGAGGGGTCATCATGTTGAACTCCTTCATGCTATAATGGGGAAACTGAGGCCAGGCAGTACCCAAGGTCAGGTGGCCCATGAATGGAGGACATGAACCCGGGTGTCCTGATTTCCAGGCTCCCAGGTCTTGCTTTTCTCCACACGGTTCTGTCCATGATGGGCCCCGCCCCCTGCCACCACCACCACCCCGCCCCCCGCCCGGTGCCAGGTTCTGGGACTGGGCCTTGGGACAGAGGGGAGGAGCAGGGATGAGAGGACAATGTGCCCCGTTCTTCTCTGTGTCCCCAGTGGCCAGCACAGCGCCTGGCACAGGGCGGTTCTCCATAAATGTTTGTGGAGGCTGGGGAGCAGCCCTGCCCCTGGCCTCCCAGGGTGCCCTGTGCCCGGCTCTCCCCCTGGCATTGTGACAGTTAGTCTGCACATTAGTCCCCTCCATCATCTTGGAGTTATTTGAGGATAAGGAAAGTAATAAAAGGAGCTACTTCCGTAGTGCTTCCCACTAGGTAGGAAGCTACCGTATCACGGTCCCATTTCACTGATGAAGAAACTGACACAGAGATTCTGTGGCTTCCTAAGGTCACACAGCAAGTTGTAAGTGGCAGAGCTGAGGGATGGACTGGGCCCTTCACCTCATTCCCAGCAGCCCCAAAGGTGTGGTGTTTGTCTTGGTGTCCACAAGGCCAGCCATGCAGCCGGTACTCAGAGAATGTTTGTTGACTGACTGGTTGACAGAATATGAAGAAACCACAGATTCCTGTAATCTAACCCTTTGGAAGCAGCTGGAGTTGGAGTCTTGGGAAGGCAGCCTAGAGGCACGGCATTTTGTTATCTGTTGCGGGAGTGCCTGATCTAAACCCAGACAGGAAAGGGAAGCTCACACCCTCCTTGTTGCCCCAGAATTTTAAGGATATGGTGCTGAGCAATGGGCACATGGGAAAGGACTACAGGCAGGATTAATGAGTCTTGTTACTTTTTCATCTCTCTGGCCCTGAGATCTTCAGCCCAATGCATCACCTTGGATTGGTGGGAGAATCTGCCACCTTCAGCTGGAGGGTAGACAGTGTCTGGTTCAAGGCAGAGCTTGTCATGGCCACCCAGGCACCTTTCCTCCATGGGATGTTGTGGAATTTCTGTCCACCTCCCATCCTAAACCATAGGCCCAGGGTCATCTCCTCCACCCTCCTCCAACCCATGTGCCCCTGGACAGGGGACCTGTTTCCCTCTGACTACCCCTCTGCTCCCCACTTGCTGGTCTGAAATCACATCAGTTATCCACATGGCTAGGCCACACGTTATCTGCAGACAAAGGCTGGCGGGGAGCTCTCTAAGGAGAAAGAAGACTCAGTGTGGAGGAGTCCTTCTAATACACAGGCAGCCGTGACGGGTGAGAGGCCTGGGCCTGGCGTGGCCTGTTGGCACGTTGTGGGGCAGGTTGGTTGGGCCCTGGCCTTCAGCCTGCTGCAGTCCACATTTCAGCTCCACGCCTTTCTCACTGTGTGATGTGGCCTTCCTGACCAAGTTCTTTGTTTTTAGCCTCCGTTTTCTTACCCCTGAAATAATCTCATTGGGAGGATGAAACAAGGTGATAGAGGAAAAGTGGCTGACATCTGGTAATCTCCACTGTTAGTAGCAACAATTGTTAAACAGATGAGAGTCAATGGATGGAAATGAGAATGACCTTCTTAGGGCACAATAAGGAGAAGTCAGAGCCAATGAGCTGCCCCTGGAGATAATGAGGCTCCCATCAGTGGAGGTGAACAGGCACAAGCTGGGGTAGAAAGAATTCAGGCATTGGGTGAAGGGTTGAAACAGAAACTTTAAGCTCCCTGCTTTGGGATCAGTACCTTGTGGTAGGAAGTTAGGGGAGCAGGTGAGAGCTGGTTCTTGTTGCAGGGTACTGGGGAGTGGGGGGGGGCAGAGCTCTGGCCTCCTGGGAACATGAGAGGTAAACTGCTGTGACTGGGGGGCTCTGGGAGGCTCCTCTAAGGAGAGGGAGTCCAGGGAGGCTGCCTGGAGGAGGTGTGGAAGGGTAGCTGTGGTTCTGAAGGGTGGGAGAAGAAGGCGGCCATTGTAGGCCTGGGCAGGCTTGGTGTTTGAGGTCAGGGAGGCCCCTAGGCTGCCAGTCCTGAAGTCAGCTCCAAAGCTCCTGGCTACCCAATGGGGTATGGTGGTGGCGGAGGGGGACCTGCTGGCTCCCTGTCCTCCCACGTCTAAGCCTCTTCTTGAGGGGCCAGGCCTGCTCCTAGTGGCAAAGAACTGTGGCTTGTAAAGAGCGGAACTGGGGAAAGAAAGACTTCTTATGTCCAGTGCCTTTGGGGGCGTCTGGGGGTCGAGGGAACAGTGGGGCCTTTGTGCCCAGCCTCCGGGAATCTGGCCGAGGAGGAGCCGTCCCTGGGTCTGGCTGGGCCCTCAGTAGGCAGGTCCTCTTTGAAGTGACCCTTTCAAAGCTCAGCCTGAATCCCTGGAAGGGGAGACCGCTCAGGGCGGGGCTTAGGGATGACCAAGACCGGCAAGCCAAGCATGGAAAGGACCCAGTGCCAGCCTCTTTGAGAAGGCAGGCTGGCAGGAGGGGTGTGGGCTGGAGGAATGTGGCCAGGCTGTGGCGGGGCGGGGGCATGTGGGAGCCATTTAGGAGGACAGCACTCCAGGGGTCTTGGACCCTGAGTGTGGGTTAATATAGGGAAGGACAGAGTTCACCTTGGCCTTGTGCCTGGTTTCTATCAGTCCCCAGATTGATTATTGTCTGATTCTGGGCTCCTAAGTCCAGAGCTGTGTCTTCCTTTTTAAGTTCCTCAGGGAGCATGAGAACACCCCTTGGAAAGAATCTGTTGCCAGCATGGGACTTAGAGCCCCTGGGAGGAGGGACAGGGGCAGTCTGGCCTATTGGAGATTTTCCTCCTCCTGAGAACCCCCCAAAAGGCTGGAGTGGAGACCCCCACCCTCTACCACAGTTTCCTTCATTCTCAATGTGGAGGAAACTCTGTATTGTTCTCTAAGAGAAAGGGAGGGAGGGAGAGCGAAGCCAACCAGAGAGGGGGCATCTTGGAAAATTTCAACTGGAGGGATCTTAAAGCCCCCCACCCCCAACCTGGCCACCTGGCCCCCGCCTCCACATTTGACTCATGGCAGAGCTGAGGCCTAGAGAAAGGCCAAGGCCAAAGTGAGGAGGCAGAGGGGGAGGGACAGTCTGAAGTGGGAGGAAGATGGAGGATGGAAGCCAGGTGGGAACAGGGTTCAGGCGGTTGAGTTGTATGTAATCCCAGGGTAATGGAGAAGTTCCCAGAGTCTCTTCAGCTCGGCTCTGCTGTGATTCCATGAAAGGAGGCTGTTGGTGAAATTTTTTGGGCTGAGCAGTGGACAGTGGCACCTTGACAGCCCAAGGTGAGAGCCCTACCCCGCCCTGAGGTTCTTTTCCAGTTCATGGCCCCATGCCCTGATCTCTGGGCATCATGGCACTCTCTGTACTCGAGAAGATTCTTCTAAATCTCCCTTTCCTCTTCTGAGGGTGTGGCCCCTGGTTCCTCCCCAAGAGAGGGGGGAGGAGGGAGCTGAGCACCCCAGGCCCTGATGGGGGGCTGTGGGCGGTTCTGGTACTCTCCTGTATCTTGCACTGACATCTGCAGAGCTGAGCCTTCATTAACTCTAATGAATCCTTGGCACCATGCCCTCCCTCTGGCCTGAAGCTTCTGGTAGGGGTGAGGGGACAGCTGGATTGAACCTAGAGCCCAGGAGGTGGAGGGGTATCTGCAAGAGGGTAGTGGGAGGCAGGAAATGGGGGCCAAGCAGCAAGGCTGAGACTGCTGTGGGGAAGAAAAAACAGCCCCCCTTCCTTCCCCTCTGGGACCTTTTCCTCCCAGATGCTTAGGTCCCCACCATGCTGGCTGAAGGGTTAGCTTCGAGACTGGGTGTGGCCTGGGACAGTGAGGATATTCCCAGGCTTGGCCTATACATAGAGTGTCTCTCCGCTCCCTAATGTCATGGGGGTGGGGCAGGAGAAGGACCTGACTCCAGGAATTGGAAAATCAGGCAGCAGCCAGATCTTAGTGCAAACCGACCTTCTTTCATCTGGTGGCCATTTCCTATGTAGGGTCTGCGTTCGCAGCTCTCTCTGTGGGTCTTGGGATCCGGATGAGTATATGACACAGCCCTGCCCTCAAGGGGTTCATTGTCTGCTTTTCCTGCCACCCAAAAGTTTCACGAAGATTTCATAACCGTGTTATGTTTGTTTCTATACTGTCTGCGAGTCCAGAACATTCTTGGCTGCCCCTCGCCCAAATTATTAACATAAACATGGCCTGGCCTAACTGGGGAGTCAGACAGAAGCAGGCACAGGGGAATGTCTTCACTGCGACATCATCTGAGTGTGAATGTGGTCACAAAGGTAGGAAGAAGGGTTTCATGATGAAAAGAGTGTTGGAGGGTAGAATTCCCACAGGGGTTTGTAAAAAACCAGTTGGTGATAAGATTAATCGCCTTTCTCTCATCTCCTGTTTCCAAACCTATCGTTAGGTTGAAGATTCTTTTAGGAAATTCCTTTTGATCGTTTTCAAGGGCCATCATGCGGAGGTTGTATATTTACAGATCCTAGAGCTGAGACTCCGAGAGGGGTAGACAACTTCGCCGAAGGTCAGCTAGCATCTGCATTTAAATCTGCAACTTTCTGAATCCTAAGCCCGGGTTGCGGCTTGAGATCTCTGCTACATTCCTCCATAAGAAAAAGCCTGGAGGATACCCATCCCACTCTGGGAAGGTGGACCCTTCCCCTTGCCCCGTCCTGAGACTTGAAATCCAAGGAGGTGTTGATAGATATGGGCAAACACTGCTGCCTCTTCTATAGATGCTCCAGCTCTGAGGGAAGAAGGCTCCACTGAGGCTTGCCAAGGCTTGATAGGATGTCTGGGGGGTGTGAGTTGTGGAGGAGAGAGAGTGGCATTCCAGACAGAAAGATCCAGCATGAGTAAAGGCAAGAAGGTGTGAAATAGCCTGGCCTCTTTTGGCATCAATGAGTGCGAGACCGAGAGTAGAGATGAGATTGTCAAGGCCAAGGAACTGCGAATCCTACCCCTCCCTGCCACCATCATGGCAGACCCCTCGTGCCATGCGAATGAGCTTGACTGCTGCCATAAATACTTTGGAGTTAGAAGGGTGTCAGGCAGTGGAGGCTGCAGACCAAGTGAGAGATGATGAGGGCTGAAACTGAAGGTAGGGGGAGAGGACAGGTTAGGAGTGGGACTTATCACCCTTTTCCCCTTTCTAGAAACTTGACATACCATCTCTTCTCCTTGTCTGATAAACCCTTCCCTGCCTTCTCTGTTTTTTAAACTCCTATTCATCCTTCAATGCCCAGCTCGGATATTCTTCTCTGTAAGCCCCCAGCCCTAACCCCATTTCCTCAAATATATGGGAACTTCCTCCTCTGGGCAGTGGATCTTAAGCCTCACGAGCGTGGGGACTTAGTGTTGTTCCCTGCTTTATCTGCAGCTTCTAGACCAGGACTTGCTGATTGGATGTGCTGACTGATGAGCAAACATTCCCATAGCACTTGGTATCCATTGTGAGAACAACATAATAATAATAGGAATATTGGTGAACACTAACATTTATTTTTTTAAAGATTTTATTTGTTTATTTGAGAGAGAGAGAGAGAACACGAGCAGGGGGAGGGAGAGGGAGAAGCAGACTCCCCACTGAGCAGGGAGCCCAACTCAGGGCTTCATCCCATGATGCCAGGATCATGACCTGAATTGAAGGCAGATATTTAACCTACTGAGCACCCAGGGGTCCCACAACTAACATTTATTGAGCATTTTGGTGCCAGACACTGTTGTGCCAAGCATTTTGCATACACTATCTCTTTAATTTGGCACAACCCCATAGGAATAGATTATTTCTGTTTTATAATTGTAGAAATCTCAGGTTAGTAACTAGTCCAAGGACACACAGCTAAGAGGTGGACAAGTTGGGGGTTCAAACCCAGATTCCTGGGGCTCCTGGGTGGCTCAGTGGGTTGAGCCACTGCCTTCGGCTCAGGTCATGATCTGAGGGTCCTGGGATCAAGCCCCGCATCGGGTTCTCTGCTCATCGGAGAGCCTTCTTCCCCCATCCCCCTCTGCCTGCCTCTCTGCCTACTTGTGATCTCTGTCAAATAAATAAATTTTTAAAAATATTAAAAAAAAAACAACAAAAATCCAACCCAGATTCCTCTGAATCATATTTGGGAATGTTTATTTATTTTTAAAGATTTTATTTATTTATTTGAGAGAGAGAGAGAGAGAGCACAGAGGGGGAATGAGAGGGATAAGCCGATTCCCTGCTGAGCAGAGACCCCATGGAGGGCTCGATCCCAGGACCCTGAGACCACAACCCGAGCAGAAGGCAGACACCCAACCGCCTGAGCCACCCAGGTGCCCCTGTTTAGGAAGGTTTAGACACTATGCTTTACAACCTCTTTGTTGCATACCTGTCTCTTCATAAAATCAGGGATTGTTTCATTAATTTAAAACAATCCTTTGTGGACTACTGAGCTCAGATTTGTTCAGCAATTCAGATGTGTCAAGCACTCAACAAGTCCTCTCAGGGGCCCCATTGACAACCGAGAAGGCAGAGGCTTGGAGAGGGAAGCCACTTGACTGGGGTCACAGAGCTGGGAGCTGATCTGAGTTCTCTTTGACTCCTCACTCTCGGTGACACCTACTCAGTAGTTCCACAATGGGACTGGGGGCTGGGCTCTGAGGTTGACTGACTCCTTCGGGGACACACAAGGGGAGGGCTAGGCCAGGGACATAGTCTCCTGCCCCGAGGCCAGTGTGCTCCCTCACTGATGAGCAGAGGGAGTCCCGAGGCAGGCCTGAGGGCCTTGTAATTTCCCAAGTGCCAGACATCTGTCAGACAGGTGAGCTCCAACGGGGCGGAGCTGGCCTGGCGCTGGGGTGGGAGGGTCGGAGTCTTAAGGCGGCAGAGCCTTACAGGGCCTTGACGGAAGAGGGTGAGAGGCCTCCACTGGGGTCAGGGCATCAGTGGGATATCAGCCATGGGGTGACCCTAAAGACCTCCAGCCGCGGGGGTGGGAGCGGGTGTGAGCCGGGGCCGGGCTTCCGCGCTGGTTCCCAGACCTGCCTAGACCAGCCAATCGGAGAAGCGTGCTGCGCTCTGTTTGCATTGCTATTTGCATGACCACGCCCCTTCGCCCCCCGCCGCTCGGCTTCCGCTCCCCTGAGCGCCTCCCAGGCCCCCGCGGTGTTTCTGGCCCCTGATGCAGGGCTGGCGTGGGCGGGCTTGGGTTGGGGCTGGGGGCTGCGGGGCGGGCTGGGCGGACCTGGGCTGCCAGCCTGGCCGCACTATTCATAGCTCCGGCTGGCGTAGTTCGCATACTTGGCGTTTCTCACGTCTGGGTGGCCTGAGGCTGCCGCCTCTCCGCACTCCTCCCTCCCTGCTCTCCTCTCCTTACCTCCTCACCCCCTCCTTTCCCGGCCTCTTCCCCCGCTCCTGCCCCTTCGACCTCTATGCCAGTCTTCAGAAATCTAGAGGTGGCACAGCCCACAGGAGGAAACTGAGGCCCAGAGAGTGGGCGTGTCTTTCGACGTGGCCTCCAGGGAGAAACTGGTAGTAATGAGGCGTGTAATGAGGTGGCTAAGAGCCTGGGCTCTGCCCGCAGACGGACCTGGGCTTGAGTCAGAGCTGCCACTAGCTGCGGGACCCTGGCAAGTTCTTGAGCTTGTGGTGGGGGGAAGTTTTTCAGAAACAATCAAGCTGAGATCTGGAGAAGATCTTGGGTTAAGAGAAGATAGGGGTGGGGGAGAGGGATCTGTGGATGTGGAGGGCCAGCCCTGCCTGGGTGGACAAGGGCCTGGCCAGCTGGGCTTGGGGGACAGAGGACACTGAAAGAGGATTGGAGCAGCGTCCCTCTTTTCCCCACCTCTTACTCCCTTATTCCAGTACCCCCACTTTCGGGATCCTGTTCCCACTGAGGAAGGTGTGGGGTACAAAAAGATGGCCAAAGATCTGAAACAGCCCCTGCCCCAGATAGTCTCCTCCTGGAGACAGTGTTCTGGCCAATGTGGACTCTCTCTGAAGAGAGGCTCATTTATTCCTTCCCATTCAGAAACATTGCCATGCACAGTCATAAATATATACACACTAACTCAAGAGTGATACAGGAGTCTGACCTAGTCTGGGGTCCAGGGGAGGTGTCTCTGGGGAAGTGACTTTTTTGCTGAGAACTACAGGGCGGATAGGAATTAATTAGGGTGTGGTTTGGTGAGGCAGGGAGGGAGCTGGGCAAGAGAGAACAGCATTTCAGAAAGAGCATGTGCAAAGGGCCTGAAGCTGGAATCTAAAGGCACTGGAAGTAGACCAGGGTAGCAGAATACAGAGGGAGGGGGTGTAGTGTACATGGAACCTGGAGACCCATCCCACAGGGCCTGGTGGTCACAACTTTAAAACAATGAGTCTGAACCAGAGGAATGGTGGCAGCTTGGAAGAGAGTGGTGAACATGGTTAACTGGTGAAGGAGACATTTGGGAAGCAAGGTCCTCTGATAGGTAGGATGTGGGGCTTTCTAGGCCATAAAACCTCCCATTTGTTGATTCCCAGAATGCTTTTCCAGTAACTTTGTCAGGCCAGTATCCCTGAAGAAGTAAGAAAGCCTGAGGGACCTAGAGGCAGAAAAGGGCTAGGACCAGTACCAATGGCAAGTGTGATATTCTCTCCATAGCAGCCTTCATGCTGGGACAGTGATCTCTCTCTCACTAGCCCATGTCTCCCATCGCTCAGTGCCCTGGCTCCAATCATTCCCTACCTAGTACCAGATAGGACGGGGGCTCTGAGGGGCCGGGGTGGCAAGTGGGTGTGTGTCACACTTGTCCCAAGAGACTGCTCTACTGTTCAATGAGGGAAGGCATGCGTAGAGTGCCTGGCATATAGTAAGGGTTCGATCTTAATTACTGCTGTGACATTTACCATGTCCCAGATTCAGGGCCAGGCAAGCAGGGGAGGGGTAGGATCTGGGGTTGGGGGACCAAAGCAATGCCATCTGTCTTCTGACCACGGAGTCCAGCCCCAAAACCATCATGGCTGCCTCGAGGACAGGAGCCAAGCGAGGTGGTTTGTCCCTGCAGAGCTACCATCCCCTGCACCTTTCCAGCTGCCTCTGAGGCATCCTGGGCTGGATTAGGGAGAGGTTCAGCTCCAAGGCTGGGTGAAGGGATGACCTGGACAGGTTAGGCAGGGCCTGGGGTGAGGGGGTGGGTGGTTTCAGGGGTGGGGCTGAGAGCCTCTCCCTGCCAGGGAGCCCCAAGTACCCTGGGGGAGACTTTCGGAATCTGCCGAGACCTGCCCTGGGAGGGGATGTGGTCTCAGCTTGACTAGGACGAGCTCTCCCCTGAAAGAAACCAGTGGGTGCACCTGTTGTCTCTGCCCAGGTGCTCGGACAATAGGAAGAACTTCCGGAGAGGATTGTGTGGGGCCACAGGGAGAGTCAGTCCCAGAGCTCTCCTCCAGTGTGGTCCAGTGTGGAGGAGCAGAACGGATAGCATTTTGGAGCAGAGTCTTTGCAAGTATTCTGCCTTCAGGAATGAATGCCCTGAATATGACCTAGTCTGCAAAGGGGCTCTGGCCTCTCTCCAGTACCCTCCCTAAGGTCTCACGGTCACTCTGTCCTTCTGCAGGGAGCCCTGCTCTTCTGTACGAGACGGGGAGGGGTGATCCCAGGGCATGGTAGGGGGCTGAGGGGCATGGAGAAAGCAGTGGGGAGAGGTGGGTGGAGGGATGAGGGCACCCCGCCCACTCGGGGCTGTGAAGGAAGATAAGTGTGCCGGACCTGGGCCAGCAGGGGGCTCTGCTGCACGTGGGACCTGCCTGCATCTCTGACAAGAACTCGCACCCTTCAGTGGGTAGGGATGTTTTTCTTGGAGTGTTTGCATGAGAAAGCATTTGAGAATAGGGACATATCTCGGTGTTACACCCTTGCGCACACGTGTTTTTGTGTGTGTGTGTGTGTGTGTGTGTGTGTTACAGGTGGTGTGTAAGCTGGGAACAGATGTGTGTGCTGAGGCGGGGAGGCCTCAGGGGGCGGGAACCCCACAGTCCCCACAGCTTTTGCTAGGGAAACTCTTCCAAGGTTTAGGATGATGTGACATCCCGAGAGTTGGGGTATCCATGGGTCCATCCATGCCAAGGACTTACTGGGTGCAAAGGTCAGACTCCCCTGGCACCCCGAGAGCTCCTATTTGGGAACTACTAGGGCCCCAAAGGTGACAATAGGGACTCTGAGAAGGCATAACGGAGAGGGGTGGGAGGGCAAGGTCGTCCAGACAGGAGGTTGCCAGCTATCCTGGGCAAACTCTATGGGCAGGGCCTGCTCTTTGGCCCCCCAGGGAGACCTGTTCATTTGTCCCACCTTCTTTCAACAACATCCTTCAGATAGGAGTTTCAATAGGACTCCGTCCTTTCTTTTTATTGTGGTAAAACACACGTACTGTGCGATTGACCATTTCAGTTCAGGGGCATTAAGCACATTCCTATTGTTGCGCAACCCT
The DNA here is from genome assembly GCF_002288905.1 of Enhydra lutris kenyoni. Taxonomy (NCBI): domain Eukaryota; kingdom Metazoa; phylum Chordata; class Mammalia; order Carnivora; family Mustelidae; genus Enhydra; species Enhydra lutris. The sequence goes on from NW_019154110.1 coordinate 23,977,119, forward strand.
CACCGCCGTCCATCTCTCGAACTTTGCCATCTTCTGAAACCGAAACTCTGTGCCCATTAAACAGTCCCTAACTTTCCCCTTTCCCTTGGCAGCCACCGTTCTGTCTTCTGCCTCCTGGCGTCCAGGTAGCTCGTCTAAGCAGAATCATGTAACGTCTGTCCTTCTGTTCCCACCTTATTTCACTAAACGTAACGTCTTCCAGGTTCATCCATGTTGTGATTTCCTTCCTTTTTAGGACCAAATAAATTGTCTCGTATGGATTTACCGTGTCCTGTTTACCCGTTCACGCACCAGTGGGTGTTTGGATGGTTTCCACCTTTTGGCTGTTGCAAATATTGCCGTCATGGATGTGGGTGTACGCATACTGCTTTGAGTCCCCGTTGCCGCTTCTTTTGGAGACATAGCCAGAATTGCTACGTCTATGGTAATTCTGTGTAATTTTAGGAGGACCAAGCCATACTGTTTTCCCACAGCAATGGCACCATTTTGCATTCCACCAGCAAAGCATATGCAGGTTCCAATTTCTCCACATCCTCCCCAGGAACAACTCATTTTTGAGAGCCTGCAGTGCACGAAGCATTCTAGTAGTACGAATCCACTTCTGAAAAGTTGTCCTTAGGAAGCTCTCAGGCTAATGAGGGAGACTTGGGACATACCCTTGAGCAGCCTCCAATCTGAGAGGAAAGACCCAGGCCGTGACCTCTGGGGGACCCTGGACAGATATGGGATGAAAACACAAAACACAACAATGAAACCCTGTCTGTTCTCAGGGAGCTCCCAGTCTGATGGAGGAGGCGTAGCTTCTTCCCTCTGGGGAGTCCCACGTGGGCCCAGACACCAGAATGGATACATGGAGGGTGAGCACTGAGACAGTCAAGGGCTGCTGAGTAGAGTAAATCAGGGGGTGGAGAGGGCTTGCGGTGGGCCCTGTCCCACGCCAGCCTGTGGTTGCCTGGGCAATGGCCCTCCTGTTTACTTTGTGGCTGATTCCAGACTCACCCTTTTCTGCAAGTGCTCATTTCCCACCAGAAGGAAAGATGCTCTTTAGTCTCCCCTCTCTCTGCTGTCCCTGAGGAGGGGACTGGTTCTCCTGCTGGGTGGAGGCCCTGCCAGCCTGGCACCTTGGCCGTGTCCCTTGCCTGCCGGGGTCTCACGTTGCCTCCTTCCCCACTCCCAAAGGGCCGAAGTTCTGCTAGGGCAGTGGGGCCTTCTGCTGATGCCTCCCTGCCTGGGGGGCGCTGGGACATGTGGGAGCCTGTAAGGGGCTGGCAGTGGGAGGGGGAGAGGAAGCCCAGGTGAAGGGGTTCACCCGGGTCTGTGCAGACCTCCCTGAGTGTCTGCACATGTCGCTGCGCCCTTGCGTACACGTGGCTGGGCTGTCTGCCTGTCTGACTGTGAGTGTGGCTGGTGCGAGAGAGTGTGAATATCCAAAAGACAATCAAAACAGTTTGCGCTGCCTTGGAGGGCATTACGCTAAGTGAAGCAAGTTAAACAGAGAGAGACACATATTGTCTGGTCTCACTTATATGTGGAGTCTAAAAACAAAGACAACAACAAAAACCAAGCTCAAAGATACCGAGAGCAGATTGTTGGTTACTAGAGGCAGGGGCTTGAGGTGGGCAAAATGGGTGAAGGGTGTCCAAAGGTACAAATTTGGGGTGCCAGGTTGGCTCAGTGGGTTAAAGCCTCTGCCTTCAGCTCAGGTCATGATCTCAGGGTCCTGGGATCGAGCCCCACATCTGGTTCTCTGCTCAGCAGGGAGCCTGCTTCCTCCTTTCTCTCTCTCTGCCTGCCTCTCTGCCTGCTTGTGATCTCTGTCTGTGAAATAAATAAATAAAAGTCTTAAAAAATAAATAAATTGTTATTAAAAAAAAAGTACAAACTTCCAGTTATAAAATAAATAAGTCACAAGGATATAATATAGGGCATGATGACTCTAGTTAATAATGCGGAATTGCATATTTGAAAGTTGCTAAGAGGGCGCCTGGGTGGCTCAGTGGTTAAAGCCTCTGCCTTCGGCTCAGGTCATGATCCCAGGGTCCTGGGATGGAGTCCCGCATTCGGGCTCTCTGCCTCCTCCTCCTCTCTCTCTGTGCCTGCCTCTCTGCCTACTTGTGATCTGTCTGTCAAATTAAAAAAAAAAAAAAATCTGAAAGTTGCTAAGAGAGGAAGATCCTCAAAGTTCTTAACCAACTGATCCACCCAGGCGCCCCAAGATCTTAAAAGTTCTTATCACAAGAAAGAAACTTCTATTACTATGTGCGGTGATGGGTGTTAAGTAGACTTATTGTGGTGATCATTTCGCAATATATACAAATAGTGAATCATTAGTTTGCACACCTGAAACTAATATGTGTCTCAATTATACCTCAATAAAGAAAATGTTTAGGGGCGCCTGGGTGGCTCAGTGGGTTAAAGCCTCTGCCTTCGGCTCAGGTCATGATCTCAGGGTCCTGGGATCGAGCCCTGCATCGGGCTCTCTGCTCAGCAGGGAGCCTGCTTCCTCCTCTCTCTCTCTGCCTGCCTCTCTGCCTACTTGTGATCTCTCTCTCTCTGTCAAATAAATAAATAAAATATTAAAAAAAAAAAAAAGAAAATGTTTAAAAGGAAAAAAAAAAACAGCCCAAACCAGCTTGCATTTCTTGAACCCCTACTATGTGCTTAGGACCTGTGCTAAGGACTTTTTTAAATTACTTTGTTTTCCCAACAACCTATGAGGTTGGCAAGGAGTGTCATTCCCATTTTACGGATGAGGATCAGAGGCTCAAAGAAGTGAAATAACTTGCCCAAGGTCTCACAGCCAGGGAGCGGTAGAGATCCGACTCAGACCCGGAGGTCAAGGACTCCAGAAGTCTCCAGAGCCTGTATGCTGGCCCCTGAGCCTCTGGAATAACTGGGGATTCTGGCTGCTGGGGTCGTGTCCATCCCTCCTTGAGATGGCAGTGGGACTTCTGGGAGGGCAAGGGCTTCCTCCTCCCTTTCCTCCTCCAGCCTTCCTTGGCTCTGGCCCAGTTTGAGGGTAGGAGAGGAGCGTATAGCAAATACCCCAACTCAGGGCAAGCCTGGCTCTGGATGGGGAGAGCATGGGGTCTGGAGAGACCCTTTGGACCACCCTCTGCTCCATAGGCTGGACCGAGTGAGGTCCCCAGGCTCCCAGTGACGCAGGGTTATGGCACACCGAGCTTGCTGAAGACGCAGGCTTGCTGGGCCGGCTCATCAGCTTGGCCTGTTAGGGCATGCCAGGACTGCTTACAAGCAGTGCTGGGAACCAGGCCTCTGAATGGGGCAAAGGGGTGGAGGAGGACAGGGGGAGGCTGCCCTTGAGCAGGGAGACTGGGGCAGGGGTCAGAGGCCCAGGCGTGGGCTGGGCTGGCATGCCTTGGGTATCACATTGCCGGCATGCCTGGGATGGACGGGGACTGGCGGTGGATTTGCTCTGTCTGTGTGTGTGGGGTGGTTATAGAGGTGAGTATATGGGACCTGTCAGAGAGTCATAAATGGGGGAGATTCTCTCCAGGTAGGGGCACTGTTTGTCCTGCATTTTGGGGATCTACATCTGAGAGGAGGCACTAATTAGGCGAGAAAGAAAAAGAGAAAGAAAAGCAGGCAAAGTGACCCTGATCCCCTTTCTCTCACTTCCTGAACCACAGGCCTTTAGTGCTATGCTTCTCTCTCTTTTCTTTCTTTCTTTTTTTTTTTAACATCCAATGTGAAGCCTAACAAACCTACAACCTACGACCTTCAGATCAAGACCCGAGCTGAGATCAAGAGTCAGACACCTAACCAACTGAGCCACGCAGGCGTCCCTGTTTCTCCTCTTCTTACATGCCTTGACCCTTGGGCCCCAGAATGCTCTCCTCTTTCCCAGTTCCTTCTTGTCAGGCTGGCCTTACAGTCTTCTTCTGTAGCCCAGGCCACCCTCTTCTTGGTGGTCTAACCCTGAAGGCCCCTGACCTTGCCCTCAAGCGAACCACCCCCTCATAGAGAGATGCAGCTCTGACACAGGGACTCCCTTGGTATGTGGGGGTCTCCCTTGGTGGGGATGACGACAGCTGACTCGGGCCCGGATCTGGAACTTGAGGGCTCCTAAAGTTTTCAGGGGCTGGGATGCCAGTAGAACTATGAGCACCCTGCGATCAAGGTGTGTACTTATTCTCCAAGGTGTCCCAGCCCTTGGCCAGGCTCCTGGCCCACAGCAGGCACTCAAGACATGTTTGTCGAATGGATAAACAAGGCGGGGAATAGAAAGAGATCTGAGTTAGTCTGGGATCTGGGTTCAGCTTAGTAAAAGTGACATCTTGAGCCAGGCACTTGCCCTCTTTGAGCCTCAGTTTCTGCATCTGAAGAATGGTGGAACACAATCCCTGAATAGCCAATTTAGGGTAAACGCTGCATGAAATCCAGTGAAAGTGCCTTCAAACAGTAAAGAATGATGATCTCATTTGGAGAGAAGACTGGACACCCTCCCCTTGGAGGCGCAGCCCCCGAGAGTCCTATCCCAGGGACCCTCAGCAAGGTGAAGTTGAATGGATTTTGCAAGCTGGTCAAACTAGAGGATGATGGGAGGGACTGCTCAGCGGGGTAATTCCTGAATTGGGGGGAGGAAGCTGGGGAGGGTGCAGGGGAGGAGGACTCACACCAGGCAGGAAGGCTTGGAATAGAATCTCAGCACCGCCTGGTATTTCCCAGCCCTGGGCCCCATCCCCTCCCCTCTGGGACCCACCCCACATTCCTTTCCCAGAGGAAATGGGGGAGGGGGCTGAGAGGCTCCCCAGACCTGTAGAATCGTCTATTCAAGCTCTGTACAATCTTCCAGGCCCTACTGTGTGCACCCCCTTCCTGACACGCCTGCGGAGGCAGCCGGGCAGAGGGGGCAGGGTGGGGAAAGGGCACGTTTGGGTTGGAAGAGACGGGGACCCCCTTGCTGCCCAGCCAGGTTAGAGGGCAGGAAGTGGACATCATATATGGTTTATCATTTCCTAGGTCTCTGAACACAGGAACCCCGTGCTGCTTCTCTGCCTCGCCCCTCCCTGTAGCCCTCAGAAACCTCAGCAGTTTCGAGGGAAGTGGATTCCTGATAGACCCACAGCAGCACCTGTTGGCCGTGAGAGGCTCCGTGGGGCACGAGGGGGGAGAGTAACACCATTTCCTCAGAATCAGGGACTGGGCTTGCGGCAAGAAGAGAGGAAGTCAGGCAGCTGGAAGGACCTACTGGCTGCTTACTGGGAGAGCAGGCCGGACTCTGAAGGAGGACATCCCTGAGACTCTTGCCCTCAATTGGGGCCACAATGTGTGTGACAGGGCTAAGGACAGCGTGTGGTGGGGCTCCCAGCTGGTCTCTGATGGCCTGACCTTGGTGGGGAAGCAGACAGGGAGGCACAGGACTGACAAGGGCAGGAGTGGTCCTGACCCAGTATCCTTGGTTTTCCAGTGATGGGGGGGCAGGGAGGCTGCTAATGGAGATGCCAGGTCAATGTTCCCCCTGACTGCGGTTCTTTCCCACTCTGCCCCTAAGCCCTCCTGACTCAGCGCCCGTGGCAGCCTTGCTCTTCCCGTCCGGCTTCCGCCAGGGTGGGGGTGGGGGTCCAGCTCCTGCACAGGGGGCCCAGCAAGCGGCAAACAGGAAACAGGAGAACAAAACCCGCTCCCTGGCCCCCACTGGCCTGCCTCACCCTCACCCTTCCTCCTCCCTTCCTCCTCCCTCCCTCGCTCCTGCCCAGCCCAGTAGTCCTCTAGTTTGCCTCCCTCGGTCTGGGTCTGGCCACGTTCCTCTCCTGCTCCTCCATCTCCCTCCCCTACCCCCTCCCACCCCATCCACCCTGATCCACCACCATGGCTGTCCAGCAGAGGACACAGGTGTTGGGATGGGGACGGGCAGGGGAAGGTACCCCTTCTGCAGGGCCCTCCCTTTGGTGGTTGCCACTCAAGGGCCCAGCCCTATGGCTCTTCCTCCCAGAACTCCTAGATAAGGGAGCAGGGTTGGGCTGGAGGTGCTCTCCTACCGCCACTGCCCTTCCCTGGCTGCCGGCTAGAATTTAGGTGTAAGATCCAAAGTTGGAGTGAGGGCCCCTGGGCTTGGAGTTCCTCGCTTGCCATAACAAGCTAAGTGCTCTTGGGCCTCCATCGCTTTCCCAGAATACGGGGTCACAGCCCGGGGCCTGGGCCACAGTGAGTGGCTATGGTGAAAAGCACCCTGGGAACCGTCCAATGAGACAGACATAGTGGCGAATATGCACCTACTAGCCAAGGCCTCTGCTGGCCCCACCCGGGAAGGGGCCGGGGGAGAGAGAGCCAGGAAGGGGAGGCAAGCAGGGTCTGCCATCAACATGGGCTTCCTGTCTGACTCACAAGCTGGGGTGGGGGGTTGGCGAGCTAGGCACCCATTGTCAGCCTGGCCGTGGCCCCTCTGGGTGGAACTAATGGGCAGGGGGTCCCGGGGAAGAGGGTTGCTCGCAATCCCCTACCAGCAGTGGTGGGGACCCCACCCGCAGCTCTAGGGGCTATCCTAAGTCTGGTGTGGGGTGTTAGGAGAGTCAGTCTGCTCTCAGTGCTGGGCAGTGTGTGTGTGTGTATGTGTGTGTGTGTGAACAGAGGGGTACAGCATCTATGCATGGAATGTGTGTCTCTGGGCGATGTGTGCATGTCATCTAGCTGCTTTCATGGGGGTCTCGTGGGGTGTGTGGCGAGTGTATGGGTGGGTACCGGGGCGGGGGGCGTCTGGTGTGCTTTTAGGAACACAGTGGGTATGTTTGCAAATGTGTGTGTGTGGGGTGTGGGGGGCATATTTGCATGGGAAGGTATCCAAAGCATGTAAGGAAAGGTGTCCCCCCACAATACATATGTGAGGGGAACAGTGCGTTTATGTGGGGTCTGTGGACAGAGGGAGAGTGAGAGTATGTGTGTGGATGGGAGAGTAGCGGCTGTATAGGTGTGTGTGTGTGTGTGTGTTGTGTGGGTCTGTACGGGGTGGGTAGGTGTGCGTGTACATATGTGCCCCAGTGAAGGCGTTTCTTGGGCACGTGAAGTTGGATGCGCGCGTGTCCTGCCGAGTACAACTCTGCGTGCGTGTGGGCCGAGGCACCGTGTGAGCTTCCGTCGTGCGGGAGGGTGAGGGTGTGTGTATACGTGTGTGCCCGTGGCCAGGGTGTGCGGCTGCGCGGGGGCGCTGTATAGTGCCTCCCGCGCGTGTGTGGGTGTGTGTGAGTGTGTGGCATCGGGACGGCCGCGCACAGGGGCCGCCCCGGAGGGGGAGGCGTCTGCCGGGCGCGACTCGCCGGCGTGTCCGGGCTCAGGCGCCTTCTGCGGCCGGGGAGGCGCGGGAGGCGCGGAGCTGTGCAGCCGTCCTGCCGCCGTCCGCGCGGGCCGTCCATCCCCTCGGGGCCCCTGGGTCTCGGACCCGCGGCTCCGGGGGGCGGGCGGGGACCCCCGGGGCCCGCCTGCCACCCGGGGTACCGAGGACGCCGCCGGCCGGGCGCCTTGGAGCCCCCAGGGTCCCCCGCGCTGCGCGCCCCGCTCCGGAAGCCCGGCCCGCGGCGCCGTGGGGCCGGGGCGGCGGCCGGGCCCTGGGGCCCCCGCCGGCTGCCGCGCTCGTGGGCAGCGCCGTGTGGCGCGTGGAGCGGGCGGGGGCCCGGGGCTGGCGCTGGGAGCGAGCCGTTGGCGTGGACTGCAGTGCCCCGGAGCCGCGCTGTCTCTGGCTGCCCTGCCTCGCCCACAGCGATCTCCCCGCGCGGGGGCCGTGCAGTGCCAGGGTGAGCGCCACGGGGCTGCGGGACGAGAGTTGGACTGGGGCCCCGTCCTGGTGGGTGGGGGGGTGCAATTGGGCCACCAGCTCCTTGGGCTCTTTGAGCTGACCGGCATTCTGGGACGGAGGCCCCGGAGTGGGGAGGGAGTGAGGAGCTGGAGAGATGTGGGCGAGGGTGGCAGGTTGTGGCTGGGAGCTTTTCTGGGGGTGCTGGATGTGGGCCTCCCAGTCTGGGGGGCTGCCTCCAGTGGCTCAAGCATCTGGGTTTACACGTAGTGGAAGGATGGAAGGGACCAGGGTTGTTGGAAGAGATGCTGGGGCACAGAGTCCTGAGGAGTTTGCTGGGCAGGAACCCCGAGTCAGAGGCAGGCAAGGGTGTTAGTAAGTGGAGTGGAGGGCATCGTTTGGCCATCTCCCCATTAGGGGCGGTGGGCACAGGGCACAGGAGGGCTTCCTAGTGGGCAGAGGTGTAATGAGTGATCTCAGGGAGAGGACTGACAGGCATGGCGATAGGGGGTGGGGACAGTGTGTCTGCTGTCCGGGATCGACCAGGCTGGTAGGGCGTGAGTCACAGTGGGCATCGTGCCCAGCATGAAGGCTGTGCTCTCGCAATGACCTCTTTATGCTACTAGCGGGGAGGAGCAGGACTCCTGGGTTCTGGTTCCTGGTGTTGCTAACCTACCATGTGTCCTCTGTCTCACTTGTGGCCCTGGGGCCATCTGCCCTCTTCCCACCATCAGCTGGCATTTCTGGATGTCTCTGTCTGGACCAGGAGAGTGGAAATCAGTGATGTCCCCGTGTCCCCCCGAGTCTCTCTCTCTCCACATCCCCTTGTCTCTGTGCCTCCCCCGGAGAGGCAGAAGTAAGGATGTGTGTGAGCTGAACCCCTTCCCCATCTAGTTGCCTTTCTATTCCCAATGTTGACTCCTTCTCTGTTTCTGTGTCTACCCCCTCACTCCCTGTCAAGACGAGAGCCAGACCTGGTGTTGTCCCAGGTCAGAGGGGAGGAGAGGAAATGTGTGCATCATAGCGTGAAGGATTGAGGTTAAATCCAAGGAAGAACTTCCCACAGGGGCACTGCCAGATCTAGCTGTTGATGGGAGTTGTGTGCTCTTCAGGCAGGGGTGTAGTGGCTATGACGGGGGGATTCCCACATGGACATTCTCAGGAGCTGGGTGGAAGGGATGGGGGAAGGGAGACTGGAAGGAAGGAAAAGAGGAAAGGGAGAGGCAGAGACAAGGGAGGGGGTGCCAGTGGGGCTTGGGCCAAGAAGGGACCTGAGAGGAGAAGACCTGCCCCCTGACCTGGGTTACAGCAAGGCCCCCAGAGAGGGGCACCCCCAGGCCACTGGCTGCTCAGGGCAGGATGTGTGCTGGAGGAGGGGTGGGGGGCGTGCGGGGACCTGTCCCAGCCACTTCTCGTCAATGGGGCAGCTGGTGGCTTAAACCTTAATCCAGGACACCAGCAAAACATTGGGCCCTGCAAACAGCCTCATCTCTGAGCCTGGGGGGAGAGGTGTGCAGGGGAGGCAGCTAACACTGGGGAGGAGCAGGGGCTTCTGGTAGGAACAGGCAGGGAGGGTCCCCCAGGCCCTCTTCTCTCCCCCATCAGTTCCTTGCCAAGTCAGCAGAGATAGGAAATCCTGGGGATTTCAGACCTCAGCAGAATTCCCAGAGAATTTTCTCTTCTGGACTCTTCAGACCCCCCCATGGGGGGTGTGGGGCTCGGTGGAACTTGGGCGGGGGGGGGGGGGGGCTCTAGCTACAAGTGGAAGGAGCCAAGGGTCCATCTCCAGGCCTCCCACCCCATGCCGGAATCCATGGAATGCCACGGCTGCCCGGACTGGGGAGCACCACCGGGACTGGGGAGTTCTTTTGCTTGGACCTCTCAGGGGAATGAGTACTCACAACCTCATCTGACAAGCTTTCTAAATGGATATGATTGGAATGATTGCCCTGGCCTGGAGCCTCGCTCAGGCCCCCGTACCTTCCACCTGGCCATGTTCTCTGGGACTACGTGAAGCCAGCCTCCCACCTCTGTCATGTTTTTCTTTCATCTTCTGAGACCAGACAATCCACCCGCTCTCCCAAGCCTGTGTAACTGCGGTCCCACTTTCCACCCCACACAGAAGTCCCTAGTGAGGGTGCCTGAGTGGCTCTGTCGGTTAAGCATCTGCCTTCCGCTCTGGTTGTGATCCCACAGTCTTGGGATCGAGTCCCACATTGGGAGAGCCTGGTTCTCTGTCTCCCATTCCCCATTCTCATACTCTCTTTCTCTCTCAAACAAACTCTGAAAGAAAAAAAGAAAGAAAGAAGGAAAGAAAGGAAGGAAGGAAGGAAACCCATTCCCCATTCTCATACTCTCTTTCTCTCTCAAACAAACTCTGAAAGAAAAAAAGAAAGAAAGAAGGAAAGAAAGAAAGGAAGGAAGGAAAAAAGAAATCCCTAGCAAAAGGGCTGGGCCCAGGTCTGCTTTCCACCAGAAGTGTGAACAGGCTGGGGCAGGGATACATGAAGGAGTGTCTTAGTATCCGTTCATTGGAGTGGCAAATTTGAACTTTCTTTAGCTGTTATACTGGGGTGGGGGGTAGAGAAAGGGACTTACTGGGGGGCGGGGGAGGGAAATTCTCACCCACTAAGCCCACGGGCTTTTTCCCTCTCCACCCAGTTGCCTTTGTTCCCCTGAGGACTCCTGCCTAGTGCTGGTGCTGGGAGGAGTTGGGGGTTGAGGACTGTTGAGGGTGGGGGTAAAAGGGTTCCTTGCCCTCTGAGGTTTGGATGAGGGTCCTCAGATAGGTTAGGATGCCTGCAGTTGGGGGTTAAAAGCCCCAAGGGAGGCATCCTGGCTTTTCACCGTCTTCTCCACTTTGCCGTCCACCGCCCTGGTCACGCGTCTGTCTGACACCCTTCTGTCACCCACATTCCCTCTCTGCGTCTGAGCAGAGAATCTGAAGAGAGAGCCCTCTCTCAGGGGGTGTCTGTGCTCTTGTCCCTCCTGCTCCAGAAGCAGACCTGTGTGCCCCCAAACCGTGGTCTTCAGACACCCTCTGCCAGGTCATCTTGGGGAATCCCAAGGATTGCATCTGGTCAGCCAGAGAGCAGTAGAGGGCCTCCCCCACCCCCAACCCGGTTCCCCTCTTCCATCCCACGAATAGCCAGGCCTCTGGCTGGGCTCCAGAGCCTCAGGAAGTCCCTTTGGTTGTCTGGGGTCTGGGCTGCTCCCTCGTGGCTCTAGTCCCCCACCTGCTGTTGCTGCTGCTCCTGAAGGATGCATGTTTGCGCTCCCGTCTGTCGGCACACGTGCGTGTCTGTGTGTCTGCAGCATATGCCGGGGGCCTGTGTCTGTATTTATGTGCTGTGCAAGACCCTGATTATGTGCGACTGGGTGTGCACATGTTTGTCTAATGTAAGTGTGTGTGTGTGTGTCTGCTCCTCTGTGTGTCCGTCCTTGTGCACCTTTGCACAAGAGTGTGCTTCTCTGGGTGTGTGCTGTTCTCACTGCAGGAGTGCGTGCTGACGTGTGTGTGCATGTGTGCGTGTGTGTGTGATGGTGCAGCAGGCATCAGTGAGTGTGGACGGCAGCAGGCACTTCCCCAGCAAGCAGTCTGTGTGTGCACTTCCTGGAGCATAGTAGGTGCTCAGTAAACATTTGCCAAACTGACCTGAATGAGAATGTGGTTGGCTGGGGAGACTTGTTTCCCTGGAGGCAAAGGCAACCTGTGGGAATGGAGGGGAGAGAAAGAAAGAAGCAGCTTTGGGCTGGGGAGGGTGGGAGAGGAAAGAAGGGAGTAAGGAGGAGGGGGAGGTGGGGAGCAGGGGAGGGGGCCTGGAACCCCCCAGGGCCCACGCCCCCCCACCAGCTGTCCCCCATCCCTCCTCCTGGCTGCGGGAGGCAGTGTGCAGACTCAGGGGCGTGGGCCGCATGGCCACTCAACCCTGTCTCCCTATGCTCCAACAGCTGCCACTGGGCCCGAGAGATGGGTGCTCCCCGGGGCACCCCCTCCCCTGGCAGGGGCCGCGGACACTGCTGCTGCACAAAAGTCTCCAGGATGGCTTTGGCTTCACCCTCCGCCACTTCATCGTGTACCCACCCGAGTCAGCTGTGCACTGCAGCCTGAAGGTACCCCCACCTGGTCCCGCCACCTGGCCCCACCTGAGGAAGCCTTAATGGGGGGAGGGGAGATCCCTTTGCCCCGCCCCCTCCATGGCCCTTCTTCTGTGGCCTGGAGGGAAGGAGGGTCCCCCCGGAGAGGCAGGGACAGCCCTGGCTGGGTCATTTGCATTGTGGGAGTGTGGACTATCTCCCTAACTGCTCTGGGTTTGGTCTTCCCAGGAGAAGGGGCTGGTGGATGGTTCTGGGCGAGCCAGGATGCTCATGCCCACCACCAGACTCTTGGCCCTTGGAAGGTGAACAACCTTCTATCTTCTCTGAAAGATGGAGTTCCAGGGACTCTGTGTTCTCTTTGGCTGCTTCTGAGCTGGGTTCGTGGTCCCCCTCCCTGGCCTAAGCTCTTGGGGGAGTCTGTCTCCATACACCTCTGGCACTCCTGGAGTGTCCCTGTCCGCTCTGGCCTGGGCTCTGTGCTCTGGAGAGCAGCGGGCTGCGCAGAGGGTGCCCTGGGTTCTAATCCCGCTGCAGCTCCTACCTCACTGTGGACCTTGAGAGGGTCTCCCTCTCCTCCGGGCTCCATTTCTCCTCCCACTTGACCCCCAAGAGCCCTTCTGGCCCTCATCTAAATGTCAGGTTCTCTGAGTCCAGGAACTGGGGCTGCAGCGTGGGCTGAGCGGGGGAGGGCCTCCCTGCTTGGGAAGCAGGCACTCAGGGGAGGCAGGCGAGGGGGCCCCAGGCAGGAACCAGGCTCCCCAGGAGGGCCCTGCTCCCTCCCCCACCTGTCTCCCAGCAGGGGAGGAAACAGATTTATTTTGGAGTCAGTGAACCCTATTCTCCTCTTCCCTCTGGGCTGGGACCAGCTGTTGGGGGCTGTCCCTTGGGGAGCTCAGTCTCACCTGCCTGAGAGCCAAGGCCTTGCCTGTGTCTGTGAACTTGCATGACTTGGTGTGTACAGCCGGGTGCACATCTATTGGTGGTGCGCATGTGCGTTTGTCCGTCTGTATCCACGGATATCTGTAAATATGCATCTCGTGTACACGGCCCCGTGCACCCTCATCCGTGTGTGAATCTGGAAGCCCCTGCCTAAAAGATTTCCACTGGCTGCAGCCGTGCTTAAGAGTGTAAGCCGAGGGTGATAGTATATAAGAGGGAGGGGCACAGCCTCCTAGGTCCCTGGGACCTCCAGTCTTTCCTTTCCTTCTTCCCTAGAATGTCCCCCTGCCACCTTCTCTTGGGAGACCCAGCTGAGGGGTGAGTGGGACAGATGCAGCCTGAGTGGTCGAGACAGGGTGGTAGGCCTGTGTCGGAGAGACCTTGCGCATGTGGGGTGCTGGAAGACCGCAGGCAGGGCCAGCCAGGGACAGGCTCCATCCAATTTCCAGATCTGCCCAGGGCTGGGAGCCCTCAGGGAGCTCAGCGGTCTAAACGCATCTGTCTGGCCCTGCCACCAGCTCACTGTGCTGTCAGCTCACATCAGCAGGCAGGCACGCTCCATGTGGGGAGGGGCAGGGCCCAGTCACCTTCGTGTCCCAGCTGGGGTGCCGGAGAGTCCTGTGTTTCAGCCCTGCTTCTGCTACTGCCTCTGAGTGACCCTGGACAACTCATGCCCTGTCATCTGCGTGGATGGATGGATGGTCTGTAGAGAGTGGTAGATCCGATGACGCCCAGCATCTCATCCAGCTCTAGTGTGCCGTCCGGTGGCCCTGTCCTGTCTCCCTGGCCTTCTCTCCTTCCCTCATTTCTGTTTCCTCCCCAAATCCATTCTCTCCCTCTCGCTATTAGGCTGATCCCAGGGGCCTCCCTCGTGGGTCTCCTGGACTTCATTTCTTAGCCCCGCAGGATGCTAGAATCTTCTTCCCTAACTGGTATTTCCCCGCAGGATGCTAGAATCTTCTTCCCTAACTGGTATTTCACATCCACTCTCTCCCACCCAGGAACCTTCACTGGCTCCCTCTTTCTCTCCTTTCAACCCCGAACACTTTTGTCTGACTTCTGGCACTTGCTGGTGTCGCTTTCTTCCTCCCTCAGCTCAGCTGATCCAGTCCCACAAATGCTTGCTACTTTCTGTGGCCCCGCGCCTGCCTGCATGGGCTCCTCCGCTCCCCACAGTGCTCTCTCCCCTCCCTCCTCAGACTTGCCTTAAAATCCCTTCCCCCCAGAGGGGTGCTAATCAGGCCTTCCCTTCCATTCTCTAAGAGCTGATAGCCAACGTTTGCACTTGTCCTCCCTGCTTATCTGTGCGGGCCTGGATCCTCTCTGTGGGTTGTTAGCCTGTTTGGAACTGCCTCCATTGGGCTTTGAGCTCCCCAGGGGTAGGGGTCATGGGTCCCCCATTGGATTGAGGGCTTTCAGATGGCTGAGATACAAGGCTGTGGGATCAGCAGTCACAAGAGAGGGTTCGTGTTACTGGGGAACATTCCCTGGGACTTGATGTCCCCACTGACACCCCCCCCCTCCCGGGGGTGCTGGGCTAGTTGCGGGAAGATAAGAGGGAGGCTGCGGGTGGGGGAGCTTGAGGATCCCGCCCAGGCGGAGCTGCTGAGGGCTGGATGGAGGGCCCACACCCACCTCTCTGTCCGCTGCAGGAGGAAGAGAATGGAGGACGAGGAGGAGGAGGAGGAGGAGGAGGAGGTAAGGAGTGGTGGGGGCAGGTCCTAGGGCTGGGGCTGTGGCCTGTCCTCCAGCTTCTGTATCTCCCCTCTCTACCCAAAGTCAGCCAGAATTTTGCTGTCCACCTGCCCCCCCCCCCCAAATTTTTTTCGCTTTTTCCCTTTTCCCTTTGTCCTCTCTGGATACTTTCTCTCTCTCTCTCTCTCTCTCTCTTGATCCTTCTTTTCTTTTCTCAATTTCTCTCCCTCTGGGCCTGCATTCCACACTGGGAGTTGGGGGTGCTCTGGGGAGCCAGTGGCTTTCTAAGACCTGGCCCTTGGTCGCTGGCCCCTGGGAGTTACTCCCAGGCTAGAATGAGGCACAGACAAGGGCTCCAGAGCCCAGGGGCCGGCGGTAGGTGCAGCTGACCAATGGCTGTCCTCAGGGGTAAAGACACTGGGCTTCTGTTGGATGTAAGGGGACCCCTAAGGTCTTTATCTTTTCCAATGTGGGCCTGACTCCCCTAGCTGTCACCCTTGCTAGTCCCAAGGGCCCCGTTCCGCCACCCAAGGAATTCAAGACAGGCATCTTTCTTTCTCTGCCACTGGGGCTTCTGTGGGGCAGCCATGGTGACAAAGTCTCCCTGAGTCCCCATTGCGGAGGCCCGTAGGGATGAGGGCAAGAGCCAGCTGACCTAGAACAGACCCATTCCTCTGATGGAGACAGCAGCAGAGGATAATTGCTGGGGTGTAATGTGTTGTCCAGAGGGGGTGAGCGTCCATCTCGGGAGCTGGAGGGCTCTGCTTAGAGTGCTGCCCTGGGGAAGGGGTACGAGGGAGGTGTGGGCATTGCGTGTCTGAGCTACAGGGCTGTTCTGCGGCTGTCCATGGGTCTGTGGGTGTGGACGTTCTGCCCCGCTGGCCAGGGAGCTCCAGGAGGGCAAGGCCCACGTCTGTCTGTCCATCTGTCCGTCCTTATTAGTCTGCTTTCTGGCACAGTGCTGGGGCGCGAGGGGCATTTAAGGAGTGACCCTGTGTGTCCATGTAGGTTTTCCTCCATGTGGGTTTTTGTTCTCCCAGGGGTGTGTCCTCTGGTCTCCCCCCACCACCCACCCGTGCATCCCCATCTCTGTGAACGTACAGGTCCACATCTGTGTCCGTGTGGGTGTGATCCTTCTGAATGTGTGTCCCTTGTGTGTGTAGCTGCGCATGGGTGTGACCTGCAGCAGCTCCCCCCCCAGCTAACCTGGCTGATGCCCACCAGGACCCTCCTCCCGGCACCACCGCCTGGAGCCCATGGATACCATCTTTGTCAAGAATGTGAAGGATGACGGCCCTGCCCACAGAGCGGGCCTGCGCACAGGTGAGCTGTCTGGATTTCCCAGTTTCTTATACTTCCCTGGGCCTCTTCTCCCTACCCTCCAGTCAGGATGGGATTCTCAGATCCAGGCCCCCCCCTTGGTCTCACACTGAGACCCTGCCCCTCTTCTCCAGGAGACCGGCTGGTGAAGGTGAACGGGGAGAGCGTCATTGGGAAGACCTACTCCCAGGTCATAGCTCTGATCCAGAATAGGTGAGCGCCCCCTGCCTCCCTTCTCCTGTAATAGCTCCCAGCCCGCTACGGGAGTCCCTGCATCCCACCGCCTTGACCACCCCACCCCAGGGGGTGGGGGGGGTGTCCTGGCGACCAGGATCCCTGTTCTCCCAGACCCTGTTGCCTCCGCCTGGCCTGACCCCCTGCCCTGTCTCTGTAGCGATGATACTCTGGAGCTCTCCATCATGCCCAAGGATGAGGACATCCTCCAGCTGGTGAGTCCAGTCCTGCTGTCTGAGGTGGAGGGCCCCTGGGGCCTGGGGGCACAATATGTCCCTTCTCCTTGGGCCTCCCTTGTGCATTGGACCTTTAGGGAGGCAGATTAGAGTTTCGGGGGCAGCCCCAGCCTGGCATTGCCCAATCAGGGCTGCCAGGCCCATCCCGGGGCTGGGGCTGGTTGTTGCTTCATTCAGGGCTGCTGTCTGTGCTGGGGGAGGGGGGGCGCTGGCCTTGGCAGGCTAGATTCCTGCCAGGGTATCTGAAAGGAGGGTGGCCCAGCAGGCCCTGCCAGACTGGCACGTTCTCATCGGCTCCCAGGAGCCTGTTCTCCACACCCCTTCCCTGCCTGGCCCCGTGTGAACTTGTCTCCTATAGCTGTGTCCCCACACACACGCACACACACACACACCACACACACCCCACTCCACCTTTGAGTGCTGCTGTTCACACAACACGCCACACACCACTCAATGCACACACACAATACGCTAGATACACAGCCACACAACACAAACACCACGGTGCCCACCCTTCATCCCGCTCCCCATGCGCAGTCACACACCGCCCCAGGCCCGTGCGGCGCCACACCCATGGCCACAACCCCACACCTCCTCAAGCCTCCCGGGACACAAACGTCACACCAGCACAACACACTTCGGGGTGTCACAGCATGTGTACCCCAACTTACCACCACATGCACACTCTCTGACATCACAGAGGCTTGCCAGGGTCACTGCACGTGTGCCCACAGACACCACAGCCTGTTCAAGCCTGGTTTGCCAGCCCTGTCACCCAAACTGACACTCTCGGGGTGCACAGGCCAAGTGCCCTCCCCCTGAGCACTTCAGCAACACCCGGAACCCGGCCCTGGGCTGCCACACACAGAGCAGGCGCCCAGACTTCATGCAGGGTACCCTGCACTAATGTGTGTCCCTGTCTGCACACACACACACACACACACACACACACACACACACACACAGGCCATCTCTCTGGGCACCCTGACCCCAGTCCTGGCCCAGAGCCCAGGCC
This sequence comes from Enhydra lutris kenyoni, assembly GCF_002288905.1. NCBI lineage: Eukaryota > Metazoa > Chordata > Mammalia > Carnivora > Mustelidae > Enhydra > Enhydra lutris. The sequence goes on from NW_019154110.1 coordinate 23,994,403, forward strand.
AGTCCTCTCTGCCCAGTGTCCAGTTTCCTGATCTCATGGGCCTAAGCCAGATGCCAGCTTGCTTGCCCCCAAGGTCACTGCCCCCTGGGGGAAGGCCGAGGGCCAAACCCAGAAGGCCCTGGGAGCCGCCAGGCTGGCCTCAGCCCTGGATGTGCTCACATAATCCCTGTAATCATAGTGCCATACTTGGCACCATGCCCCTCTGGGAACCTCCACCCTCTGACCTGGATTGTCCCCTGTCCTTCCTGGGTAGGGGGAGGTAAGTCTGGAAGCCCAGAGAGGTGGATGGCTCCCAAGTCTCAAAGGCCCTGCGGGTACACTTGCCCCAGGGTGAGCCCTGCGGGAGTGACAGGGCAGGATCTAGGGCTCCCCAGGATCTCTCCCTGCCAGGGCAGAGGAGGGCTGGGGTGGGGAGAGGGGCCGCCTTGAGCTGTGTTAGCGAGAAGTTTGAGTTCAGGCCGGCAGGCAGCCCCAGATGTCAGCATCTGGGGCCCTCTGCCGGCCCCCCACCCCATCCTAGGCCAGCCAGAGGGTGGGGCCCAGGCATTCCTGTGGTTGGGAGCCAAGGCTGGAGGCCAATGGGGCCGCGGCAGCTGCTGACGCCACCGCCGACGCAGCGAGGCCCCTCCACACCCATCTTCCCCTCCCTCCTCCTCCTCCCGCCGGCCGGGGAGAGAGAGAGAGAGAGAGAGAGCCAGTGGGGGCTGAGGGTGGCCGCAGGGAGGGCAGACTGGGGGTGGGGGGGAACGGAGGCTGGGCTGACGCCGAGGTCGGTGGGGGTTAGCCCTGAGCAGGGGGGAGGGCGGAGGCTGGCCGAGATGCTGCCGCCACCGCCCTGATGCGGGGAGCCCGGGGAGCCGGCAGGATGGCAGGAGGGAGAGGTACGTGAGTGCCCCTGGCTGGGTGTGTGGGTCTGAAGGGGGCTGAGTGTGTATGGGGGGTGTGTGGTCTAACTTGTCCTCATCACATGATGTGTGTGCCTGGGACCGGAGATAGAGTTATTTGTTGTGTCTGTGTCTCATTGTGTTTCGCTCTGTGTGTGTGTCTTTGGGTGTGTATTTTCCGGTATCTCCTTGTGGTGTGGCACACGCACGCGGGCGCCCGTGTGTGTGTCTGTGTGTTTCACCCTCCCAGCCTTTGATACTTCACCCCGCGATAGCCCCCTCCACATCGCCCCCCCCCCCCCGCCCCCGCCTCCCCGCACCCATCAAGAGCCAGGCTAGGCCAGGGCCACAAGGCCGCTGTCCCTTTGGGCTGCCTCCTTTTTTGGCTGGGCCTGGGCACGGGCCCTGTCCCTCCTCAGCAATGCAGCGTCAGCCTCAGCTCCCAGTGCCAGATTCCAGGCCTGGGGTGGCAGAAGGTGGCCCAAGGCCCCTTTGGCAGTCTGGCCCCTCCCCCAAGCCTGGCCCAGAGTGAGCAAGAGGTGGGCAAGTTTCTCCTCACTCCTCTGGCCCAGGAGCCAGGCCCCAGCTCCCTGTCCAGGTGATGGAGGGACAGCCGGGCTTTCCCAGCCCCCGCCCATCCCCAGCCCACCCCACTGTGGACACACCCCTTAGTCGGTTTCCCTCTTGTCTCCGGCCACCTTGGCTGGTCTCTGATGGGGTTTTCCAGCTCTGCCACAGAGGGACCGTGGGCACTGTTGGATGTAAGGAAGCAGGGAGGCGGCTGAGGCCAGCATGGGGGGAGGACCCCAGAAAACAGATGTTGGAATGTTTGTGGCTAAAGGCAGTCCTTGTCATAAGTCTTAGAGAAATCCTGGCTATTTCTCCAGTGAGAGAGAGAGAGAGACTCTGTGTGTGTGTATGTGTGTGAGAGACTCTCAAAGGCCTCTAATTTCTTTGTTCTCTCCCTCCCTTCCCCCAACTCTCTTTGGAGCATGCCCTCCCTCTCCCACCCACTCAGGGCTTCGTCCTTTCCCTCAGTCCCCTTCTCTGGGGTCCTGACCTCCCAGAGCTACTATAGTTCTGCCCTGTGGGACTCGTCCCACCCTGTTCACCTGCCTCTGTGTCCCCTGCCAGGCCTACTCCCAGGATGCCTATCTGAAGGGGAACGAGCCGTATTCCGGAGAGGCCCGGAGCATCCCAGAGCCGCCCCCCATCTGCTACCATCGCAAGACTTACGCCCCGCCAGCCCGGGTCGCCGCCTGGGCCACTATGGTGCCTGAGCCCCTCTCAGCGCCGCCCAGTGACCCCCGGAGTCCTGCTGCCTGGAGTGACCCGGGGCCCCGTGTCCCTTCTGCCACCCGCACCCATCTGGACAACCCTTCCTTGGGGATGAGCCAGCCCCGCCCCAGCCCTGGTGCCTTCCCCCGCCTCCCCTCGGAGCCCCGGACGCCCCGTGCCTTCCCCGAGCCTGGCGGCCGGGTGCCCCCCAGCAGACTGGAATGCCAGCAGGCCTTGTCACACTGGCTGTCAAACCAGGTACCCCGCAGGGCGGGGGAGAGACGGTGCCCTGCCATGCCCCCCCGGGCCCGCAGTGCCTCCCAGGACCGGTTGGAGGATGTGACTGCCCACCGCCCATGGCCCTGCTCCACCTCCCAGGGTGCCTTGAGCCAGCTGGGTCAGGAAGGCTGGCACCGGGCTCGCTCTGATGACTACCTGAGCCGGGCCACCCGCTCCGCCGAGGCACTGGGGCCAGGAGCACTGGTGTCACCCCGTTTTGAGCGCTGTGGCTGGGCGTCCCAGCGTCCGTCGGCCCGCACCTCTGCCTGCTCCTCCAGGGACCTTCCTGCGCCCCAGGCCCAGCCCCCGCCTGGCCTCCAAGGCCTGGACGACATCGGGTACATTGGATACCGGAGCTACAGTCCATCATTCCAGCGCCGGACTGGCCTCCTGCACGCACTGTCTTTCCGGGACTCACCCTTTGGGGGGCTGCCCACCTTCAGCTTGGCTCAGTCCCCAGCATCGTTCCCACCAGAGGCCTCTGAACCGCCCAGGGTTGTCCGCCCAGAGCCCAGCACCCGGGCCCTGGAGCCTCCCACCGAGGATCGTCGCGACGAGGTGATCCTGAGGCAGAAGCCTCCCACAGGCCGCAAGGTCCAGCTGCCCCCTGCAAGACAGATGAACCTTGGGTTTGGTGAAGAGTCCCCAGAGCCAGAGACCAGTGGGCGAGTAGAACGCCTGGGCAGGAAGGTGGCCCCTTTGGCCACCACTGAAGATTCTCTGGCTTCCATTCCCTTCATTGGTGAGTGATGGTGCAGGTGGCTGTCTTGGGAGACTTGGTTGTCTGTGCCGGGCTGTACCCCACCCACCTGTCATCATGGGCAGAACTCTGGGTTGAGTGCTGATGGGACCAGTCTGTTTCTCTGTCTGTCCATCTATACATCCTTCTGTGCTCTCTTGAATCCTTCTGTCATCCTTTTTTCTGTTCATTTATCCTCCAGCCATCTTTCCTCCCTCCCTCCCATTCTTCCTTCTCCCCCCTTCTCTTTAGCTCTCTGTTTTTACTTCCTCCTGTCTTTCCTTCCTTCTCTCTCTCCCTCCCTTTTGTCTGCCCACCTACCCACCCACCAGCTCGCCCACCCATTCATCAGTTTGCTTCTTTCCTGCTCCCTTTCTCCTCCCTCCCTTTGTTTGTTCATTCATTTCTCCCTTCCATCCCTCCATCCTTTCTTTATTCTACCCTTCCTTTGTTCCTTTCACTCTTCATTCCTTCCATCCACCCTCCATCCAACAAATACTTCTGTCAGGCACTGTGCGAGGTTCCGTGCTCTCCTGGAGTGTATGGTCCCATGGCAGGGACAGGTGATCAGATGATGGGACAAGAACAACCCCATGGAGTGTGTGTGTGTGTGTGTGTGTGTGTGTGTGTGTGTGTGTGTGTGATGGGAGTATAGCGAGCTCTAGGAGACAGAGAAGAGCGCCATGGCCTAGATTGGGGCGTGGTCGCCAAGGAGAGAATCTTGGAGAAAGGAGATTAGGGCTGAGACTTGAAGGATGAGAAGGAGTTAGTCAGGGGGGAACGTTCTGGGCGAGAATAGACTGTGCCAAGACCCTGAAGTGAGAGAGGCCGGGTGCCCTTCCAGGTCATCAGAACAGGGCCAGAAGGGTCATGTCAGTCCCTGGGGAATTTGGATTTTATCCTTAGAGCAGAGGGGACGCTGAAGGTTTGCTGCCTGGGGAACAGATGTTGGATAAGGGAGAGGCAAGAGTGGAGAGGCCAGCTGATTCCCAGGTTTCTGGCCTCGCTAGAGGGTTGTGCCTCACCTCCATATCGGGAATGAAAGTGGGGCTGGAACCACTCTATTGTCCAGGAGGATGCAGGATGGGTTGGATCTAGGGGCTTGAGAGAAAGACCAGACGCAAGATCATGAGACTGGGAGCCAGGAGCGGAGAGATGGTCCCTGGAGCTGAGAGTGCTGAGCTCATGCTGTGTGAGCTCACGGGAGTGAGGGAGAAGAGGGAGAGGAGACCTAGCCCTGGCTGGCCTTTGGTCTGAGCAGGCAGACACAGCCTTAGTAAAGTTCCTGGTCTGGGGCAAGAGGTAAAGCCTTTATTTTCAAACTACTCCCAATCTGAGGGAGAAACATAGCACCTGTCTTCAAGGAGCCTCCAACTGATGAAGGGAGACCATCTTTATCCTTAAGAGACTCCTAGTCTAGGAGCCCATTCTAGGGAGGGTGGCTCAGTCTCCGGCCTGGGTCACACCTCAATGTAAAGAACCACCCCACCTGGGAGGCAGGGGCTGAGCTCACAGTCTGGGGGTGTGGGGGGAGCCCTTGGCCACGGGCATATTGCTAGCAGGGCCTTGGAGGGCTGGAGCACTGGGGATGTGGGCTGGGCCTGGAGGTGAAGCTCGGATGGGGCGGGCAGGTTCAGCTTTGAGCCACCTTTACCCACCACTCCCTCTGCTTGCAGATGAACCCACCAGCCCCAGCATTGACCTCCAAGCCAAGCATGTCCCCGCCTCCGCCGTGGTCTCCAGCGCCATGAATTCAGCCCCTGTCCTGGGCACCAGCCCCTCCTCCCCAACCTTCACCTTTGCCCTTGGCCGCCATTACTCCCAGGACTGCAGTGAGTGCTCCCTGAACCCCAGCCCCGTCCTCTCCCTCGCTATCTGGTCCTTGGGGCGGGGGGCGGGGTCTCTGCTAGGCTACCGCTACCTCATGTCTGGCATCTTCCTGCTGACTTCTGCTACCCCCGGGTTCCCCTGGGCAGAGTCGCCTCCTGGCCCAGCCCAGACGGGAGGGCTATGGGAGCCCCCCACCCCACCATCCTGCTGACCCTGTGGCCCACCGTGGGCGGCTTTGCAGGCAGCATCAAGGCCGGCCGCCGCTCCTCCTACCTGCTCGCCATCACCACAGAGCGCTCCAAGTCCTGCGACGACGGGCTCAACACCTTCCGGGAGGAGAGCAGGGCTCTGAGGTAAGGACGGGCTGCGGCCATCCCACCTGGGAGTCAGCACCGCCACCCCTTCTGGGGGTCCCCTACACACCAGGGTGATGAGCTTCCTCCCTGGAAGGCTCCAGAGCCTTTGGATTTAGGGGGGAATGTCCTAGCTGTGCCCCCCACATCCCTCACACTCCGTTCTCACACGCAGGCGCCTGCCAAACCGAGTCCCCAGCCTGCGGATGCTGCGAAGCTTCTTCACTGATGGGGTGAGTGGTGAGGGCACGCGCGGGCGACAGCGCCGGGGGGCTGGGGAGTGACTGCTGCCTCAGCCGCAGAGCCCAGTGACCAGACATGGTCTCCTCCAGCTCCCTTCTCCCCTTCCCCATCTGGGCCTGATGCCCCTGGTGTGGCGTCCGTCATCACTTAGAGACACCCATGCCCTCCCACGTGAGGCCGTGGCCCTTGCAACTCCCCCGTCTGGAACACCCTTTCCACACACTCCCCTCCATAGCCCCATGACTCACTTGGTTACTTTCTTCAGGTTTTTCCGAGCTTTTCTGAGGGTTTAGCCTTCATCCCTGTCATGTCATGCCTCCCTCCAGCTCCTAGGTTTTTCTCCTCAGCCGTCCTCAGGTGACACGGTTTATGCATCCGTCCCCTTTCTTGCCTGGGTCCCAGCTAGAATGTAAGCTCTGCGAGGACAGGGATCTCACTTGGCCTCCTTGCTCCCTGTGGGGACCTAAAGCTGCCTGTACCGGGTGGCATCGGGCATTATGTGTGCGGCATCTTCAGTGGACAGGGGACATGGGCAAGGAGGGGGACCCAGGATTGAGAACAAAGGGCAGGCTGGAGTTCCCAGGCTCCGCACCTGGGGATGAGCTGGGGCTCAGTTCTGAGATGGCCCTCCCTCTTTGTGATTAGGGACAGACTGGAAGAGCCATTTGATTTCAAACCCTCGGGATCTGGGATCTTCCGTTCATTTGACACCTTGAGGCCATTGTCACCTGGTTTACTCCTTATCACTTCCTCTGCTTACTTAACTCTCCCTTGACCTGTCACTTCTGTTGCTGGAATCATGTTGACACTATCACTTCCTCTGTTTAACTCCTTGTGGACATGACTACCTGCTCCGTGAACTCAGCCTCTGTTGATGTTTCTACTTCCTGTTTATTTAACTCCATGTCGACACAATCACTTCCTCTATTTCCTTAGTTTCTTCGAGTCTATAAAATGACGGGAGGCTCCAGATTGGCTTTTCTAGCGTGGGGAGGCATGGGGTCAGCAGGTCATGGCCTTTCCTCCTTTCTGGCTTCCTCAGCGCATGCGTCCCATGACCTCAGTGCAGTGGACCAGAGAGGGCAAGCAAGGCCCCTGAGGCCACACAGACAGCAGCCTGCAGGGCTGCACCAGGCCCATGGGGCTCCTGGCATGCTGGCACCGTGGGAGCCCCCCTAAGTTGCCCTCCGTTGTCTTGCTGCAGTCCTTGGATAGCTGGGGCACTTCGGAAGATGCAGATGCTCCTTCCAAGCGCCACTCGACCTCTGACCTCTCGGACGTCACCTTCAGCGACATCAGGAGAGAAGGCTGGTTGTATTATAAGCAGGTCCTCACCAAGAAGGGGAAGGTAAGGTGCTTGCTGGGATGAGATGGAGGTGGACGGAAGCTGTCTCCGGCAGAACTCTCCAGCTTCTGTACCCACCCCACAGCCTCTGGAGCCAGAGAGGGCCAGTCAAGTCTGTAGCGTGAGGGGTGGAGATTAGAGGTCAGGAAGAACTTCCTGGGGGACCTAAAGAACTCATGGAAAGGAGGTTAATCAGAGAGATGGGCTCTGTGGTGCAAGGGGTCTGGTCAGCATGCCTGAAATTCGGACGGAACCATCCCACAGCGAGCCTTGGTTAGCGGACCACCCCAAAGATGGACACGGGGGCTCAGGGAAAGGAAGGGAGCAAGGCCAGGGCGATTCTCTTAGGGGAGCTGAGGCCCTCAAAGAAGGCAGAAGTCAGCCTTTTCAGGGGTCTTGCAGGACAAGGAGCGATTTTAGTCTCTATCCTGAGGGCCACTGAAAGCTCCGGGGCCCCTTTGATTTGGCTTCCTGGGGAGGGTAACGAATTAGAGAGAGGCCGAGCCGAGGCAAGAAGAGCATGTAAGAACCACTGCAGCAATCCAGGTGAGCGATGAACAAGGCTGGGCCCAAGGGTGGCAGGGGGAGACAAACAGGATCCTGATGTGAGAGGGCGGGGCCCCTGGGTCCGCGGGGTGGGAAGGCCATTCCAGGCGGGTTGTGGCGGAGGAGGAAGGAGGAGACACAGCCCAGGCAGAAGTGAGCAGAGTGGTTAGCATAAAGCTGGGCTTGGCCCTTGACAGCATCATGCCTTGCTGGGGGCAGCTGGGATGACTCAGCTGTCTATGACTCAGTTTCCTCATCTGTAAATAGAGCTAAAAACAATCCCTAGCACACACACCCCCATTGCCGAGGATTAAACGAGTTAACCTGAGCAAAAGTGTACCCGGGCCCTGGCCCAGGGAGCTCGTCTTCTGCTGTGGTTGGAATTTTCCATCCTGCCTTCTAGGGGTCTTGTACCTGGGGAAGTCATACAGACTTGGAGTTCCTGCCCGGCCACTCATGGCCAGCATCTGGCTTTGGGCAGCCCCTGTAACCTCTGTGCCTCACTTTTCCAATCTGTAAGATAGGGACATTCTGGGTTATTCTGCACCCTGGGCTGGTGTGAGGGGAAGTGAGCCGGGTAGGCCAGGAGGGGCAGGCATTCAGCACTGCCCTTGTCCAGTCCGTGGTAATGACGGAGTTCACAGTAAGCTCCTGATTTGCGGTCAAGGTTCTGGGTATTTCATGGAGAGGGGGCCAGGCCGGTCCTGCCCTGCTGGGGCTGAGGATGAGCCGAGAAAGCACATGGTGCATAATAGTTGCCAGTGTGTGACTGTTAGAGGGGAGGAGTGGAGCGGAGTGGCGTGTAGTAGGTGACCCCAGTCTTGGAGGGCTGCAGGAAGGTGTCCAGGAGGCTGTGACGTGAAGGGTATGTGAGAATCCACAAAGCAGGGAGGGAGGGGAGTGCTTGGACAGTGGAGACACTCTCCTGGATGGTCGGTGGCAGGGGAGCAGAGCGGAGGGTGTGCTAGGTGGCTGCGAGCCAGGCTGAGAGGGGGAAGTCGAGGTGGGGAGTCTGGCGCCTGCTCGCAGGACCTCACCCACACCATGGCAAGCCTTTGCAGGGGTTCCAATGGGGGTGGGAGGTATGTGAGCCTAGGAGGTAAGGGTCATGCCCGCTACAGGAGAAGACAATGGCTTTGCTGTTGTCCAGGTGAGCGAGAGTGGGGGCCCTGACCAAGGTCCTGGCATGGGGCCGACGGGGAGGGACAATTTGGAGAGGTTGCAGAAGGGATGGCCTGGGCTTGCTGATGGCCAAGAGGTGAGAGAGGATAGAGGAGGCAGCTGATGGCTATGGGGGTGATGGGGCCCTCTCCTGAGCCCCAGGGCCCTAGAGGGGTGGGTTTGGTGAGGGGTTGCCTAGGAGGGAAGCAGGGACCGGCTGCGTGGGCTGACAAGGGGAGCCAGGGTGGACAAACCCTTCCAGCCCAAAGTTGGAGCCCCTCGGAGGGCCTGGGGAGAACGACTGACTCCTGGCCGCCAGGTAGCCTGGCCCCTAGCTCTGGATGGCCCCTGGCAGGCCCGGCACAGTGTCTCCCGGGCAGGGAGGGGAGCGGGCCCCTTCCTGCTCACTGATCAGTTCTAGAGGACAGGGCCTTCCACTCCTGGCTCAGCCAGGACCTGTTTCCCTTGTCCCCTTGCTGCTGTGACCTGGGAGTTAGGGGAGGGGTCTTCAAGTCTGCTGCAGGCCATTAGTCTGGGGAACCGATGGCCAGCCGGCTGTTAGTCCCTGCAGACACAGACCTAGCACATGAGCTGGACATAACCTTGGAGACCCGCTAGTACACTTTTCATTTTACCAATAGGGAACCCTGATGCCAAGAGAGGGGACTTGACTTGTCCAAGGTCACCCACCTTGTTTGGTCTCAAAGGGGCCCCTTGCCACCACCTCACTCTGATGTTAAAAAAAAAAAAAAAAATCCCCTGGAGGGCCATGCCGTCTCCTGCTCCGACGATCCTGTCTGGGACCAGCAGCTCTGTGGTGGTGGGCAGGGCTCGTGGCCAGATGGGGCTGTATTACTGCCGTGGAAACTCCTCACCTGGTTTGTTCGGAGGGCAGGGGCCCGTGGTGGGTGAAGAGGGGTGGGCAGACCAGCAGCCCAAGGAAGGGAGGAGCCCTCAGTCCAATGGGGGGAGACGGAGCCCCTGCTGTCAGCGTGCTCCGAGGACGATTAATTCGTTTATTCAGTGAATTTTGAGGAGCTCTTACCCTGCACCTGTGGGCGCTCTAGGCTCTTGGATGTGGACGGGAGAGGAGAGACAAGCTCCCCGCCCCCAGGAGCTTACCACTTATTGGAGAGATCCACATCCGGCGTAATGGGAAGTTGCAGTAAGCACCCCGGGAAAATGAACTGGGTCACGTGATGGCTTTTATGTTTGCAGGTAACAGGGAGCAGCCTTTAGAAAAACAGGGTCTGTGAAGGCCTCGCGGAGGAGGTGATATGCGTGACATTTGAGTTCAGACCTAATGGGCAAGAGGGAGGCCACACAGAGAAGCGAGAAAAGAGGCTCCAGGCAGAAGGAACAGCGTGATCAAGGGCCCCTAGAAAGGAAGCGTTTGGCCTGTTCACTAGAGAAGGCCCCTGTGTCCTGACACAGTGGGAAAGAAGCCGGTGGAGAAGTCGAGGTCGGAGAGGGAGGGACACATCACGGAAGTTCTTAGATTTGATTGCAGTGGGTGGCAGGAGCCCAGGATAGGGTGCTGAGCAGGGGAGAGGCGGGATCTCATTCGCATTTCCGAATGGTGGCTGCAGGGACGCCTGGGGGCCTCCTTTGGTTAAGCATCTGCCTTTGGCTCAGGTCATGATTTTGGGGTCCTGGGATGGAGCCCCGTGTTGGGCTCCCTGCTCAGTGGGGAGTCTGCTTCTCCCTCCAACCATCCCCGCTCTCATGTTCTCTCATTCTCTCTCTCAAATAAGTAAATAAAATCTTAAAAAAATGACAGCTGCAGGGGCTCCTGTCTGGCTCAGGTAGTCAAGTGTGTAACTCTTGGTCTGAGCGTCATGGGTTCAAGCCCCACGTTGGTTGGAGAGTGGATTATAGGAGGCAAGGGTGGGGACTAGGAAGGTTTGTGTAGTTGTGCAGGTAAGAGGGGTTGGTGGTGTGGACAAGGTGGTGTAGGTAGCAGGGAAGATGGAGACAGGTGGTATTTCGGAAGCAGAGCATCTGTGCCCTTCTGATAGATTGGATGTCAAGGGTGAGGAAAAGGGAGGGGTCAAGGGCAACTCCCAGGTTTCTGGGCATCTGGGTGGATTTACTGAGCTGGAGAAGTTGGGGGAGGGGTGCTATGGAGAGTAAGTTTGATGACAAAAAGCAAGTGGCCCATGGGGAGCAGGTAGTATGCAGAGCACCTAGGGGCAGCAAGTGGGGACACTGAGCAGGGAGGTGCAAGGCTGTGGCAGGGGGAGGAGGGATGCCAGACCAGGGATACATTTGGGAATTTGGGAATCACCATCAGCAGACAGACAGGATTTAAAGCCACAGGCATGGATGACATCATGGGAAAGGCGTGCAGGGGCAGGGGAACCCAGGAGAAAGTTCCGGAGCCCCCCCCCCTTTAGGGTAGGCTCTCAGCCTCAACTCTGGCGACATGGGGGTCGGATGATTCTTAGTTGTGGGGGGCTATCTTGGACATCGGTGGGGGGGGTGATCAGCAGTGTCCTTGGCCTCTCACCACTGGATGTCATAGGACTTCCCCAGGTGTGACAACTGAAAATGTCTCCAGACAGATGTCCCCTGGGCACCATTTGCCCCTGTCAAGAACCGTTGGTGAGAGGATGTTGGGGGGAAGGAAACCAGTGGAGGAGACCGAGAAGGAGTCATTGGAATTGGGAGGAAAAACTGGTACCCTGGGCGAAGCAGAGGCAGGGGCCAGGGATGAGACCTGAGTTGGCTGGCAGTGGGCACTGATGGGGTCCCGGATGACAAGAGAGGGTTTAGAGAAGGAAGGAGCAGCAGGCCAGGCCACATGTCTCAGAGGGGTTAAGGAAAGTGCCGAGGAGGACAGAGAAGCTGCCACTGGCTTCAGCAACACAGGGGGGCCCAGGCGGCCAGGATACTGAGTAGAGCCTTGAGCCAGAGGCGGAAGAGCAGGGAGAGCAGGTGCCCATGGATGACTCTTGACCTGTTTGGCTGTGCAGGGGCAGTGTGTGAACTAAGAAAGGTTTACAAGGATTTTACCTAAGGTGGACCCCGCTGGGCGGCCGGCTTCTGTGGGGCACTGTGGGGGGCCCGATGCCCCTGATGCTACTGTTGAATGATGCTAGTATTGAAAGGAAGGTTGGGAAAATTAAAAAAAAAAAAAAAAGAAAGGAAGGTTGGGGACCCTCTGGAGGTGGGGGTTGCACCGAAAATGATGGGTGGGGCTGTCCGGGCAGGGAAGGGGCTGGGCAGGAGGGGGGTGTGCGGGGGGCTGGGACACCACCTCTGTGGCTGCCGGCAGCTCTCCTCTGGGACCCTCTTCCTGGCCCCTCTTCCTTGGGCTTTGGGAGCGGGGCGGGCTGGCCGGGCCTCTCACACCCTCCCCCCTTCCGTCTCTCCCCCTCCCCCTCTCCCTGTCTCTCCCTGCAGAAAGCGGGCGGTGGCCTGCGCCAGTGGAAGCGGGTGTACGCCGCGCTGCGGGCGCGCTCCCTCTCGCTGAGCAAGGAGCGGCGGGAGCCCGGGCCGGCGGCGGCGGGGGCGGCGGCGGCCGTCGCAGGTGAGGACGAGGCGGCGCCCGTCTGCATCGGCTCCTGCCTGGTGGACATCTCCTACAGCGAGACCAAGAGGAGGCACGTGTTCCGGCTGACCACCGCTGACTTCTGTGAATATCTCTTTCAGGCTGAGGACCGGGATGACATGCTGGGCTGGATCAGAGCGATCCGAGAGAACAGCAGGGCCGAGGGCGAGGTGAGGGCCCGGCCGCCCATCCTAGGCCAGGGATGGCAAGAAGGCGGGGGCGCCCAGGGCCGCCCCTCACCTGCCAGTGTACCTCGTTAAACTCTCTGAGTCTCAGTTTCCTAGTCCATGAAGTGGGCTAACAGGAGCACACCTGGCAGCTCCACACCCACCCAGGCTTTGGTGTGAACAGATCATGCAGACGGCGGCTCCCAGAGCACCTGGCATCCTCCGGGTTCCCTGGCTGGCAGGAACCATAATAACTGGAGGACTGACACTAATTATTATTATTATTATTATCATTATTAATTATTATTACCGCCTTGGGCGGGCTCTGGCACAGAGAGGTCAGCTCCAGGCCAACCTCTGGTGGGGGTTCAGGAGGCAGGGGTTTCTTCTGGAGGATATTACAGAAGGAGGTGCCCCTGGGCCAGCGGCTGGCACTGCTGACAGGGCTAGCCTGTCAGCAGGGTATGAACACATTGACCTTGGGAGGAGGCCAAGGGGATTGGCCTTTGGCAGCAGGCTGTACTGGTTGAGCCAAAGGGCTTTGGCCTGCATTTCTGGGTAATTTTAAAATGGTGCCCCTTCCTGGGTGGCTGCGGCCACACACTAGGAGCCTGGGCCGGGGTGTCGGCGCCCCCTCGCCCTCTTGGCCAGGTGCCCACACCCCGGTGCCCCAGCACACTGGCACAAAGTGACATGGGGGGTCTGAGCTCAGGCTGCTCATTGCCTGAGGATGGAGGGCCTGGGCCCTGGGCCGTGTGTGCTCCTGCTCGGGCCATGGGGAGAGACGCCCTAGTACAGAGCCCCTGGCCCACAGACCCGCTCTCCCTGAGGGGAGACCCGTCTTCTTGCTGAACCAGGCTCTGCTCTCCTCAGAACATTACCTTTCCTAACTGTAGGGAGGCAAGTCCTTGGAACTTATGGCCCCTGCTCTGGGGGAGCCTGGCCGGGCTGTCCCCCAGCAGGGCCTAGCCAAGGGGTCCCAAGTGACCTTCCTTATTGCAGTAGCTGCTGTCATGGGGCACCTTCTCTGTGCCTTGCCAGGAATGCTATCAGTGCCACCTGCATTATTCTGTACCCCAGCCCTGAGGTTGCCCTATTATCTCTTCCGCTGCTATGGAAGAGACTGAGGCTCAGAGAGGCTAGTGGGTTACTCTAGGTCACACAGCTGGTGAGGGGGTGCTTGGGAGTCCAGCTCCACTCTTTCTCGCTCTAGGGTGTGAGCCCTCCAGCTGGCAGGTGGAGGAGAGAGGGGAGGCAAAGTGGAGGCAGGGGGCCAGGAATGAGACCGGAGTCGGCCGGCTGTGGACACTGATGGGGTCTACTTTTTCTTTGCTCTCCTCCAGGACCCCGGCTGTGCCAACCAAGCTCTGATCAGCAAGAAGCTTAATGATTATCGCAAAGTAAGGTGAGGCCCGGCTCTCCTAGGCAGTACTGGCTGGGGGCAGGGGCACTTGGGACAGAGGCCATCCTCCCGGCCTACCGCTAGGCCCGAGGGCAGCCCTCGAGTCCCCCTTTGCTGGGGGCACACAAGATGCTGGGGGCCTTGAGGCCATTGCTTCAGGGCTGGGGAGGGGGTCTGGAGCAGCAGGAGGCCAGGGCACGTGGCATGTCAGGGCACCCCAGATGAAGACTTCTCCTTTCCCCCTTTTCCTACACAGCCATAGCTCTGGGCCCAAAGCTGATTCCTCCCCCAAAATCTCTCGTGGCCTGGGGGGCCTCAAGTCTGAGTTCCTCAAACAGAGTACTGCACGTGGCCTCAGGACTCAGGACCAGCCTGCAGGGAGCAAGGGTAGGAAGGTGGCTGCTGAGGGCGTGATGTGCTTGCGTGCATGTGGGACGGTGGGGGTCAGCCCTGTGTGTGCGTGGGAGCTGTGGGCTTGTGTCTGTGTGTGTGTGTTTGTGTGTGTGTGTTGGGCTATGTGCGTACCTGTGGGTATGTGCCTGGGAGGGTCTGGGGGCTTTCAGAGTCTCAGGGTTGGAAGGGCCTGGAACCTGATTTCCTTCCATGACATCCCAGCTGGGTAGCCTCCAAGTGTCTGCTTGTGTCCCTTCAGGAGCAGGAGGCCCATCTTCTCTGGAAGCATCCTTTTCCATCCTTATACACTTTAGGCTGTGAGGAAGTTCTTTCTTTGGCTGTACCAGAATCTATGGCTCCTACCTTGTTGTTTTAACCCTGGAGACCACATAGAAATCCTTACAGTACTCTGAGGCCTGTGTCCTCAGGAAAACACACCCTCATCTCTTAGGCTTTCTCTCAGGATATAATTTCCCATCAGCCCTCAGCATTCCAGTTGCTTCTCTGATGGAGTCCCCCTATGTCCAAACATGGGTGAGTGTGTGTGACCATGTGTGGTTTCTGCCCCTCCCCAGACCCCCAGCTCACCCTGGCTTTGTCTGCCTTCCCCCACCCCAGATGACAGTGCCGCCCCTCCCAAAACCCCCTGGGGCATCAACATCATCAAGAAGAACAAGAAGGCAGCCCCTAGGGCATTTGGGGTCCGGCTAGAGGAATGCCAGCCGGCCATAGAGAACCAGGTGAGTCTCCACCACACTCTAGAGAGAGCAGCGAATGGGGGAGCCCAGGGTACCTAGGGCCAGAGCTGAGGGAGGTGCGAACCAGCTCTCCATCTCACAGACACAGCGGTTGGAAGGCTGGGGAGGTGTCCAGGGAGGAGACAGCAGAGCTAAGGCAGAGCCCAGAATCCCCAGGCTCGCAGCTGGTGCTCCTCGGCACACCTCGGCGAGGCTCTGGTGTTCTGTTTAACCCCTAGACTGGAGAGGACTGGAGGCTGTGAGGGCCTATGTCCCCCCACTCTCCTACCCTGCACAGGGCTCTCAGCAGCAGCTCTGGCCTTGCTCTGCTCCCGCCTTGGCCTTCCCACCTCTTCCAGCCCACTGGTGGGGAGTTCTACCCTTGGCCTTCTTAACATGCTTGCCCTGCCTGTGTCTCCAGCGGGTCCCCCTGATCGTGGCCGCATGCTGTCGCATTGTGGAGGCACGGGGGCTGGAGTCCACAGGCATTTACCGGGTACCAGGCAACAATGCGGTGGTGTCCAGCTTGCAGGAACAGCTCAACCGTGGGCCCGGCGACATCAACCTGCAGGATGAGGTGGGCACCGGAGGAGGGGGGCAAGGCGGTGTGTGTGTGTCTCTCTGGTGTTTGTTGGACCCTGTGATGTGCCTGGCAGTAGGCCAGGGCCCCGAGACAGGTGAGGCGGGACCTGCCTTGGCAGGCTAGTCCTGGGGATGGGCACCACCCTGGCCAAAGCTGGATAGATAGACCCAGTCACGGACAGGAAGCCCTTGACGGCAATCCTTTCTGGGACTTTGAGGATGAATAGCGATCACTAAATGCCAGTGAAAGCCAGGTAGGGCCATCCCAGGCTGGGGGAACGGCTGGGGCAAAGGTGTGGGCTCTGAGAGGTCGCCAGCGGCCAACTCACCTTCTCTGTAAAGGGCCAGGTGGCAAACGCTCTAGGTGTTGGTTACCACTCAGTCTCTTCCTCCTCCTCCTCCTCTTTCTTCACAGCCCTTTAAACATGGAAAAGCCCTTCTTAGCTTCAGGGCCATACAAACCAGGCCGCAGGCTGGACTGGAGCCCTGGGCTGTGGTCTGCAGACCCCTGGTGGAGAGGGGGAGCATGTGGTATTTTCTGGAGCAACCAGCACTTCGGGGAGGTGGAGGGCTGGTCAGGGGAGACAGAGGCAGCAGGGGAAGGAATCTTACAACCTGACTTAAGGGCTCCCTATAAGTTATAGGTCAGTTACAGCTCAGTGAAGCTGGAAAAAAGCCAGAAATGTATTCCAGTGTGAACAAGAAAAATAACAAAAGTATTTGCAGCAGGGCCAGTGTTTCTCAAATTGTGTTCCCCAGAGGAGCTCTGGGGGGCAGGGAGCAGGTCAGGAGCCCCCATCCTGGCTTGAACTAGAGTAATCTGCTTTGTTCTGTTTTTTAATGTCCGTTTTTTTCATATTGGGTTTTCATGTTTGACAAGAGGGGCTCTGCTGAGATAGATGTTTGGGAAGACCACGGATCTGGGCAGTGAAGTCCCATGAGTCCCATATTGTGAAGTTTTTTGTGATACGGGACAGTCTTCCTGCCCTTGGGGAGGAAATGGGGAGACATGCCATGTGGGATAGGAGGCAAGAGAAAAGGCTGATCTCACCAGGGACCAGATTGTGTGATGAAGAAGGAGAAGACGCTGAGGGCTGGAGCAGGCAGGAAACTTGAGTGTTGGAATCTTTAAAGGATGAAAGTGAAGGGGGCAGGTGGACCAGAAGGCCATCCTGGCTGGGAATGATGACATTTTCCAAAACCCCAGAGAAGGGCCTGGGTGTTGGGAGAGAATGGACTCACCTCCTTCCTCCTTCCTGGACTTGGCAGTGGGGAGGGTGAGGCGCAGGGCAGGAGGCAGAGGGCTTTTGATGGCTCCAGTGAATCCTTTGTCCTTGATTCGGTGGACAACAGGGAGCCAAAAGTGGGGTCTGCTCTAGCTTATGCCTGATGGATATGAATGAGGGAGGCCCAGAGCAGGACATCTACAGGAGAAGTTGCTGATATATGCGAAGTGCCAGGGGCCAGGAGGACACGGTGGTCCCAGGGGAATAGGGAGGATGGGAGCAGCTCTAGGAATTGGCCACATGGGAGGGAGGAAGGGGGTGCAGGGAAGAGCCAACATTCGAGCTGGGGGCTGATGGTATGTCTCTGGCAGAAACTGGGGAGTAGGGCCAGAGAAGGAGGAGGAGTCAGGGTGGGGCCCCCCAGATTTGGGGTGATGGCCAAGAGTTGACTAGAGAATGGGTGTGGTTGGGCGCAAAGCTGGATGATGGAGGGAGCTGCTGGATGGGCAGAGGTGGGCGGTAGGAGGGAAGGGCTAGGCTCCACATGGTTCAGAGGAGAGGGTGCCAGTGAGGCCGGGGCTGAGGGGCGGATACATGCACGTTGGAGGGGTCCCGAAGCCGTGGGTTTGGCAGCTGGGAGATGAGAAGAGCCCTGCCTCAGGGATAGAAGGTGACAGGGCAGGTAGGCAGAAGCCGCACTGGGTAGGGGCGTGTATGCACTGAAGCACATTTGCTGGGCCTTAGCCCGGGAGAGGCATGGCCAGAGCTGGCGGGCAGCCAGCCCAAGGCAGGGCCCGGAGTGTGTTGGGTGTGGGTGGTTTTGTCTCAGACATCAGTCTTGTCCTTTGTTGTGGGACTGCTGAAAGTTAAGTGTTTGATTTTGTTTTCTGTTTTTAAAATTTTTAAAAAAGACCTTATTTATTTATTAGAGAGAGAGAGAAAGGGAAGGCATGAACAGAGGAGAGGGGTTGAGGGAGCAACAGACTCCCTGCTGAGCAAGGAGCCCGATGTGGGACTCAATCCTAGGACCCTGGGATCATGACCTGAGCTGAAGGCAGATGCTTAACGACTAAGCCACCCAGGTGCTCTGGAGGGGAAGTGTTGTGGTCAGGGTACCTGTAACTCCTCCTGAGCCTGAGGGGAGGTACTGTTTGTGGGATGGTGTGGCATTAAGCTGTGGACCCATTGTGCAGAGCGTGCATATTGTGGAGCTGGGTGTCTTTGTGGAGAGCCTCACCTTGTTTTCTGGGCCAGAGTTACTCTGAGTAGTTCCTGGTAAGGCTGGTACCCTTGACTTACGCAGGGCAGTGGTGCCCCCTGGTGGTCGAAGGCCCAAAGACCCAGCCATGCTTCTTTCTTGCGTTTGACAACCTATTTCTTTAGAACAGGGTTTCTCAATCTTGACACTTCCAGCAGAATAGTTCTTGGTCGCGGGACGTTGTCATGGGCATCACAGAAAGTTTAAGAGCACCCCGGACTCTATCCGCTGGATGCCAGTGGCAACCCCTCTCCCCCACTCGCGGAAACCAAAGTGATTCTAGAGTATCACCAAATGTCCCGGGGGCGTGATTTCTGCTGCTGGGGAGAACTACTGTCTTAGACCATTGAAGTGCTTGGGCTGATTGAGCTCACCGCGTGGCAGGAACACAGTGGGGGACAGGACAGACAGGATCCCTGCTCCTCGTGACGCTGCAGTCCCATCAGGCAGATAGGCAGGGACAAAGAGACGAATGCACACAGCAGTGACAAAGTGTAGGAAGTGTCATGGAGGAAACAAAGGGCTGCTGCACAAGTGACAGGGTGGTGGCAGTGGTGGCTGTGTTAGCTGTCAGGGAAGGCCTTCCAGAGGCGGTGACATTTGGGCAGGGTGAGGAGCCAGGACTGTGAAGGCAGGGAGGAAAGTTCTAGTGGAGGGAATCATCAAGTACAAAAGGCCTGAGACAGGAAGGTGCCAGGCAAGAGCAACTGCTATGTCATGGATAAGGGGGTGGGGTGTCCAAGAATGACTTTCTGCTAAATGGGGAGCCCTGGGAGGCAAGAGGGTATGCTAGTAGGCCCAAAGAGGTCCAATCACCAAGGAGGTTTTGCTCACTTCTGTCCCACAGTGGTGGCACCAAAGAAGGTAGCTGGTACTTTCTACGGGTAGGCAAATGTTGGAGCCTGCTGGGCTTACTGGAGCAGGGAGGGGCTGGGGCGGTCGGTCAAGGGGCCAGGACCCAGCTGGGGACTGTTCCGCCACCACCCCCCCAATGAGTCTTCTTAGCCCGAGATCTCTGGTCTGGGTGGAGCTGCAAGTGTACCCCAGGGATGGCCTGGGCTGGGCTGGGCTGGGCTGGGCTGGACTCTGGGGCTGGACTAGCATGGAGGCATGGGCGCCCCACTGGGCCTGCCTGGGGCCTGACGTCTTTGCCCTCTCCCCAGCGCTGGCAAGACCTCAATGTGATCAGCAGCCTGCTCAAGTCCTTCTTCCGGAAGCTGCCCGAGCCTCTTTTCACCGACGGTGAGTAGCAGGTGGCGTTGGGAAGATGGAAGGAGGAGGGACGCCTATCCGTGCTGCACTCCAATCGCTTTTTCAGTTGGATTTGTTGGTTTCACTCTTCGGGTTTTTGTTTTCATGCAAGAGAAACACATGCTTGTCACAGTCTTGGTATAGATACAAGTAAAGAAACCTCCAAGGTCCCTGTCCCCAGAGGTTATCCTAGCACTTTCTGAGGACTGGCTGGGGGCCAAGCCCAGCTCCTTCCAACAACTCCACCAGGTACCATTATCTCCACTGGACAGATGAGGAAACGAAGAGGAAGAGATTTGCCCAAGGTCACACAGGTTGTACATGTCAGAGCCAGCATCCGGCCCCAGGCACACTCCAGAGCCCAGGCTCTCAACCGTTTGCTGAGCTGCTTATTGATGGTCTGTCGGGTCTGTCGTGTTTCCTCCCAGACTGTCTTACACACACGACGGAGACATACATGCAGTGATAGGGTTGGGAGCTGAGTGAGTTTGCTGGTGCATTGACAAATATGGAACACCTGGCTCTCCAGGGGAAAAAGCCTTGATTCTTAGTGTTTTTTCAGTCACCAGAGTACAAATCTTCCCACCGTGGCTTATTTTAAGTTCCTGATAGGCTGCTGTCCTTAACAAAAGGAGGCTTCAGGGGCGCCTGGGTGGCTCAGTGGGTTAAGCCTCTGCCTTTGGCTCAGGTCATGATCTCAGGGTCCTGGGATCGAGCCCCACATCGGGCTCTCTGCTTGGCAGGCAGCCTGCTTCCCTCTCTCTCTCTGCCTGCCTCTCTGCCTACTTGTGATCTTTCTCTGTCAAATAAATAAGTAAAATCTTTTTAAAAAAATACCAAAACAAAAGGAGGCTTCTAATTTTGCAATTCATTCGTGTCTGTACAAAGACCTCTACCTCATTCTTCTTTTAAATCAACCACATAGTTGTTCATAGTCTGAATAGATTATAATTTGCCTAATCACTCCCCTAGGGATGGATATTTAGGTTGCATTCAGATTTTTGCTCTTACAAAAATGGTTGCAAAGACTTTCCTGAAATGTGTCCCTGCACACCTGGATCGGTGTCCTCAAGGTAGATTCCTAGACGTAGGATTTCTAGGTCAAAGTCCTGGTTAGCATTTTTGGAAGCTAATGTCAAGTTGTTCTCTGAGAAGATAGCCCTACTTCACACTCTTGCCAACAGCTTAGGAGAGAATTTGCCTCCACGCACCCCCATCAACCCTGGATGTTATCAATAGTTTACATTTTTGTTAATTGGAAGAGAAATGTCATCTCATTACTGTTTTCATTTTCGTTTCTTTCATTACTAGAGAAATCCACTATCTTTTCATTAGTTTATTGGACTTTTCTCTTTCTTCTCATTTCCTGTTTAGACCGTGCGCCCATTTTCCTGTTGGGTTGTCTTTTTCTGGTACTGATTTGTAGGACACAAGTTCTGTATTAACCCTTTGTTAGGCTTTGCAGATGTTTGCTCCTGGTCTGTCATTTGCCTATTAACTTTGCATTGTAAGGAATTGGAAACAATTATTTTAAGTGTAGTCAAAGCTGTTGGTCTTTAACAGATTCTACATCTCATGTTTAGGAAGGCTTCACAATTGTGGAGACATTTTCTTGTTTTTTTTTCTCAATATTTTAATGACTTTTACATTTGGCTCTGAATGCAGTTAAATTTGTTTGCATACTATGTGAGCTGGAAGTCGATTTTTGTTCTTCCAACAAGATAACTCATTGTCCTGGGGATGTTTATTGATACCTCCCTTCTTCCCCCACTGATTTGAAATACTGCTTTTGTCACGTAGTAAACATCCACGAGGCCTCTTCTCCTCCTCTCTGTGTCCTCATCCTTGGTCAGCTCTCCCTGTGAGTCCCACACGGCTCTAAGCAGTGCTGGGTTTTAAGTACGTTTCAGTATCTCAGAGGGTACGTCCCCCCTCGTCATTTTTCCTTTACAAGTTATCCTCAGCTATCCTTATGCATTTACTCATCAGATGGATTTTAGAATAAACTTACCATGTTCCATTTTTTTAAAGCTCCCCTTGGGCTTCTTCTGGGGACCTCTTGACCCAGGCGGGGTGGGCGTCTGGAGGCTGAAAGGGCCCTCCCTCTTTCTAGGTAACCTTTTCTTCTGACCTTGTGGTGTCTTTGTCCCAGACGCTGGGGCAAGGACCCCTCTTCCAGTATCAACATGCAGCTCGGGTCTTATTGCTTCCCAAACACACACACCTGGGCTAGCCCAGGTCAGGTGCACGCCTGAGTGTCGCTGTCGTGGATTTGGTCACGTGGACATGAGGCCACAGAGCTCCCCCCAAACTGAAACAGTCTGGGCCTCCTCAGCTTGGAAGCAGCACCCCCTGAGAGTGGGAAAAGGGACTGCCTCCTGCCTCTCTAAAGAGTCTTCACTGTGTTCTAGACAAATACAACGACTTCATCGAGGCCAATCGCATCGAAGACTCAAGAGAGCGGCTGAAGAGGCTCCGGAAGCTGGTAAGGGGGCAGGGACACCCTTAGGCAAAGGGCGGACTAGGCTAGGGGAGCACCACTGCCCTGCGAGGCCCAGAGTCCAGTGCTGCCAGTTCCTTCTGTGACCTTGGAGAGGCCCTTCTCCCCTCTGGGCCTCAGTTTCTCCATCTCTCCAACAGGGGTGGTTAGAGGGTGGTTTCTAGACCCCCGAGATACGGCAGTGGGAACCCTTGTGGGGTATGATGGAAGATGGGGTGGTCTCACAGCCCCGTGTCCCTTCTTGCTTTCACCCAGATCCGGGATCTCCCAGGACACTACTATGAAACACTCAAATTCCTCGTGGGGCATCTGAAGACCATTGCTGACCACTCGGAGAAAAACAAGGTGGGGGGACACTGGCACGAAATGTGGGGGAAGGAAACATAGAGGGTCCTCTCAGCATACTCTAAGCTCCTCCGGGTCAGATAATCCCAAAGCCCTCTGGGCATGCCCTCCTCCTTAAAGGGCATTTTGTCCCCACCCCACCCCTCTGGGGTTCTCCCCGGGAGAACCATCTCCTGAGTTTCTGAGGGTCTCCCAGAGTCAGAGAGCCACAGTCCCGCTGTGTCTGATGGAAATCAGTCCTTGGATCTAGCTCGAATCCCTTGCATTGCATTTTGCATGCATTGCATTGCATTTTCCTTTTCTTTCTTTCTTTCTTTTTTTTTTAAAAGACTTTATTTTAAGTAATCTCTACACCCAATGTGGGGCTCGAGCTCACAACCCCGGGATCATGAGTCACACGCTCTACAGACTGAGCCAGCCAGGCGCCCCGCATTGCATCTTTATAATCAAGCCTCTATATCTTCTGGTTCTGCAGCAGGGAGAATGAATGGAGATATAGGAACTCTCCCAGTTTTAAAATACCCTTAGAGGGACGCCTGGGTGGCTCGGTTGGTTGGACGACTGCCTTCGGCTCAGGTCATGATCCTGGAGTCCTGGGATCAAGCCCCGCATCGGGCTCCCGGCTACGCGGGGAGTCTGCTTCTCTCTCTGACCTTCTCCTCACTCATGCTCTCTCTCACTGTCTCTCTCTCGAATAAATGGATAAAATCTTTAAAAAAATAAAATAAAATAAAATAAAATACCCTTAGAACCTCCAGCAGGCCCCTATTCCGGGATCTCTCTCTGTTAGCACAATGTGGGTGAACAGGTTGGGCACTGCCCTGGGCTGCCAGGCCTAGGATGAGTAAGGCTGAAATCTGGCCTGTGCTCTACTTACCAGGCATCTCCATGCCCAACAAGGAGGAGTCTATCCCCTAAGCCAGGCATAGCCCAGGATGTGTTTGGGCCTTGGGAGTGAGGGGCCCACAGTGAGGGATGCCTGGGGGACTGGAGGTCAGAGCTCAGGGGGGTGTGAACACAGACCTGCTCTCTTCCCCTGCCCAGATGGAGCCCAGGAACCTGGCCCTGGTCTTCGGGCCAACGCTGGTGAGGACGTCTGAGGACAACATGGCGGACATGGTGACCCACATGCCGGACCGCTATAAGATCGTGGAGACGCTGATCCAGCACGTAAGCAGCCATCTCGATCCCGTGCACCTTGGGGGAAGGACGGGCAGCCTAAGCAAGTGCTCCTGGGATGGCAAATGCCCTTCAGAAGCGATGGGCTGCGTTTCCAGACCAAACAGGAATGGAGCCTAGAATCCTTCTTTCAAGGATGTTTCGTCCCTGAGCTTCTAAGATGCATGTGAGGGTCGGAGGGCAGAGGAAGGTCAGGGAAGATGCTGCTGGGTTGGAGAGCCACTGGGTGAGTGCAGGGGCACCTTCGGAAGGTGGCCTTCAGGAGAGTTGTCCTGGCAGAGACAGGCAGACAGGTGGACAAGTGTAGGGGGTGGGGGCAGAGCTCTGCTTTGCCGGCCCCACTGCAGCTTCAGGGAGCAAAGGGTGATGCCCAGCAGAAGGGAGGGGAATGGGGCAGGGCAGAGCAAGGGGTGAGGCCAGATCCTGGGCTTGTGCTCCCCTATGTTTTGGGCTGGTCTCCTCCTTTCTCATGGCTGCCTGGAGGCACCCCAGCCCCCATCTCTAAGGATTCTGGTTAACGGTCTTTGATGGGACCAGAACATAGAACAGCCAGCAGGGGGTGCAGGAGGTCTTGGTCCTCCAGAGCCAAACCCAGAACAGCACCGCCCCCTTCTGGGGCATTCCGGGATTTTTTTTTTTAATCAATTACAGATTTTGCATTTTTAAATTTCCCTACTGCCGGTAGATGGAGCAGACCCCCTCCTGCCAGGAGAAATAAGATTGGCAGCTGGCCAGGGCAACGGGGTCCTTGGCCTCTGCAATGTCACAGATGCTTTAGGGAAGAGAAACCAGGTCATGCTACTTCCATCTTACAGATGAGGAAGCTGGTGCTCAGAGAGGCAAAATGACTTGCTCAAAGCCACACAGCTAATAAATGACAGCCCCAGGACTGTAGGCCAGCTTTGTGTGACCAAGGTTTGTGCTTCCCTCTGCCCCTACTGGGGGGTCAGACTCCTGGGTTCATCCTAGAGCTGACTTGGCTGGACAAGTGAGGTGGGGCGGTAGACTTTGGTCCTGCTGACTGGCCCTGCCTGTTTATTTCCTTTCTTTACTGGGTGGTCAGGGCTCTGAGCCTTAGGAGGGAACATGGAAGCCCGTTCTCAGGCGAACACTGGGACACCAGCCCGGGAGCCCGCTCCAGAGCTGTGAGGGAAGCCAGGGCTGAGGGGCAGGGCAGGGATCCTCATGTGGCCTCAGTCTGGGGCAGCTTATCTCCCTTGGAAAAGTTCAGCTCCCCAGCCCAACAGGTAGCCCCTGGAGCCCCCGTGAGTGTGTGCTTTGGGCCAGGGTCAGTGCGGAAGAGAGGGAGACTGGCCCCACGGTTCCTAGGGAAGCCCCCGGAAGCCCAAGGCCTGTGGTCAGTTGGGGTGCCAGGAATAGCACTCTCTGGGAGAAAGGAGGCCCAAAGTGTGTCCATTTACCTCCCCTACACCCCCAAGAGGGGGTCCCCCAGTCAATGGCAGCCCCTCCTTTGGGCAGGGTGGCCGGAGGAGGAACACATCTGTCTCCTTCGCAGTCATCCTCCCAGCGTTCAGCCTCATGCCTGGCAACATAGTAAACACTCAGGGTTTGTTGAGCGAATGAACAAATGGGTTGCTTTTGAGGTCCTACCCTTCTGGACTTTTGCACTCAGGGATTTGTTCCCGGGCCGTCCTGGAACTGGGGCCTCTCCGTTCTCTGCCTCCTTGGCACTTGGACATAATCAGCCTGGACAGTTGTCAAGGGAATGAGCTCCCCTCCCCAACCCTGAGTCCCCTGGAGTCTACCCAGCCAAGTTTTCCGGTGTCTCTCTGGTCCAGAGCCAGCGTAGTTATGAGTGCAGGCCGGATGGGACTTCGGCAGGGAGCACTCCAGCTCTGGCCCTGAGCCTGTGGCCAGTCAGTGGGTGGTTGAACGTCGCGGGAGACATGACCTCCTGCTGGGTTTCCGGCCGCAGCTGTCACCTGGCCTCCCTACTGGGGGCTCCTGTCCCCCGTGAAACTCTTGGACAGCAGCACTGGAAGGGGCTGGAAGGCACCAAGCCCCATCCTTGTGTGGCACAGCGGGCAGAAATGGGTGCGGAGAGAGGCACTGACATGCCCGGGGTCACACAGCATGATCGTGGTGGAGTGGAGGTGTGCAGACCCAGGGGGTCACCTTCCCAGTGGCAAGTCACCAGCCAACCCACGACCATGTTCACAAAGCCACCTGAAACCCAAACAAAGACAATGTCGAAGCATTTGTTCCTTGATTCACCCAACAAATGTGATGATCCCTCCTGCACACTAGCTCTCACCTCTGCACTAGTGACCTTAGGAACCAGATCATTCTTTGTGGGGGGCTGTCCTGTGCGTTGGAGGATGGTTAGCAACATCTCTGGCTAGATGCCAGGAGCACCCGTCTGGTTGTGACAAATGCAAATGTCTATGTTTGCCACATGTCCCCTGGGGGACCAGGGGCCCAACTCACCCTGGCTGAGAGGCAGGGCCGGAGGGCTCTGGTTCTGGGGCCAGCCAGCCGAGTTTGCCTCTGCCTCTGCTCCTTGCCTGCTGTGCGACCTTGAACGAGTGACTGACTTTCGTCTGCAGAGCAGAGAGAGTGGTCGTGCTTACCTCACGAAGTAGTCGGGAGGCTTCCATGAGTTAATAGCTGTAAAGACCCCGGATGCCCCCTAGCAGCTAGGACTTGGTGTGTGGGTTCAAGATTGCCATGCTTGACCTCACGGGTATTACTCCACGCCTGAGCCCGGCATGCCTGCTGGGACCAAGGGGATGGAAGCCAGGCCCTGCTCCAAAGGAGCGTTGCCCAGGGAAGATGATATTCGTTTTCTGGACTATGGCCAGGGAAGCCCCATGGGAGGACTGGACCCTGCCCCAGGTATGGGGCTGGGACCATGGCGGGGGCTCCCTGCAGTGTCTTCAATGGCCTCAAGGAATTTAGCCAGGCAGGGACAGGAGAACGCATGGCAGGCAGAGGGAACTGGGTGTGCACCAGCTGGTGGGCATTCTTCCAGAGAACTCTGGGCTGCCTGGAAGCCTCCTCCATACCTCTGGGTTCCCACGGCACTTTCGGGCACCCACAAACGCTGGCTTCTCAGGGCTCCTTCTACTCAGCCCATCCCTGGGGACCGCACCTTTTTGTAATTTCAGCTAATGTCTATTATACACTAATAGTATGTTGTACTGAGCGCTTTATGTACAGTGTTTCATTATTTTTAAAAAATTGGAATGGGGGACCGCCTGGGTGGCTCAGTCAGTTAAGCGTCTGCCTTCGGCTCAGGTCATGATCTCAGCGAGGAGTCTGTTTCTCCCTCTCCCTCTTGTGCCTCTCCCCCTGCTTGTGCGCTCTCTCTCTCTCTGTCAAATAAATAAATACAATCTTAAAAAATTAAATGGACAGGGTTGCTTGGGTGAATGTCCAACTCTTGATTTCGGCTCAGGTCATGATCTCAGGGTCGTGATGGAGCGCGACATTGGGCTGCACACTGGGTGCGGAATCTGCTTGACATTCTCTCCCTCCCTGTCCCTCTGCCCAGTCCCTCTCCTACTCACAACCCATGTGCATGCATGCTCTCTCTCTCTCTCTCAAGATATTTACTTTTAATGGAGTTATAATTGACATGTGCTATTATATTAGCTTCAGGCGTACAACATAATGATTTGACATTTGTATATATTGTGAAATGATCAGCACTGTTAAGTCTAGTTACCACCCATCGCCATGCGTAGTTACAGTTGTTTTTCTTGTGATGAGAATTTTTTTAAAAGATTTATTTATTTATTTTAGAGGGAGAAAGCGAGAGAGAGCGGGGGGCGGGGCAGAGGGAGAGGGAGAGAGAATCTCAAGCAGACTCCCCGCTGAGCACAGGGCCTGACGTGGGGCTTGATTCCAGGACACCGGGCTCATGACCTGAGCAGAAATCAAGAGTCAGACACTTCACAGACTGAGCCACCCAGGCATCCCTTGTGATGAGAACGTCTAAGATTTATTCTCTTAGTAACTTCCAAATAGACAAGACGGTGATATCAACTATAGTCATCATGCTCTGTTACATCCCCATGACTTATCTATTTTGTAATTGGAAGTTTGTACCTTTTGACCCCCTTCACCTCCTCGGTCCTCCCCCTGCCAACTCCTGGCAACCACCGACCTGTTCTTTCTGCCTCTGAGCTTGGATTTTGTGTGTCTGTTTGTTTTAGATTCCACTGTTTGTTTTAGATTAAAGTGTTTGACTTTCTCGGTCTGACTTATTTAATTTAGTGTAGTGCCCTTGAGGTCTGCCCCTTGTGGTCACAAAGGGCAAGATTTCCTTCTTTTTATGGCTGAGGAGTATTCCATTTTATAGGCATACCACATCTTCTTTATCCATTTTTCCACCCATAGACACTTAGGTCAATTCCATATCTTGGCTATTGTAATAATGAGCTGCAGCGAACGTCAGGGTGCAGGTATCTTTTCTTGTTGGTGTTTTGTTTTTTTTTCCCCTTCGGATAAATACCCAGAAGTGGAATTCCTGGATCATAGGGCAGTTCTATTTTTAACTTTTTGAGGAACCTCCATACTGGTTTCCAGAGTGGCTGCACCATTTTACATTCCCACCAGTGTGAGGGTTCCCTCTCCGACCACGTCCTTGCCAACAGTTGGTATTTCTAGTTTTGTTTTTTTTTTTATAGTAGGCATATGGGATTTCATGTTAATTCTCACCACAATTGTAGAAGTAGATAGTCCTATTATGCCCATTTTGCAGATAAGGAAATAGACTCAGAGAGGTCATTTACCTGAGGTGAACTTGAGCCTGAGACAACTGATTTTAGATTTTGTGTTATTCTTTTTAAAGATTTTATTGATTTATTTATTTGAGAGACAGAGAACATGTTTGTGTGCGCACATGTGTGAGGGGGAGGGGCAGAGGGAGAGAGAGAAGCAGACTCTCCATTGAGGAGGGAGCCCAATGCAGGGCTTGATCCCAGGACCTGAGCTGAAGGCAGGTTAATGCTTAACAGACTGAGCTACTCAGGCTCCCCTAGATCTTGCCTGATTTCTTATTTTCTCTTCTCTTTCTTATTTCTCTTCTGTGCCACTTATTTGGGTTAATAATACGCCTGATTTCGATGAATAACTGAGGTCCATGGCACACGGTCATTATCAATCTGCAAGTCTCCTTGTTCTCCCCTTCATTCTCACCCACTCTGCTGCCCCATAGTGACCCACTCTAATAGGTTAATATGTGTCCTTCCAAACCACTTCTTTATGCTTATTTTATTTATTTTTAAACCAACAGTATTTTTAAAAAGACTTTATTTATTTATTTGATAGGAAGAGAGACAGTGAAAGAAGGAATACAAGCAGGGGTAGTGGGAGAGGGAGAAGCAGGCTTCTTGCTGAGCAGAGCTCCATCCCAATGCAGAGCTCCATCCCAGGACCCTGAGATCATGACCTGAACCCAAGGCAGAGGCTTAACCTACTGAGTCACTCAGACTCCCTAAACAGTATTTTTTTTTTTTTTAAGTAATCTCTCTGCCCAATATGGGGCTTGAACTCACAACCCCAAGATCAAGAGTTGCACGCTCTACCAACTGAGCCAGCCAGGAACCCCAAATATTCTGCGTGTTTTAATTTCCAGCCAGTGAGTTTAGCTCCTTTGCTTGATTCTAATTTCTGTTACTGTTAGGGCTTAGCTCAGCTATCTTAAGTGTCATTTTCTGTTTATCCCATTTTCATTTTATTTCTCTTCAGTCTGTCCTACCTTGCTTTGGATGAATTGATTTTTATTTTCCTGATGGGAAAATTATGCAATTTATAAAGCCCGTCCTGTGTTTGATCACACAATTATAACAGCCCATACTTATGTTTCCTTTTCACTGACCCATTTCTAAAGCTCATCAATATCTATTGTCTTCCTTCCACCACATCTAAAAACCAAGTACCTTTGTGTACTCTCCCCTGTCACTGGTTTCTCCCTCTGTGTCCAAAATCCATCGCATCCTGGAGATACTTTGTTTGTATATGTGCATGAGTGTCCTTTCTTGGATCGACAATGGGCTTTTCTTTCTTTCTTTTTTTTTTTTAAGATTTTATTTATTTATTTGACAGAGAGAGATCATAAGTAGGCAGAGAGGCAGGCAGAGAAAGAGAGAGAGAGGAGGAAGCAGGCTCTCTGCTGAGCAGAGAGCCCGATGCGGGGCTCGATCCCAGGACCCTGAGATCATGACCTGAGCCGAAGGCAGAGTCTTAATCCACTGAGCCACCCAGGCACCCCGACAATGGGCTTTTCTATGCTACTATCCATCCTTCTCAGAGCTTGTTGCTCCAACCTGGAGTCATTTCTTTACGTGCTCATGTACACAATTAAGAGAGTCTTTGTGTGGTAATCATTTTGATGTCTTAGAATAGCTGTAGTTCATGCTCAAAGTGAGAGTTTAGCAGGGTATAAAAATCTAGGTTCCAAATTCCTACATTCATAGTCCAGTGATACAGTGAAAATATTGTCTTCTTGGGTCTGCTGCAGCCAAAAGTTCTAGTTTACAGCTGACACTTGCTCATTTGCAAGCAGTCTATTTTGTTTTTCAGAAAACTTTTAAGGTTTCATCTTCAAGATTCTCAAATTTCACAAAATATATATTTAAGAGTGGGATTTTTAGTTTATTGTCTATGTTGTTTGGCATTTATGCGAAAACACTTGCCTGCCTGCCCCTCAGGGAACCTCCTAACACGTCCCTCCAGACACTTCTCTTTCCTGGCGGGAGGAGGGGATGCCGCCCCAGGGCAGTGTGGTGCCCAGGGTTGGGGAGAGGTACACAGCCCTGGCAGCCATGACTGACCTTCTCCCTGCAGTGGCCCCAGCTGGCACTAGATGGCGCCTCTGCCCCCCCACTGTACTTGGGAGCCAGCCGCAGTGATGTGCCCTGCACAGTGTCTAGTGACAGCTGGCCCCAAATCTCTCCTTGAGCCGGCCCTCTATCAATCTCAGCCCCCTCCCAGTCCAGGCTGCATTTCCCTCCCACACTGGGGTCCAGCCTTTTCTCTCCCCCAGGGTTTCTCATAGTCTGTGGAGTTGGGTCCTGGGGTTCATCACTCTCCCTTGAGGACTTCTAGTAACCAGGCAAGAATGAGGTTGTTGAAAAGAGGAGGGACCCTCACCTTGGTGCCCTCTCTTGCCCTGCTCCATCTGACATCTCAGTGGGGTCCTCTGGACTGTGCAGTTTGGGGGACCATGTCTCTGTCTTCCCTCAGCACCTTTCCACATTGAGTTCACTTCCTTTTGTCTCCTCTGCAGTCAGACTGGTTCTTCAGCGATGATGAGGACAAGGGAGAGAGAGTAAGTGATGCGGGGGGAGGGGTGGGTCTGGTCTGAGGTGGGCCCTCATCCCAGGCTGGGGGCGAGGAGAGGGCAGACAGCAAGACTCAAGCAGGGCAAGGTCCCTGTCCTTGGGGCTTCCCAGTCTGGTGGAGGAAACATCGACCCTTTCTTCAGGAGCCTCTAATCTAATGGGAGACACAGTCCCTGCCTTCATGAGCCCCGGGTCTGAGGGGGGAGATATAAGCCTTACCCTAAGGAAACTGAGTCCAATAGCAAAGGTAAACCCTACCTTCCCATCTTACGTGGAAGATACAGGTCTTAGGAAGGTCTAGTCTGACAGGGAAGACACGGCTCCTGCCTTCAGCTGAGAGAGCAGCACCAGCCTTTGGGGTTCAATCAAAGTGTTGGAGAAGGCACAAAATAGCCTAGTGGGGGACATGTAGGACCTGCCCTCAAGAGTGCCTGGCAGATGAGAGAGATACCTGCTGCCCTGGTGAGCCCCAGTCTGATGGAGGAGTCACTGTCCCCGCCTTCAAGTTACCCCAGGTTGCGGGACCACAGTCCAGCCATCTGAGGGCGTGCTGGCTGACCCTTCTCCTGTTTGCAGACTCCCGTGGATGACAAGGAGCCTCAGTCAGTGCCCAACATTGAGTACCTCCTGCCTAACATTGGCAGGACAGTGCCCCCTGGAGACCCAGGTTCAGGTGAGTGCAGGGGCTCGGGGAGGAGGGGGCGGGGGTGGACTCTGCATTCTCCAGGGTCCCAGATGCCTGGCCAGATGCCCAGCTTCCCTGCTCTGCCCTAGCGGGGCCCTTTCCTGCCCCCGCCCCCCGGAGACTGGGCTGTGGCAGGGCCATCTCCGCTCCAGGGAGGTTCGGCTTGCCTGTGCGCCCGCCTCCATGTCTGCTCAGCTGCCCCCGGGGCTGGGTAGGGGCTTTGTTCGCCCTCCTTCACTGGTTTCCTTCCTGAGCTTTTTATTTCTCTGGGGCTGTGTCCTTCCGGGCATGTTCCTCTTTTTAATTTTTCTTCCTTTTCTCCTTGCACCCCTCCACCCTCTTCTCTCTTCTCCCTGTGCTCTCCTCCCGCCCCTGGACCCTGCCCCCCCTTCTCTCCTTCCCCTCCTCCAGCGGACCTGTTGGAGATTTAAAGGGTACAGTGTGGCATTGCGGCCTCGGTCACTAACAGTGGCGGGTGATTATAAGAAGGCTGGGCAGGCCCGAGGGGCAGGCAGAAAGGTCCCAGACTGTGAACACATCGACGTGACATACCAGCTCCCCACGCTTGTTAACAGCTTACCCCCGCCCTAACCCTCCCGGCTGAAGGCCCCTTCTCAGGAGGAAGGAGGAGTTTGTTGGAGGCAGATCCTATCCCTTTGCGGGGAAGTCTGAGCACCGTAGGTTGCCCCCCACATTCCCCAGGCTCTGGCCTTCTCTCTGTGCCGAGCCCGGCTACCTCGGGTTGTCCAGAGGGGGAGTCTTAGCTGGAAAGGGGACCCAGCATGTCTAGACACAGGGGATGTCACCCCCCCAGAAGCCCCTCTATAGCCACAGCTCCTGCCTCAGTTGCCTCCGAGGGCTGGCTCTTCCTGTGTCTAAAACCAGAACCCCTGGTCATTCAGCCCCTATGTCCTGTTTCTGGGCGCTGAGCCTTGTAGCAGAGCAGCCCCAAGCAGTCCCTCCTTGGCTTAAGGCACTAACTTGTCCCGCCCCATGGGTGAGTTCCCCTTTGTATTTTGACGGCTCCTGTCTCTGACAGAGGCATTGCACAGCACCCCTAGTTCCCAGAGGCAGGCTGAGGAGGGAGCCAGAGGACAAGGTGGGTGGGGGTGGCAGAGAGGAGCCCCCCGTTTCTTCTAATCACCTGCTGCCGCACCCCTGCCCCGTGTGTCTCACTGTGTGGTTGGCCGTCTGCTCTTCTCACTGTGTGCAGGGGAGGGCTGGGGAGGAGGGCTCACTTGCTTGCCAGAGAGTGTGGATTAACCGTGCCTGCCCACTGCCCCATCAGACCCCAGAAGGTCCTTAGATCAGCCTGGAGAAGACCCTGCCAGGACTGGTTTCTGATTCCTTCTCTACCCCAGTGATATTAAGGGAGGGGGACCCAAGACCCATGGATGTAACAGTTTCACTCTTCTTCGTAGCTCTGATAATTAACAGGGGCCTTGCCTCATCAGAGCAGCCTGAGCTGGAGTCTGGAGCTGGAACCCAGCAAGGCCCTAAGCACCAGCCCACTCTAGCTCCTGTGTCCCGCCCCCCTGCTGCCTGCCCCTGTACCCCATCCCACACGGGGTCCGCCGTCTTCCTCCTGTCCTGGAGTTGGGGTGGGTGGAGGTAGATGTAGGTCCCACCTGTCTGTGCACTGTGTGGTCTCCATTTCTCCAGAGCATCTGTGACTTGCCGTGTTTCATTGTGGTTTCTGTGGATTGCGTCTGGTATTTGGTATTTTCTCTCCAATGCTTCAGAGTAACAGGGACAGGAGGGGCGGGGAGAGGAACTAGGCCCAAAGAAAAGTCCCCCCTCCCACCCCTTGCCCCTGACCCTGGCCAGTGAGAGTCTAGGGTCTGGCAGCCTGATGTCACTTCCTGCCTCAAAGGGAAGTGGTGATTGACATCATTAGCCGCTCCATACCTGTCCCCACAGGAAATGACATCAGAAGCCCATCACACTCCCAGGACCCGGGGAGATCTCAGGTGTCTGAACTCCCCGGTTTCTGAAGCCTCCGAGGAGAGGGAGTTGTGTTCACGAGACAGCCTCCTCCTGCCCCAATTTAACTTTCGTTTTTCTTTCTCGCTCTCCCCAATAGATTCCACCACCTGCAGTTCAGCCAAGTCCAAGGTGAGTGCCAAAGCCATTCCGAAGGCTCTATCCCTGTCCAGGCCAGCCCGCTCTTTGCTTTTGGTCGAGGGAAGGGGGAGAAGTGCTTGTGGCCCCTGAGGAGGGTTGCTGGTCCCTGGGAAGGCAGGTGGGAAGGACTGTGTGTACGAGGTCCGTGGAGAAGCTGCCGACCTGGGCTGCTGTGGGAGGTGTCTGGGGGAAGAGAAGGCTCTGGCTTGGGAGTTAGGTGGCCGGGGGTGGGGCGGTGCAGGCAGCGCGCCCAGTGGTCAGAAGCACAGCAGTCCTGGGTCTGAGTCCTGGCTCCAGCGTTCCGTAGCTTCAGGACATCAGGCAAGTTGCTTAACTTCTTTGTGACCCTCACTTCCTCACCTGTAAGTGAGGCCTGGTATTTATCCCCATAAATGGGGATATGGGAACCAGCAGATATGTTTGCTGCAAGGAACTAGGTTTTTTGGAGAGCCCAAAGCAAGCAGAAGGAAGGAAATAATAAAGACAAGAGCATCAATCAACGAAATTGGAAACAGTTGAGAAAAATCGATGAACCCAAAGCTGATTCTCCGAACCAGTCCTCACAGTCAGCGTCCTGCCTGCTCCAGAGCCCGGCCTCTGACACAGAGCCCGTGAGGCCAGCACGGCTGTCCAGCTGTTAGAATAGAGCTGGATGGCCAAGGGGGTTGTCTTAGTCAGCATGGGCTGCCGTGACAAATGCCACATATGGGGTGGCTTACAAAACAGACATCTCTTTTGTCACAGTTCTTAAGGCTAGATGTCTAAGATCAAGGTATCAGCATGGTCAGTTTCTGCTGCGAGCTCTCTTCCTGTCTTGTGGTTGGCCGCTTTCTCGCTGTGTCCTCACAGAGCAGAGAGAAAGCAATCGCACATGCTCCCTGGCGTCTCTTTGTGTCACAGCACTAATGCTGCCATCAGGGTGTGACTGCCTTCCCTCCCAAAGGCCCTGTCTCCAAATACACTAGGGGTCAGGGCTCGCTTTGGCAGACGGATTCGGGGAGAGGGACACAATTCTGTCCGCAGTAGTGGGTGAGATCACTAAACTTTGGTGATCAAACCAGACTCATTTTGGTCTGGGTCTCTAAGCACTGGCCAGGTCCCAGTGAGCCCAGTGTGCCCGACACCAAGCAGGTGCTCATTACATATCAGATGAATGTACTAGGTTGCGGGGGAGCCTGGGGGGCCCAGTTGGTTAAGCGTCCAACTCTTGATTTCAGCTCAGGGAAATTCTTGATTTCGTGATCTTGGGGTCGTAAGATAGAGCCACATGGCGGGCTCTGCACTGGGCATAGAACCTGTTTGGGGGTCTCTCTCTCCCTCTGCTCTGCTTGCATGCTCTCTCGCTCTCTCAAACAAACAAACAAACAAAAAAGAAAGAAAGAGAAAAAGAAGAATGTGCTGGACAGAAAGAAAGAAGGCTGCTTTAGTCTAGGACAGAGGTCCCTGCAGCCTCTCCACAGAACTTCTGACGGCACACCTGTGGGCGCTCACCCCGTCAGAAGACTGTGTAATGGGGAGCAAGTTCATTACCGTGACCCGAACCCAGCTCCATGTTACTTCCACCCATTTGCTCCTGCTCGCCTCCTGGCTTCCCAGGGCTGACCTCTTGACCTTTCTGTACGTGTCCTGACCTCTGCCTTCCTGGAAGGGACCATTGCGACCCCACTGCTTCTACAGCTAGCAGGGAGAGAGGATATTTGATCGGGTGGTCCTAGTGGCCTCTCAAGTCTCTCTGAGAGCATCGGCCAGTCGAAGTGGCACTGACCACCCTGTGCCTCGGGGCGATCACATCGTGCTGCCCCAAGGCCCAGCTCCAGGGATTGCCTTCGGGAGCCCTGTTGATGGCCACGGCCAGGGAGCCCCGTGCCTCTGAATCCTGACTGCCTGGCACGTGTTGGCTTTCTCAGAACCAGCTGATGTGAGAGAGAGCACGTAGGTTGCGGGGGGCCACGCAAGGCATCTCTGGGTCTCCATTCAGTATTACGCTGTGGCTGAAGCGGGCTGTGGCTTTGGAGGAGGGAGTCACCAAGCAGGCCATTCCAGCCCAGCAGGGGGAGCAATTCCAGCCTCTGCGTCCGCAGGGCCTCCTGTGTCAAAGGGACTGCCTTCATCCCTTTGTCCCTTCACTTGACATTTACTGAACGCCTGCTATGGGCCAGGCATGGCGCTAGGGGTCAGGGATGCAAACAGAAATAAGCCACAGACCTTGCTCTCAAGGAACTCAGAGTTTGATGCAGATGATGTGGAAACAGGTCCATCCTGATGGGAGAAGAGCAGGTGCAGCTGTGTTTTCAAAGGACAAGGCGAGGGCTGCGAGGTGGCTGCATGGAGGACTTAGAGCTCACCCGGCAAGTAGGGTGGGCTGGGGGGCAGCGGCTAAGGGCTGCCAGTGTTAAAATGCAGGGGGGTCTGGCAGGTGGGCATCGCCCAAGTGAAGGCTGTGTTGGGGTTGGGGTTGGGGTTGGGTTAGGGAAGGCCCTAGGCTGGGAAAGTTGGGACCAGATTGTGAAGGGCCTTGTGTATGGGCTTCATTCTGGTGGGGGTGAAGGGGCCCTGCAGAGTGTGGCGGTGATCAGACTCCCACCTAGTCTTAGAAGGGCTGATTGGTCTAGAGGATGAGGGACTGGGGTAAGGGAAGGGTAGAGGCGGGGAGTCCTATAAGGAGAGGGCAGAAAGGTCCAGAGAAGGCAGAGTGAGGTCCTGGAAAGAGGATGGTGAGGATGGGCTGGCTTTGGGAGTCACTTTGGGAGAATCGAAAAGAAGCAGGGGAGAGGCAGGAGGCAGAGAATCCCCTCAAGGTGGGGAACATGAACGCAGATGTCTTGGGGTCGGGGGTAGGGAGCATAGTTCAGTTGGAGATAGGAGAGTTTCGGGTGCCTGCAGACACTTTGCTGGAGACGGATTTGCCGTTGGAAGAAGAGTTCTGGGGTTCAAGGGATAGTTGGGTGTTGGCCAGTGGCAGGCAGCATGGGATCTGCTGGGGCACCATGGAAGGCTAGGACCAGAAAACACCCACAGGATTTAGCAGCGAGAACGGGCAGGAAGTTGCCCAGTGTGGGGTTGGGAATCACTGTTTTGGAGCAAATTCGTGTGGCCACTCCTGGCGGCAGAGCTGGTGGTTGGATTGATGTAGGGCTGTGGGTTGTGGGTGGCACACTGATGGACTGGCTGAAATGCCAGCCCGTGGGCTGCTGTTGGGAAAGGGAAATGAACTTGGGCGGATTGCCCTGGAGAGGCCCATACATACGGAGTAGGTGCAAAGGCAGGTTTCCCAAGTGGGAGTGAGTGGCGGTGGAGGGGGTGGAAGCCGCGGTCGGAGGGAGGTGCCTGCCAGGGTCTGGGGATGATCACCCAGGACAGTCTGTGAAATGGGTTCAAACTGTCAAGTGTGTTCCCTCTCGAGAGGCTATTATCACCAGAGCCGCGTCCACAAGGATTTCTCTAGCGCTGGGCATGGGGAACGGAGTGGAAGGTGAGCAGAGGTGAGGGACCGGCTCCCAGCTCACAGGAAAGAGCGGAGAGTCTGGACTGAAGCCAGAGCGGGTGCCGAGGGTTGGCCGGCTCCCGAGTGGGTAGTGACGCTGCTGCCGGCACTGCCATCTGAGGAGAACGGTCCCGAGGCCGCCGGGGGAGGGAGCGCGGGGCCGGACCCCGGTGCGGGGGCGCCTCCTGCATTCTGGCCTGTCTCCCGCGCAGGGCTCGTGGGCCCCCAAGAAGGAGCCGTACGCCCGGGAGATGCTGGCGATCTCCTTCATCTCGGCAGTCAACCGCAAGCGGAAGAAACGGCGGGAGGCGCGGGGGCTGGGCAGCAGCACCGACGACGACTCGGAGCAGGAGGTGCACAAGCCCGAGGCGCCGGCGCCGGGGGCGCGGGACCAGCCGGAGGGACCGCTGCCGGGCGCCGCCGACGCCGCCGACGCCGCCGCCGCCCCCGAGGCCCCCGGCCGCCTCAGCCCCCCGGCGGCGCCGGACGAGCGGCCGGCCGCGGACACGCGCTCCATCGTCTCGGGCTACTCCACCCTGTCCACCATGGACCGCAGCGTGTGCTCGGGCGCCGGGGGCCGGCGGCCGGGCGCGGGGGACGAGGCGGACGATGAGCGCAGCGAGCTGAGCCACGTGGAGACGGACACGGAGGCCGGCGCGGGGCCCGGGGGGCGTCCGGCGCGCCGGCCGTCCTTCAGCTCGCACCGCCTCATTCCCTGCGACACGCTGGCACGCCGCCGCCTGGCCCGAGGCCGCCCGGATGGCGAGGGCGCGGGCGGGGACACGGGCGCGAGCGCGGGACGCGGCGGGGTGCGCGCCGCGGAGCCGCCGGGCTCGGCCTCGTCCAGCAGCCAGGAGTCGCTGCGCCCCCCGGCGGCCGCGGCGGTGGCGGCGCTGGGCTCGCGGCCGTCGCGCATCGAGGCGCTGCGGCTGCGCCTCCGCGGCACTGCCGACGACATGCTGGCCGTGCGGTTGCGGCGACCGCTGTCGCCCGAGACGCGGCGGCGCCGGAGCAGCTGGCGACGCCACACGGTGGTGGTGCAGAGCCCGCTGACCGACCTCAACTTCAACGAGTGGAAGGAACTGGGCGGCGGCGGCGGTCCCTCAGAGCCCGCGGGCCCTCGGGCACACAACGACAACAAGGACTCAGGCCTCAGCAGCCTGGAGTCCACCAAGGCGCGGGCCCCGTCGTCCGCGGCCTCGCTGCCGCCCGGGGACCCGGGGGCCCTGCAGAGCCAGCCCTCGCGCCGCTCGGCCGCCTCGCGCCTCCATCAGTGTCTGTGACCAGCCCCCCTCCCCCCGCCCGGTTCCCCTCCCCCAGTCTTCTGTGGCTTGCGCCTCTTCTTTCGTTCCCCCCACCCCCCCCCGCTGCGTCTGGCGCTGCAGGCCGCGTCTGTCTAGTTTGTGTGCGGGGATCGGTAGGAGGTGGGCCGGCTAGAAGGCCTGGCTGAGCGAGGCGGGGGCGGGAGGGGACCCCGGAGGTAAGGGGAGGGGGACACTGGAGGGGACAGGCTGCTGGGGGCTCAGTGACAGAGTGGGCCCTTCTGGGCCCTTCTGTGTCTGCACTTAGAGACCCCTGTTGGCTATGGGATGCGGATAGGGAACCGCCAAGTCTCAGACTAAAGGAAAGACGCGGGGTGATGCTGGCTCTCGGCTCCTTTCCTCTGCCCCTGCCGTTAGCTCCTAGCTCCTTGCTGAGGGAAGGGAGTGTATATCTGTGCGGGGAGAGGAGATGGAGGGTGTCCACGGGGGAGGGAGAGCCTGTGTGGCAGTGCGCCAGTCACCGTCAGAAGGTGTTTTGGTAGCAACTTCTGCCACTCCTGCCCCCTTCGTTCCCCCACTGGCCACACGGCTCACATCACAGCGGGGTTCCCTACCTTTGCTGCCTCCGGGATCCTGCCCTCTGTTGTTTGTCAGAGCCGGGGAAGGAAGTCAGGGCCACTCCACAGAGGCAGGACTGAGACTCTTCCCAGGCTTACTCCCCTTACCAACTTTTTGCCAACCTGGAAACCACCCTCACTAAGTGTGTTGACCATGGGGAGCTAGCTGCCAGTGCCCCCCCCCCCCCGAACCTCCCTTGCCTGCCTTGTCCTTCTTCCAGTTGTGCCTGCATCTTCCACAACTCAGGCACACAGACCCCACCTTCTTCCTTGGAGGGGGCGTAGGAAACATCCCTGGTGTCTCATTCCCTCTCTTTCTCTCTCTCATTCTCCTTCCCTCCCTCTTTCTCACACACCACACACACATACACACCACACACACACACTGATTTATGGGATCTGAGCTGGGCTGTTCCTTCAGGATGGGCGGGACCCAGCCCCCTCTTCTCCCCACACTCTGTAAATAGACCTCAGACCACCAGGCCTCCCCACACATGCCCTCACTTATTCCAGGGAAGCCTGGGCGGGGTTGTGAACCCCATTGCCACGTCTGTCGGTCCTCTTGTTTTATGCAAAGATTTGCTGT
This sequence comes from Enhydra lutris kenyoni, assembly GCF_002288905.1. Taxonomy (NCBI): domain Eukaryota; kingdom Metazoa; phylum Chordata; class Mammalia; order Carnivora; family Mustelidae; genus Enhydra; species Enhydra lutris. Next base: position 24,033,722 of record NW_019154110.1, read on the forward strand.
AAAGTAGATTTCTCTCTCCTCCCTCCCTCATCCTTTTATTGTAAATATTGTCTCTAAATGTGTAACATATTATAAAGAATTTATAAGGATTTTTAAAGATGTTTTGCTCATTTAAAAAAGTGTTGTAACAGTGTTGGATAAGCCTCTGGCCCCACGTACGCATGTCTCCTTTCACTGTGTCCTTGACACACCTCTCTAGGCGACAACTAAGATTTCCTGCTTCTGAAAAGTCCTGTCTTAAAAGTATAGTCTCTATCTTGGAAATAAATGGCCTTCCTTGAGGCACGAATCAGCTGTGTGGCTTGTTTCGGAAGGAGGGAAGGGGGACGGAGGGAAGGGCAGGAGTGGGGCTGGGTTGGGGAAGGGGGATGGGGCTGGACTGGGGGCACCTATGCCTCCTGCTGGCTCTGTGGGTATCCTTGGGGACTCGTATGAGCAATGACATGGGAGCAAAATACAAGCCCGAAGGGTGGCTGACGGTCATTGCTGCAAGAGGTTTCCATGTGCTTTCTGGATTCCTCCAGAGGCAGGGTAGATGCCCACCATCCTCCTTCTCAAGACCTTCAGAATGGTCCAGAGCTGCTGCCCAGCAGACAGGAAGCTTGGGCAAGACCCAGGCCACTGATAGGCCCATCCTGACCCCGGGCATCACTCCAGGCCCAGGCAGTATATCCAAGGAGAACAAGAGTGGGTTTTACCCATTGCCTTACGCCACACGTGTAAGTTTACAACATGGGATGGGCTTCCTTCAATGTCGTGGTGCTAGAGGTGCCTCTGCCAACTTCCAGGCTGCCTCTGATGAGCATAGTATCCTGTAGGAAGAGCAGGTGACTTTCATCCAGGAGAATCTAGGGGAGAGCCCTGAAGCTGGGTAGAGCAGAGCTCAGGCACTGAATCCTCCTTCCTTTCTCTACCCTCCCCCACCTCCAGGTTGTTTTTGTTTGGCAAATGAGCTCCACACACTGTTATCTCCATTTTATGTAGCAGGAAACTGAGGCACAGAGAAGTGACTGGACCTGTCCAAGTTCACACAGCTAATAAGCTGGTGGAGCCAGGATAAGTCTAAGCCCCCCATTGGGCCACCTTCGCCGGGCTCTAGTGGGCTTTGGTAGTAGGTTTTGCTCTCCAAAAACAAAGAGAAATGAAGACATCTCCAGGAAAGAAAAACAGTTTGTCGTTAGCAGGCTTGCCCCAGGAGAAATACTCTCGGGGTCTTGAGGTCAAACGTCACGTTGGGCATGGAGCCTACTTTAAAATAAAATGAAATTTCAAGCCCGTAATTAAAAAAAAAAAAGGCAACTGCATAAAGCAATGATTATAAAACTGTCGACAGGCTTACAACCTGTACAGATGAGATCTGTATGACAGTAATTGTATGAAGGTGCGGGGAGGAAATGGAGCTAGACTGAAGCAAAGTTTTTATACACTATTAAAATTAACTCAGTATTGTTTATTTTTTTAAGTTTATTTATTTATTTATCTTAGTAATCACTCTACCCAATGTGTGACTCGAACCCATGACCCGGAGATCAAGAGTCGCACATTCTTCATGTTCTGAATGAACCACCCAGGCAAACTACAAACTACAAACTACATCGTGTTAAGTGAAGATGCTGCTAATTGTAATGCCCAGGGGAACCCCAAGAAGATAATTCAAAAAAACACTGTAAATGAAACAGGGAACCAAAAAGATGCACTAGGGGCACCTGGGTGGCTCAGTTTAACAGCTGCCTTCAGCTTAGGTCATGATTTCAGGGTTCTGGGATCGAGTCCCGCATGAGGCTTCCTGCTCAGCAGGAAGCCTGCTTCTCCCTCTCCCTCTGTGCTCTCTCGCGCTCTCTCACAAGTACATAAATAAAATATTAAAAAAAAAAAAAAGAGGGGCACCCGGGTGGCTCAGTGGGTTAAGACTCTGCCTTCAGCTCAGGTCATGATCCCAGGGTCCTGGGATGGAGCCCCGCATAGGGCTCTCTGCTCAGCAGGGAGCCTGATTCCCTTCCTCTCTCTGTGCCTGCCTCTCCCTACTTGTGATCTCTGTCAAATAAAATAAATAAAATATTAATAAATAAATAAATAAATAAACTTAAAAAAATTAGTACAGAAGAAATGTTTGGAAGTTCACAAATATGTAGAAATAGAAAACTTCCCTCCTAAATAATCGGTGGGTCAAAGAAGAAACCACAGGGGAAATTAGAAATACCTTAAAATGAACAAAAGCCAAAACACAACATATGTAAGTACATGGGATGTAGCCAAAACTGCGTTTCAAGGGAAACTTATAGCTCTCAATGTCTGTATTAAAAAAGAAGAAAGATTTCAAGTCAGTAACCTAAACTTTCATCCTAAGATACTAGAAAGAGAAGAGCGAACTAAACGCAAAGCAAGCCGAAAGAAAGATATCATAAAGATAAGCGTGGAAATAAATGAAATAGAAAATAGGAAAAAATGGAGAAAATCAGACTACAAGCTGATGCTTAGAAAAGGTCATCGAAATTGACAAATATCTAGCTAGACTGGCCAAGAAGAAAAGAGACAGCTAAATCTTTTCCAAGAAGCAACTTCTGGTTTTATTAATTTTATAATTTTTAAATTAATCTCCTTTATTTTTCTATTTTTGTGTCTCATTAAGGAAATGCAAATTATAGCCACAGTGAGATACCACTTCACACCCACTAGGAAAGCTTAAGTCGAGAGAATAGAACACAGCACGTGTTGGTAAGGACGTGGAGAAATAGGGACGCTGGTGAGAATGTAAACTAGCACAGTTGCTGTAGAAGATAGTTCATCAGTTCTTTGGAAAATTAAACCTAGAATTACCGTAGGACCTGGCAATCCCATGCCTGGGTATATCCCCAAGAGAAACAAAAAAATACATCCACAGGGAAACTGGAACATGAATGTCTATAGCAGTATTATTCATAATAACCAAAAGGTAGAAACAAGACAATTTGTCCATCAATAGATAAAGAGATAAATAAATCATGTCCATAAAGAGATAAATAAAATCAAGAGATAAATAAATCATGATAAAGAGATAAATAAAGAGATAAATCAATGGATAAAGAGAGAAATAAATCAAATATATACTATGAAATGCTGTACTGTTCATTCCATGAAAGGAACAAAGTACTGGTACATGTTACAACTTAGATAACTTGAAAAAATTATACTAAGAGAAGAAAGGTCACAATTCCACAATTTCTTTTGTATGATATATATCCAGAGTGAACAAACCCATAGGGACAGGTTAGAGGTTACTAGGGAATGGGGAGTTGTGGGGAATGGGAGAGACTGCTTAATGGCTATGGAGTATTTTATGGGGTGATTAAAAAAGTTTGGAAACGAGAGAGCTGGTGGTTAGACAACATTGTGGATATGCTAAAGACCACTGAATCGTACATTTAAAAAAGTTAATTGTATGTGATGTGAATTTAGTCTCTTTTAAATTTAAGTTAAGGATACTCATAAATATGATTGTATTAGAAATCGAGGTAAATACTAAATTTGGAATAATTTTGGAAGATTTTTAAAAAAGACTTATTTATCTATTGAGAGAAAGAGTGCAAGCGGTGGGGCAGGGGCAAAGGGAGAGAGAGACAAGCGGACATCCCAGAGTGGGGAGCCCGATCCTAGGACCCTGAAATCATGACCTGAGCCGAAATCAAGAGTTGGACACTTAAGCATCTGACTGAGCCACCCAGGTACCCCAGATTTTTTTGTTTTTCTTAAGAAAAGAAAATCTTGGTGGGAATGTAAGCTGGTGCAGTTACAATGGAAAACAGTAGGGATGTTTCTCAAAAAATTTGAAATAGAAATACCATATGACCCAGTAATTCCACTTCTGGATATTTATCCCAAGGAAATGAAAACACTGACTCGGAAAATTACATGCACCCAATGCCCATCGCAACAATTCCAATCTCAAAGAAGATGTGGTGTTATGTATACAATGGAATATTATTCGACAATGGAAAGGAATGAAATCTTGCCATTTGCAACAACATGGATGGATGTCCAGGGCGTTAAGTGAAATAAGTGAGACAGAGAAAGACAAATATCATATGATTGCACTTATATGTGGAATCTCAACCGCAAAAAAAACCCGGCCAAACAAACAAAAAATAAGCTCATAGATATAGAGCACAGATTGGTGGTTGCGAAAGGTGGGGGATCGGGGGTGGGTAAAATGGGTAGAGGGGTCAAAAGGTACAAAATTTCAATTACAAAATAAATAAGTCATCGGGATCACGCAGGGCATGATAACCATAGTTAATAATATTGTGTTGCATCTTTGAAAGTTGCTAAGAGTAGATCCTGTAAAGCTATCATCCTATGAAAACGATTCTGTGATTACGTATTGTGAAGGATGTTAACTAGTGACAGATGTTAATTACTGTGGCAACCATTTCACCACGGACACAAGTGTGTACTCGTGTTGCCCATCTGAGACTAAAACAATGGATGTCAATTACACCTCAATCAAAAAAAAAAAAAAAAGAAAAGAATCCTATTTATAATAGCATCAAAATTAATGAAACACCTAGGAATAAACAACAAAAGTGTCAAGCTTGTAGACAGAGAACTATAAAACATTGCTGAAAGAGATTAAAGATCTAAATAAATGGAAAGATAACCGTGTTTCAGAGGACCTAACGTTTTTAAGGTGACAATATTTCTTAAGTTGAACTAACTACAGATTCAGCACAATTCCTTTTAAAATCTGATTTTTTGTCTTTTTGGCAAAAACTGACAGCTTGTCAAAAAATTCCTGTGGAAACACAAGGAACCTGGAACAGCCAAACAGTTTTGAAGAAGGAAACAGAATTGCAAGCTCGCATTTTTCAAACCTATGACCAAAACAGAGCAGTGCTGGCGTAAGGACAGACGCTTATTTCATACGAAACGTTTCTCTCTTTTTTTAAAGATTTTATTTCCTTTTATTTTTAAGATTTTTTTAATTTATTTGTTTGACAGAGAGAGATCACAAGTAGGCAGAGAGGCAGGCAGAGAGAGGGGAAAGCAGGCTCACCGCCGAGCAGAGAGCCCGATGTGGGGCTGGATCCCAGGACCCTGGGATCATGACCTGAGCTAAAGGCAGAGGCTTTAACCCACTGAGCCACTCAGGTGCCCTAAGATTTTATTTCTAAGTAATCTCTACACTCAATGTGGGGCTCGAGCTTTACAACCCCGAGGTCAAGAGTCCCATGCTCCACCCACAGCCAGATGAGAGCCCCACATGAGAAACGTTTCTTTGGGAAAACTCCTAATCTATTTGAGTCGAACTAAGAGGAATGGGGATTTTTCCTTGCCGTTCTGGCATGGGCAGGTAGAAGGACCATGAGAGTGGCCTGAGCTAAGGCAGAGAATCTGGGGATTTTCAGTTAAATTTCTGGGACGGTGACCAGGGGTAGGGGAAGGAGCTTTCCACCAGGTGTCATTATGGGTAGTGTCCATCATTCAGTCCACGTTAGTGGGTGTCAAGGGAGCCTGTCATCTGCTAATGGGCACAATGGCCCTGAGCCCAAGGTCCTGCACCAAGGATTGGAAACTCTGGAATTCTTAAGTCACTCCGAGGCCCAAGAAGAAGAAAATGCCGAGGACTCAACAGATGTGCAGACAGCGAGGGAGAAGATGAGGGCTTCTCAGGTTTCTGTCGGTAAAGCAGTCTCTTTTCTCTTCCCAATGAGGATCGGACTCGGAGGCCAGCCGGTCAGGTCCCTGTTTGCCCAGTCAGCCTTACCCATCTGTCAAAGGGAGCTATGATCCCCACAGGCCACGCTGTCAGGGGTAAAGAGACACTTAGTGGAAGTGAGTGGTATCATGAAGCATTAAGGAAGCACGGCTACGGAAAGGGTTAAGTCTTGGGTTTGAATTCTGACTCCATCACATCATACCTACAAAGGCACTGAGACTCAGTTTCCCCTCCCTCGGCCAGAGGATTGTTAGCTAGAGTAAGCCAGGGATGCATTGCTGCCCCTGTCCATGACTGATGGCTCTGCGCTCACTCGTCCCCCTCGCCCCCCATCTTTTCTCCGCAGCACAGTCAGAGGGAACTTCTGGAATAGTGTCCGGACACATCACTCTCTTACTTGAAACTCTCCAATCGCCTTCCACGGCTCTGGGGGAAATTCCATCTTGTCTACCACATCCCGCAAGATGGGGCTCCTAGGGTGGGGTTTCTGCCCACCACTCTGGCCTCATGGCCCGCACCCTTTCCCCTCCTTGCTCTTCGTGGGTTTCATCCATCTTCCAGGACGCACCTCAGGGCATTCTGCCTGTGCCCCTCAGCCACCAGCTGCCATGCAGCCACTCGAATGTGACCTCGGGGCTGGTCACCCTCTCTGAGTGGTCCACATGACTATCACAGCCTGCTTCCCTGGGTGCTGTTCGCTGTCGGTCACGATTCTGCTGAGGTATCCGGGTCATGTGTTGGCTGGCTGCCCCCCAAAAATGCTAAGACTCAGGCCCAGGGAGATCAAGCAGACATTTTGTCGGCAAGCAGACAGTCGGTCGACATTTGAAGGGTGTGCCAAGGGCCTGGCGTGATTCCTGGCATGCACTTGATCGTCTCATTTGTTACTTGATCTTGAACTGTCAGTGAATGGGGTGATTCTAGGAGATGAAGGGGGTTTTGGCCACTTTCCCAGCTTTCTGGGAATAGGATGCAAGAGAGAAGGCAAGACCTGCCCACCTTTTAAAAAGGACATAAGGGACGAAGTCTGGCTGTTGGAGGGTCTGAAGGGCTCCTCAGCGGGGAGGGGGGTTGAGCTGCCCATGGAGTTCCCATTCCTCCCACACGGTGAGCCGTCCTCAACCACTAGTCTCCAAAGAGGCTACTGGCCTTTAGGGGAAGACAGTGACGGGGGCTTCTGTGGGTTCTGGAATAGTGTTGCTCTAGGACAATGTCATCACCTCATGGTTAGGGTAAATCTCCTGTCAGGGGTCTTCCAGTTTCGGAGGACACCATGGGGTGAGAGGGGCTGGCAGGCCTTTGAGGAGAAAGCAGAAATGCAGCATGGTTAGGACTGAAACTACATCTGCGGACAAGCATTTTTCAGACTGTGGGTTTTGACACATTAGAAGGTCAAGAAGTCAATTCAGGGCGCCTGGGTGGCTCAGTGGGTTAAGCCGCTGCCTTCGGCTCAGGTCATGATCTCAGGGTCCTGGGATCGAGTCCCGCATCGGGCTCTCTGCTCCACAGGGAGCCTGCTTCTCTCTCTCTGCCTGCCTGCCTCTCTGTCTACTTGTGATCTCTCTCTGTCAAATAAATAATAAAAAAAATAAAATAAAATCTTTAAAAAAGAAGTCAATTTAGTGGGTTGCGACCAAAGTGTTTAGAATTCAGCAGGAAATAGCAGAGAGCATTGTATATAGTAAGTGCCCTTTCACTAAATGTGTATTTCTTACATATCTGTGTGAGTGAATTTTTTTAAGACTTTATTTGACAGAGATCACAAGTAGATAGAGAGGTGGGGGAAGCAGTCTCCCTGCTGAGCAGAAAGCTTGATGCGGGTCTCAATCCCAAGACCCTAAGATCATGACCTGAGGCGAAGGCAGAGGCTTAACCCACTGAGCCACCCAGGCGCCCGTGTGTGAATTTTTTTTTTTTTTTTTTTTTTGAAAAATTTGAAAGCTGCTGCTCTTGAAAGAATGGGTGACATCATGAAGGGTCATCCCTCTGGAAGGGCAGGAGGCCAAGACCCAACCCAGGGAGGTAATCAGACTCTCCTTGGTTCTGGGGGTTAAAGCACTGGGTTTGGGTTCAGGAAGAGCTGGATTCAAGTCCTGACTCTGCATCGTAGTAATTGTAGGATACTGGACCTATGAGCAATGCTGGCAGCTACCTCACTGATGCCAGTCGTCACTGGGGGTGGGGGGGCACAGCGGGGAGTTGGCATCCCACAGTTAGCGGTGTTGCTCTCCAGGATCCGGGATGATGTGGCTTCTCTTAGGTCCTTGGGGCAGCAGCAGCCAGAGGGGCTCCTGTTCCCACCCCTCCTCTCTCAGGCCCTGCTCGTAAAGCTGCCCGCCAGTTATAAGCCTGAGATTCGCATCTCCGCCCCATCCATCCCCGCCCCTTCCACGGTGCCGGTGAGAAATAATGAGACAGCAGCCTGTAGAAAGGAGATCCAGGAGAGGAAAAAGAAAGAAGTTTTATTTAAGCCCCAAACACTCGGCTAGAAAAACTGGAAAGGAAAGAGAGCGGAGAAGTGAGAAGAAAAAGGACATTAAAAAAGAGAGACAGAAAACACAGCAACCCTTTTCCATTTAGAAATTGTCAAGTTACACTGACAGAGGTCACAGAATATCCACAGAAGCCATCACTGCTACACCAACACAGGCCCTACGGGGTGGACGGGGCGGGGTGTGGAGACAGGGCTCAGCCCTGGGGGGACCCCACCAGGGCCCCCTCTCAGAGCCTTGGACCCGGAGGCTCCTGGGGAAACAGCATATTGTGGAAGGGGCGGGAGAGGAACCCCCCATGCGAGTAACACAGCACAGTGGGCAGGGGCGGGGGGACCAGGTACAGGGATCCCCCCGACGTCTTAGTTTTCTTTTGGTCAAGCACACACTGATGGACAGAGCAGCGAGGCGCATGCAGCTGGGGGGGGGGGGGCGGGGGCAGTGACGTGCTGCGGGCTTTGGGAGGGCCGGGGCCTCGGGAGGGGCGCCAAAGCGAGGGGTGCAGGGTCGATGGAACACACACGCAGGCACTCCCACACGCATGGGTCTACACAACTGTGCACACGCACACGCCCACACATACAGATCGCATGCACCTCTACGTACAGTCCTCTGTCGGCGCATATGTGGCCCGCACGCATACAAGCCACGCGCAGCCACGCATGTCTGCACACACACACACACACACACACACACACACACACTCACACACACACTACACACCTTCTCATGCACCAGCATGCAGGTGGGCGCGTGCTGAAGCCCCAGCAGGGAACATGCACCGAGTGCGCACGCCTCCCTGCACACACGTGTCTTAGGTCACACCTGTGCACACACACGCTTCCCTGTGTGCACGGGCAAGTGAGCGCACGTGCGTGCGCGCACACACACACACACACACACACACACAGGCTGCACACAAACGCCTCTCAGCCCAGAAATGGGCTGAAACCAAAGGGAAAGAAAGATGCAAGTCCCACTGGGCGCTCTGTGAGCAGGTGGAGCGGGGCCCACGGCTCCCTCCGTCTGCCCCTCGTGGACGGACACCTCCTCCTCCCCCCACAAAGGGACATTCAACTCAGGACAAAGACGGTGGGGCACACATTCAGGTCACAGGGGCTCCGGGTGGGGGCAAGCGAAAAGTAGCAAGCAAAGAGTAATGGAGTGGAGGGAGGAGGGGGCACCACTCCCCCCGCCCCTCCCAGTCGGGGGGTCTCTGTACAGCCAAATCAAACCAAACCATTTCACTGGACCACGGAAGCCAGGCCGATGTGCCCATCCTCCAGCCCCCCCTCCCCCGCCAAAACAGCGGCCAGGGAGGGAGCGCCGCGGTTTTCTTTTTTTTTTTTTCTTTTTTAAATATTTATATATATTTATATTACGTATATTATATATATATATATAATATGTAAATATATTTTTAAAACAATATAAAATGTTAAGACACTTCACTTAAATGTAAAGAGTTGCCTGCAATTAAAAGTAATTGCATCATTGATGAGGTCCTTTTTTTTTTTTTTTTCCTTTTTTCCAAGGGTTTTTTTTTTTTTTTTTTTTCCAGGAGGGAATTTTTTTTTTCCTCTTCTTTTGTTATTTTTCAAAAAGGCCTGCTTGCCTTTGTACAAAAATGATCCAAAGCTAGAAAACAAGGATGAACCAACGAAAATGAAACAAAACAAAAAGAAAATGAAGAAACACAACCCCAGTCTCCCTTCCCTCCCCAGCCCTCAATGGCTCCCCAGGCTCTCCCCAGACACTGACCTTCCAGCCAGGCCCCAGGGACTAGGAGGGTCTGCCCCTTCAATGGCTCCTTCTTTCTGTGCTTATGCAGGGAGATTACTCCCCAGCCCTCCCCTGTGCTTACCCAGCTTTGTGCTCCAAATAGGAATCCTGCTCCCCAGGGGCCCTGCTCTATCTGCCACCTCCTCCCCCACCCACATAACCCCCCTCCCCACCTGCCGGCCCCTCATTGTGCCCTCTGGGGGGCCTGGGGTTGAGAATCAAAATTTGTTCTTCATCCCCTTCTCAGGACCTTCTCAAAAGCCTCCTTGGCTCAGCCTCTGCAAGGCAGTCTCCCACAGCCCAGGTCTAGGGTAGTTGGCTGCATGGTCAGGCCTCAGGGACCCTCAGGGATCTCACCGGGGGTCACCAGTACCCCATTTAAAATTCATCTCACCCCCTTACCTGAATACCCTCAAATCTCAAAGAGGATGGTTAAAGGTCAAGTTGCTTGACCTTTGGGTCAGAGCTGCCCTCGCTGCCCCCCCCATCAGCCCCTCTCTATCCCCCCCACTTCCCTCACCACCAGACCCTTCCCACCCTCCAGGCCCCCAAATCTAGTTTTCTAGGCCCTTCATTCTTGCCCACCCTACCCCCATTAAATAAGTTAATGTCATTTAAAGTGCTAAATTAGGAAACCAAAAGTACCAAATAGCCCTCCTCAGGGCTGCCCTCTTTTAGGGCAGTGACCCCAGGGTCAGGCTGGCCGCTCAACCTGCCGCCACCCACAACCCACCATCCAGAAGGGCCCGCTCCTTGCTCGGCACAGGCCTGGCGGCTCCTCACCACAAGAAGGGAGTCCCAGGAAGCCAACTCCTTTCCAGGACACACAGATTCAAAGGCCTCATGCCTGCCCCCAGCCGCCCCCCCTCCCCAAACCCTGGCCTCCTTCCGCAGCCCATCCATCTTGACTCCAGGCCCACAGAGGCATGAGCAGCAGGGAGCAGAGCAACAGAGTTCAGTCACAGCGAGGTTGGGCCGCTCCAGACCCAGAGTCTCCCTGCCAGGCCGATAGCCAGGTTGCTCCAACGTCCAGAGTTTCCTCCAGGAAGGTTTCCGAGGAAGGGGAGGGGGTGTCTCACCGCTCCAAGTCTCCGTGGCTCAGAGTTTGTTCGGAGTGCTCTCAGGAAAGGACCTTAGGGTTCAGGGGCCTTAGGATGGATGTGGGAAGAAGCATGGGTGAAGAGAAAAGGGAAGGAGGATGACAGGAGATGGACCATTTTGGAACAGGAAAACAAGGGAAGGTGGTGTGTTTTGGTTTTTAGTTTTACTGTTTTGCTTTAAAAAAAAATAATTAAAAGTGAATCATTTAAAAAAACCAAAAACACCAACAAGAGATGGGTGTAGAGAGCTGAGGAGGGCCACACCTGTGGCAAACCCTTCCGAGGACCCAGATAATAGGGTAGGGGTAGGGTAGAGATGAAGGGAAGAAGAGCAGGGAGAGAAATGGCAGGGGGGGGGGCAGGCTGAGATGGAGGTGGGAGGGGGCTTCTAGAAGGAGATGGAAGAATTCCTCGCCCCAAAGGAAGTCAATACAGGGATAGAGGTTCTGGAAGCCGAGGGCTTTTCTGAGACTGGGCTTGAGGTCTCATTTGACCCGCTCATCTCTTTAGATGGTTTAGTGGCCTGGAACAAAAACAGGGGTCAGGGGTCAGCGAGAGGCTGGGAGATCCTTCATGCTGGCCCCTGGCTAAAGTTTTAATGAAAAACCTCCACAAACCCAAGAGAAAATTAACTGCAAAAGGAAGAAGCCACAGGGGCATCTGGAGAGAGGGATCCCCTGAGATGGAGAGGAGGAGGCCACAGTGGGGGGGTGCAGAATGGGGTGAGGGGAGGGTATTGGGTTGGACCCAAAGGCTTAGGGACAGGGCTTACTGACAGGAAAGAGAGCAGGTGGAGGAGAGAGACCAGAGAAGCACAGGGAAGGCCACACCCAGGAAAGGTGGACAGGGAGATGGGAATGGGGAGGACGAGGGAGGAAGAAGTGAGAGGTTAGCTGCCTCAGGAGTGCGGGGCATAGAGTGGTCCCAGCTGGGAACAGGTGGGCTCTTAGTCTCAACTGGCCAGAAGCCCAGCCAGGGCCTCTTCTGACCTCTACAGGAGGCTGATCCTAAGCAGGAGGTCTTATGGGGACAATGTGGGGCAAGTTGGCGTTCCCAGGGGAGCACTTCTCTAAAGAACGCCCCCAACCCCATTCCACCCCCAAGCTGGAGGAAAAGGCACTCACTGCATCCAGCCTCTGGCCCAAGGCAGGAAGCCCGACTGCATCCTCTACAAGGGTTCTCCCAGCTTCCAGCTGCTCCTTGTGGGTTGTGGGTAATGGTGGGTAATGAGGGAGGTCACTCCATGATGCACCCCGCCCTCTCCCAGCAGCTCTGCTAGTTAGAAATTAAGCCTCGCCTCCTCCCACCCCTAGCTGACTCTCTGTGGCTAGATAGGTTCTGGATGTCTCCATGGGTCCAGAGCCACCTGCATCACCTTGAGAGGAGGGAATATCACAAATGCAGATTCCAGGGCCCTGCTTCTGAATCTCTCTCTGGCTCAGGCTCCAGAATCTACATTGCGGGCAGGCACCCTAGGTGACCCTGCTGCACACTTCACTTTGAGTGCCACTGGGATGGGGCTACACAGATGGGGTTTCTCTCTGTCCTATTCACTGTTCCCCCCTCCTCCCCTCCCCACCTTGCATAGCTACTAGTGGGATAACCAACGGATGGGTCTTGATAAAAAAAAGAATGGAAGGAAGGGGGAGGGCTGGAAACTGCCCTGCCGCCCATCCCGCCACCTCCCGCAGCAGCTTTGGTCTGGGCAGGGTAGCCCCACATCCCACCACCCAGTTAGCCCCCCGCTGCTGGGTGGGCTCTATCACAGTGGGGAAGGCACGTGGTGCCTCCTCCAGCAGCCAGCGAGGGCAACAAGGAGACCTCAGGCAGCCTGACTGGCTGACCATGAACTCGCCCTTGCTGTTGATGGCCCCCATGCCGTCTTCCACGTGGACAGTAATTCATCTGGGTTGCACTCCTCACGCCTTCAGCGCAGTCTACCTTTTCCCTTTATGAAAATTAAGGCAAGAATTTCCCCATTTGGGTCTTGTAACCCTTTCCCTTTCCTGTAGCTGTTTATTTAGACTCACAGAGGCTCCAGGGCCACACCCACAAGATCCTAAGTTTCACTGGGTCCTTTGCCCAAGGGGCCTGTGTCAGGCCTGGCTCCTGGTCTCCAGGGGTTCCAGTACTGGGACCCAGGGACAGCCTCACGCCTTCTTACTCCCACTTCCGGTCACTAGGTCACTAGCCCTGAGCTCAGGGCCTGCCCCTCCTCTCCCAGCCTTTCCCATTCAGAGTTCTTGATCCCAAAGGCAGGCGGGGAGGCCCCTGCTTGTCTCCTCACATCTTACAGCGTCCCAAGCCAAGCCGGCTGCTGATTCCCTCCTGGCCGTCCTCTTTGTTCTTGACCCATCTCTCTAGTTAAAAGCTTTTTCTCTTCCTCCCTTTTAGCTTTTGTCAAGAGGCCTGGTCTATTCTGAGCTTTGGTCTTTGGAACGCCTGCCTTCCAGCCTGTGCCACCACCTGACTCCTGCATTTGCTCGGGTGACACGTCCTCACCCAGGTGATGGCCCCTTTCTCCCCCAGCCAGCGCAAGGCCTGTCCACAGGAGCCATGGCAGTGGTCAGTGGCCTGCGTGGACACGCACCCCTGCTCCTTCATGGAGACCCGGACGGCTTGGGGCTGCTCTGCGAGCACCTGTTTGCCCTCTCAGCTGCCTTCCCTCCCCGGAGACCAGCCGCGGAGACCCGTAAGGCACTCCTCCGGAAGCGGAGGGAGCACATGCCCGTCGCGCCCCATGCCCTGTCCCGGGCTGCGGAGGTTCTCTGGTAACACAGCTCCTGTCACTTCACCTCACCCACTAGCCCTGTCCCGCCACTCCCAACTACATCTGGAGAAGCAGGATGCTGTCACCTGCAACTTCCAGCCAGGGGAGACTGGGAAGGTTAGCGGGACCTAGCTGGCTGAGCCCCGCACCCCTACCCTTCCTGCAGGTCAGCGTCTGGTAGGGGCTCAGCGCCCCTCCACGCTGTGACACAGATCTCCGCACAGGGACAGGTCACCTTGTTGAGGCAGACCCTGCTGGCGCCCATTCCAGGCCATTCCCAGTGCCGCTTCCTCTGCTGCCCGCAAGCCCTCCTTCCAGAGGAAATCCTGCCTGAATTAAGTCCTGGTCTATCAGGAGAGGTCGGCCTTTCCCCAGCACAAGGAGGGTAGGTCCCGAGCAATTCACCCAATTCGAGCAATTCCATTCTCCTTGCCAGTGACCGATTCAGGAACGGCAATGGGAAGACAGGGAAGGGATTAGGGATTTCTGGGAAAGGTTCTCCTGCTCGTGACCCGGTTTGTGGGCCTGGGACCCCCCAGGGGAATGAAGGCAGCCATGCAGGGGGGGGCGGGCAGGATGACGGGACAGCAGGACCCTCTGAGGAAATGCCCCAGGGGTGCAACAGATTTGCTAGCCACAGTAGAAGAGGAGGGGTCCATGGTTTCCCATCTGCAGGCCCTGATGCTGGCCCCCCTGGGAATCTGGCCACTATCCTTCCCCTGGATCTCAAGCATGACCTCCATGGGCTTTCTCAATGATTTCCCCTGATGTCTCTGTAGTATACAGCACTGTTGCAGCCGCATCTCGGAACCCTCCCCCCCACCACCGCCCCCATTTTGGTGTCTCTGGTCCTGGCACTTTTATTCTCCTTCCCCTCATCCTGGTCAAAGGCAGCTCTGAGCCCCAAGTATTAGAACCCCGTGATGAGAGAACGGCCTCTGCCCAGCCCTCAGCTCTGACAAGTGTACAAACGGACAATGACGGGGACTGTCCTTCATAAGGCCCTTGGGGGCTTTCCCAGTTCCTTCCCACACCTGGTATGATGGGACCTCAGAAACCTGCTGCTGGGGGGCCTGGGTGGCTCAGTGGGTTAAAGCCTCTGCCTTCGGCTCAGGTCATGATCCCAGAGTCCTGGGATCGAGCCCTGCATCAGGCTCTCTGCTCGGGGGGGAGCCTGCTTCCCCCTCTCTCTGCCTGCCTCTCTGCCTACTTGTGATCTCTCTCTGTCAAATAAATAAATAAAATCTTAAAAAAAAAAAAAAAAAAGGAAAAAGAAAAAAAAATGCTGCTGTGTTCTTGTCTCCATTTTATAGATGAGGGAAGAGCCAGCAGAAGGCAGAGGACTTCGACCAAGTTCACAGCCTGAGCTAATAGGGAGCGTGGTCCAGGCCCGGAGGACAGAGGGCCAGGTGTCCCAGAGTGGCTGGAGCAAACTGAGAGTGTGGGGCACCAGGAGAACCAGGATGAAGGAACCCAGGATGGTCACGGAAGTGCCCTGGGAAGCAGGGGCAGGATTTCTGATTTTCTCAGCTGGCAGGGAGCAGTGGGCCTGGGTTCGAAGTTGGGGGAATGACATCATCAAAATCTGCAATTAACACACACCTGTCCCCAGCCCCCAGGTCTGGGAAAATACATTAGAGGTGACAGAAGTGACAGGGAGACCCTAGAAGGACATGCATTTAGGTAATGAGGCATAGGATGATTTTTATCCCGGCTTCTTTAAGAAATGTCCATGGGGAACATCTATTACTTTGTTAGGGAGAAGGTGCTTGGTAAAGAAAGGCTAACAGAAAGGGAAAGCGAGAGGCAAGGACAGGCCTGTGGCCCTGGGGAGGGAGACTCCCCAGTGTGGGAGGATACCCCGGGGGGGGGGCGGTGGGTGACATTTTCTCAGGGGCAGGCTTGTGCTCAGAACAGAGCCCCAGGCAGGGACAGATGGCACCTGGTGCCCCAGGAGAGGAGTGTGTGGTATGAAAAGCAAAGAGGCCCAAGAGGAAGCAGGGCCCAGCGAGGCGAGGAGGCGTGCAGAGGACAGACACCCAGTGAGGAGTCAGGGGGTCAGGGTGAGGGCTGGCCACGGAGGAGAGGAATGGAGGGCCTATACAGCACCCCTGTGAGCATGTGTGTGTGCAAGTGTGTGTGGGAGGGCGCCTGCGGGGTGGGGGGAGGGCTAGCCCGATACTGGGAGGGAAGAGGGAAGGCCGAGCAGGCTGGGGACTGAAAGGAGGGGAGGGCATGGAGGCCACAGAGGTGACAGAGGTGACAGAAGAGCCGGAGAGAGGCTCTGGGTGCCCCAGGCTGGGGAGTCCGGGGGGAGAGATGGCAGTGCAGTTACAGCTGGGGAGGCTGAAGGCAAGGCGTGTGTGTGTTGTGGGGGGATCAGGTAGTCTGGACGCCAATCCTGCTGCATGACCATAGCTAAAGCCTCAGTTTCCCCCTCTACTATGTGGGGATCAGAAGGACCTTCCTCAGAGTGGTGTGGAGAACGGGGAACGTATGTGTCTGCTCAGGGAGCACCCCACGCGCAGCCCCTGCTGTTCTGGACACGAAGGACGGACATAGGACGAGGGGAACTCAGGCACTGTGCAGGCAGGATGAGGAGCTGGGGGTGCAATTTGCACGGTGTGTCTGGGGACCCATGAGGAAATTGGTGGGCCAGCAGGGAGCTGGGGAGGAGAGCTTGTCAGGGGTGGGTGGGGCCAGGATGGCCCATCTCCACTGGTCCCTCCAGGGAACCAGCAGCCCAGGGCTGTCACAGGGCCATGGGGTGGGAAGGGCTTTGTGATTCCCCCGGTCCTGTCCTGGTTCTGATGCCACCTTGCTGTGTGCCCTCAGGAAGCCCCTTTCCTTCTCTGAGCTGTCCTCTCATCTGTAAAGAAAGGAGCCTGACTTGCCATCACTAATCTCCTGCCTTGGAGCCTAGAACCTTCTTCAGGTCACAGCATCTGGACATTTCACGGTACCCACTCCCACCCCAGCACCCACGACAGGCCTGGCACGTAGGAGCTGCTTAGAAACACTTACTGAAGCAAATGAGTGCACGAAGTTCTCTCTTGGTATCTAGGTCCAGGGACCACCCCGGACTTCCTGACCAGGCCACAGAGTGGATCACAGGACAGAAACACTCAAGGGTGAGGTTGTCCATTCTACACTGGCCCCAAGCCGGCTGACTACATCTGACAGAGGGCACAGCACCCCTGCCTCCCCACCAGGGGGCCATGGTACTTCTCCCTCTCCCCGTTGAGAACAGTGGAAGCCACCAAAGCCCAAACACTGAAAAGCAGATGCAAAATTGGTTTCTCCCTCAGGTGGGAGATAGCCTGAGAGCCAAGAGGGAGGACTGATGATAGTGGGGTGCCCTCGCCCCCCCCAGTCCCCCTTCCACCCCATGGCAGGGACCTGAGAGCCAGGGAGAGGAAGCAGAGCAGAGGCAGGAAGACAAAGGGACATCGAAGCCTCCTCCCACACCCCAGGCCAGGGTGGGACGAGTCTGCTGCCTCCCCCTCTTCCAGCAACGGCTGGGGAGAGGCCTTTCTCCACCAGGTGAGGGTTTCCCAAAAGGGGAGTGGCCTGATTGGATATATTCTAAACAAGATGCAGGGTGCTGAGGGTTAGCAGGAGGAGGGAAAAGATGGCTCAGGGGACCAATGGGGCCGTCCCGGCAGGGAGGAGGTCTCTGGGCGGCTGGCATGGGGGTGGCCACAGGAGTGTCGACAAGGAGCCGCCCGGCACACAGCCCACACAGCCCGAGCACACCGTCCCACAGGGAAAGGGGAGGGGCCAGGAGGGGCCGAGCCCCGCCCCCCACGGGGCCACGCCTACCTGCTGCTGAGCCTGGATCCTCATGTACTCCGCCCTCTGCTTGCCGTGCTTGCCCTTGTCTGGGCTGCCCGCCTGGCCCTGCACTGCCTTCAGCCGAGAGGCCCCCGGAGTCACCACCTTCATGGGCGGCACGCTGCCACCACCGCTCTGCAGGAAAAGGAACAGGGTGGGGGTTGGACGTGGGATCACACAGGAATCCTAGGCCCTGGGTGGGGCTATCTGGGGCTTGGACCGCCTGGGTGGGTCCTTTGAGACCTGGAGACCCTCAGACCTCCCTGCCTCCATATCCCTGGCCAGGACGCAGGTCCACTCTTCCAGGCCAGGATTCAGGCCTCCCTGCAGAAGAGGGGGGCAGGGACCCCCAGCCACGTTCCCAGCAGCTCCCCAGCCAGAGCTCTTTGGTGGTTTCCTTGAGCAGCCCAGGGTAGCAGGCACCCTCCTGAGGGAGCCACTTCTGAAGTGAGAGTCACTGCCATCACCCCTCCTCCTGGCAAGGGACCCTTTTCTGGGTGTCCCAGAGCAAGACTGAGATTTGCAGGGGGATCTCTGTGATGGCAGACGGGGTGGGACCCACATCTTCCTCTGAAAGGGAGGATGGGGGGGGAGTCTCCCTAGAGATGAACAAGTCCAGCTCCTCTGAACCATCCCAGGTACCACCCTACCCAGGACGACACTGGGGGTTCAGAGGCGCAGAGAAACAACAGAGGCACAGAGTGTCTGACAGGAGAGGGGGAAGGGAACGCGGGGATGGAAAAGGAGGAGAGAACTTTATTTGTTGGTTTATAGATACAGAGCAGAGGGGAGAGGACCTGGTCCCTGCCAGGGTTGCTTGGGCCGGTCCCTGGGTAGGCCGGCTTCCCAGCCTCCCGGGGCTCTGGCTGCAAACCCCACCCAGCGCAGGGCTCCCAGAAGGCTGGCGGGAACTGAGAAAAGGCCAGTGGGAGGAGGGGGCTGGCGTGATGCTCCTGCAGCCCCCCACTCCCTCCAGCTCTGAGGACCAAGAGATCAGAGCATGAAGGCAGGAGGAGAGGCTAGGGGAGGAGGCAGCCACCTGGGGACCGGGTGGCAGGGGTGGGGGGCTGCCGGGGGGCCCCACGGCGAGGGCAGTGCCCATCTGGCTCAGGGCGGCTTCTAGCTCCCGGAGAGTCTCCTCCAGGCTGTCCATCCGCTGGGTGGGGGCGCCTCTCACTGTGCAGCCTGGACCTGCAGCAGGCTGGCCCCTGGGCTCCCCACTGCCGGCTTGGGCATCCTGTCTGGTGTCCTTGGGGGTCTTCTCAGGCTGGGTGTCAGCAGTAGAGAGCTCCTGAGTCCCGTCAAGGGCTGGTCCCCAAGGGCAGGGAGCCCCAGCTCCTCCTTCCACTGGGCTGCAGCTCTCTATCCCCCATCTCTTCAGAACTGTCCCTTCCTTCTCAGGTGGCAAGGGGCTCCTGGGCTGGGAAGCTTTGGCCACAACCTCTGGCAGGGCCTGGGCACCATCGCAGCCTCTCCCGCTGCCAGCCAGGGTCCGGGGGTGCGGGGTGGGAGTTGTCCTGGGACCAGCTTCCTCAGGCCTGGCCTCTGGTGGGGAGGGAGGGTTTGGGGTACACTCTGTCAAGATGATCCGGGGGATACAAAAGGCCCTGGGGCTTGGGGCAGCCTGCGGGGAGAAGAGAGATGAGGGAGAGTCTGATTCCTGCAGACCGAACGCCCTGAGCTGGGATGGGAAGTTAGACTCGGGTGAGCCCAGCCCCTTCCTGCACCGATGGAGAAACCGAGGCAAGGGAGGGCGGTGACTGAGTTTACTCAGCAAATCAGAGACAAAGCTGGGACTAGAACTCAGGGCTCTTCCTACCCCACACACCGGGCCCCCACTTTCTGGCAGAGACGCTGGTTTCCCCAGAAGCACAGACACCAGTCTGCCTCTCACTGCCCGTGTTAAACTCTGGGAGCAGGCCCACGGGCACTGCCAGGACTCTGGCCACCTGTGCAAGGAGGTTATAATAGCATGGAGGTGGTGGAGAACTCAGTGCGCTCACGTGTGCGTGGGCTTAGAATAGCGCCCGGCCCGTTGTGAGCACACGACCAATATTAGCTCTTTGTCAAATGCACCTGAGCAGTCTCTGGCCTCAGAGGCTGGGGCTGTTGTGCTTTTCTCAGGCCAGAGAGATCCAGGCCCCTCAGCCCCTACTTCTGGAGCTTTCCCAAGGACTTCACAGCCACAAGGGGCAGGGCTCATGTCCCTCGGCTGCACACACACTGTGCAAAGCTAGAGGACTGCTTCTGTGTAAGCAACCCCTGCTCCGGCTTTGGGGAGGTGGGGGGCCACTCACTACTCCCCAACTTGAGTGAATTCTGGTCTCATTCAGACCAGCAGAGCCCTGTGCCAGGCACCATCATATCTGTCTTCATCTTGAGTCCTTCCTATAACCCACGACATGGCAAGCGCTCCTATAGTCCCCACTTGACAGATGAGGAAATCAAGGGTGGGCGTCACGTGATTCTCCCAAGGTCACTTACCCACAACTAGCTAGTGGCAGAGCCAGGATTTGAACCCAGGCAGTCTGACTCCAAGCCCAGTGCTCTTTCCACTAAAAGAGCCATGAGGGGATATTCTGGGGGGGGCAGCAGGACCTCCAGCCCCCCCTCCCAAGACACCCCACCCAGACCTGCCACCTGCTTACCTGGATGGAGGTAGAGGGTGCAGACTGGGAAAGCAGAGAGGCGACCCACGCCTGCCCGGCTCCACGGCCCGATGGCATCTCAGGATGTAGAGGGTAAGCTGACCCGAAAGGCCGGCAGAGGGGCTCTGCCCACTGGACCCCCTCAGGACTGGCTCCCAGAGGCCAGACAGAGGCAGGGGCTCAGTGCAGTGGGCCAAACTGCCAAGGGCACGGCCAGTCCAGGGGGCACCCCTTGCGTACCACTCATCCCCAGACGGCTCCTTGGACTGCTCTATGCCCATCCTTCACCCAGCAGACGGTGTTGTCCACCCATCTGCTCCCCCAGCCAAGGAGTCAAAGCACCACAAGCCTCAAGCCAGACTAGAAATGAGGTGGCGGCCAGCACAGAGCTCACGGTGGGCTAAAGAGAACCAGCCAAGGTGGTGAGCACGCGTATGGGGGAGGCTGCCCTCCTCAGAGCAGAGGCTCTCCTGTCCCAAACTGCATGGGAAGAGGGAGAGATTTCCAGACCACCACCCCCAGATCCCCCTCCCTGAGTGCAGTCCCCTCAGGGTGCAGACAGCAGGTCCAACCCGACATTCCCAAGAAAAGATAAGGAGAAAATAAGTGCAGCAGGACAGCAGCAAGGACTGAAGTTAGAGAGAAGGAAGAACTTCCCAACACTGAAAGAAAGAACCAGCAGCCAAGGAAGGGCATGACTTTCTTCTAGTCCAAGTTCCCTGACCACTGGGGCCATGGGAGAGAAGAGGGCTGTAAATTAGACTTTGGGGTGTCCTGGCCCCCAGCGCAAGGCATACTAGTTCTAGTGGGAGAGCCCCACCAGGCCCTGGGGGTGGAGGAGGGCGTTGGGGAGAGCAGGGACTAGACAAGGGCTCAGGACGAAGTCAGATTTTGAGTTGGACCTAAAGTCATGTAGTGAGCAGGATCCAAGCTCCAATTTTGGACCAAGACAAAACCCAGGCTCTGGGTCAGACGTAAACTCTGGCTGCAGCTTGGAACAAAATACCCAACTCAGAATCGAGCCTGTAAGAAAAATGCAGCCGGGGCAGGTGGTGGGCGGGGCGGGGGGGGGGGTGCTGCCGGGTATCAGACTGCTAGAGCTGTGGAGAGGGCAGGAAAGTTCTGCATCTGTCCTTGGAGCTGGGGAGGGGTGAGTCCAGGCAGGGGAGGCTGTGGCGGTGGCGGGACTCGGGGAGGTGACTGGCGTGTTAGCAGGTTAGCATGAGAGGTGAGGAGAGGAAGGTGTGGAGGCACAGGCAGAAGAGAGCCGTGAGAGGTGGGGGGCAGCCCGTTACCTTCCATGTGGGGCCCTGGGCTGAGCCCCCAGGGGGCCCCAGGTCCTGGGGTGCCAGCAAGGTGGGGATCGGCTGGCGGCGGGGCGTGGGGGGGAGGGAAGACACTGAGCTTCTCTCAAACACCTGGGGAGCAGAAGGTGGGGGGTTTGGAGAAGGGGGCACAGGGAGGACAGGGCTGCTGGCCTATGGCCCGCAGGGAGGGACCGCAGCCTTACTCCTTGGCCCCTCACCATGCTCACTGGCCACTCTCCCCTCCGTCTTGTCTCCTCCTCCGGAGGCCTAGGTGGTCAGGATCTCCAGCCCCTTGGGGAGGGGGGCTGAGAACACTTGAGTATGGGTGACTTACAGCATGGGGCGGGGGGCTCAAGGGACATGGGGATCAGGGTGTTAAAGCACTCTGTTCTCAGAACATTCAGGGATGGGTGTGCCAGAGCCTAGGAGGTCTCAGGGCTGTTGTGGGGGTCTCGGAGACTGTAATAAAAAACACTCAACCCTGCAGAGAGGGACTTTAGACCCCCCTCCCCCCATTTTACAGTGGCAGAGAAATCAAGGCAAGGACAGGTTCCCCTACAGGCCAGCCCTCAGCAGGAGCCCAGGAGCCCAGTAATCCCCTCCCCACCCCCTCCCCAGCGTCAGCTTGGTGGAGAAAGGGACGGGCCTGGCTGAGGACTGGGGGACCAGGCAAGCCCCTGACCCACCTCTAGCTCCGCGATGATACGGTCCTCATCGTCCTCATCTTTGATGGCAGAGGCCATGATGGGCGGCGTGGAGGCGGGGCGGGCCACCTCGGACACGGTTCGGCGCAGCTTCACCTGGGGCTTCTGCACCTCCAGCTCCTCGGACTCCGCCTTCTGCAAGACCCAGGCCTTCCCATCAAGGCAAGGCTCCGCCCCCCTCCAGCACCAGCTCACCTCCTAGGCCCCATCAGGGCCAGACCACTTCCTGCCCCAGCTCCTCATCCGCCCTGCCAGGCGGCCCCCCTTCCAGGGCGAATCCCAAGCCGGAGGCAGAGTCGCCCTTGGCCGCCAGCCCCCTTCTTTCCTTCCGTCCCAGAGGGTCTTCACAGGTCACCGCGGGTATCCCACCGCTCCAGGTGAGGTCGGTACCTTGATGAAGGCTGAGTCCTTTTTGCTGGTGACCACCACCTCTCCCGTGCGGGTGGTGGTGAGGCCGTGGGAGGAAGGGAAGCTCCGGCGGGGCGGGGGCGGCGGGGGCGACTTGGAGGGCTTCTCCGTGCGGTACCGAGGCACTGTCAGCTCATCTGTGGGCAGCCAAGGGGCTGGGCGTCAGGGGACCCTTAATCTGGGAGTTCGGGCACGGGGGGGGGGGGGGGGGGGAACCCTGCTTCCTCCTCCAGGCAGGAGGGGAGGGGAAGGCTCGGGAAGAAGACACAGGCCCCTCCTCCTTCTCTCTCACCTCCCCACAGGCCCGGCACCCCTCTTAGTGTACTCAAAGTGCGGTCCACCGGGCCACGGATGAGCTGACCAGCAGCCCCAGCAGCACCTGGGAGCTTGTTAGAAATGCAGAAGCTCAGGGGTGCCTGGGTGGCTCAGTGGGTTAAGCCTCTGCCTTCAGCTCAGGCCCTGGTCTCAGGATCGTGGGATCGAGCCCCACATCGGGCTCTCTGCTCAGCAGGGAGTCTGCTTCCCTTCCTCTCTCTCTGCCTGCCTCTCTGCCTACTTGTGATCTCTGTCTGTCAAATAAATAAAATCTTAAAAAAAAAAAAAGTATCTTTCAAAAAAAGAAATGCAGAAGCTCAGGCCTCCCCACGGCTGCAGAACCAGATTCTACATTCTGACAGATCTTTGGTGATTTCATGCACACATCCACGTTTGAGAAGTGTGCCCAAATACATCCCTTTCTCCCCTGCCCTTCAGCTGCGGCTCGGCACCTGTCTTCCTCTCTTCTCCAGCAAGAGATGGGGGGTTACACTTGTGAGGGTCTGACGCCACCCAACCAGGCTCTCCCTGCCCCTGTTTCCTTGGGGGGGGGGTGCAGTTTCCAGGGCAACCTACAGAAAAGTCACTGAAACCCCACACTCCTCTGCCTTAGAGCCCCCATGGCTCCCCATGACCTCAAACCATGTCCATGCTCCTTGGCCCAGCACCTTCCACGACTACCAACCTTTCAGTCTCCGCTTGCTCCTTCCTGGCCGGAACCCCGCTCAGCAACACCGGACTCCCCCCCCAGGCATTTGCACGCACCCTTCCCTCTCCCTGAAATGCCTTCTCTCACTGGCCAGGGAAAGGCCTACTTGTTTTCAAGACGCCCAGGGGAAGTGCCGTGCAGTGGGAAGCCCTCCCCGCCCTCCCGGGGCATCCTGTGCCCGACTCCTGCAGTTAGCACCCGCATCCTGTGTCTGGTTCACACGCTGAGCGGGGCCCGGGACAGATTCCTTGACTACGCTGAGCCCTAAGTGTCCTCATCTGTGAAATGGGAATAATTACTGTAGCCGCCCCTGGGGCTGCTGCAGAAGCATCAGGATTACTATATAGAAAGCATCTGGGGGCGCCTGCGTGGCTCAGTGGGTTAAGCCTCTGCCTTCAGGTCAGGTCATGATCTCAGGGTCCTGGGATCGAGCCCCACATCGGGCTGTCTGCTCAGGGGAGAGCTTGCCCCCCCCCCCCGCCTGCCTCTCCGCCTGCTTGTGATGTCTGTCTGTCAAATAAATAAATAAATAAATTTAAAAAAAGAAAGAAAGAAAGCATCGGGGATGGTTCCTGTCACATAATACATGCTTGATAAGCAAAAATGCTAGTAGTACACCCCTTCTAAATTTTAAGCTCCTTGAAAACAGGCAGTGTCTTTTCTCCTTATCACCAGCACCCAGTAGGTGCTTGACAAATACAGAGAACAGGAATAAATAAATAAAAGAATGATGACTGTTATTTCTGGTCAGATTTCTGCCTCCCCTGTGTGCTCGCAGCTTGGGGTTGAGGGGAGCGGGGCACAAAATCCACGTCCACGAGGACCAGCACCATTCTGGTTTCCGTGCCGCCTGGGTCAGAGAACACGCTTGGTCACAACGTGCAGACGGTGACTCTAGGCCCGGATTCGCTCCTCCTCCCTGTGTGGGCCTCTCAGCCACAGTCAGGGTGGTGGGAAGATCCCCAGATGGAGTCCAGCTCTGCCCTGTCCTCTGGGTCTCCCTACAGCGGCTAAGGGTCAGATGGCTGAGGTCCCAGCACCTCCCCTCTCTGGTCATCTGACTCCAGAGATTCTCACACCTGGGTGCCTCCCCCAACAACCTGAGAGTTCCTGAAGATGGGGTTCCCCTCCCCTGGGCTCTTCACCAGTCCCCTACCCACCCCCATACCTGAGCCCCTCCTTCCACTGGGCTCCGTCCGAGGGGCTGCCTTTTGGCCGTGGGGGACCTTGGGGGGCTTGTGGTCAGGGGTGGGGGCCAGGCCTGGGTGGGCCTTGCTCGCACAGTCCAGGTCAGGGATGGCCTTCAGCAGCTCTGCCTGGGTCTCCTCCAGCAGCCGGTTGATGTCCTTGGCGCTGTACTGGGTCAGGGCGGCCCGCTTCTCCTCCCAGTCCCGCTCCGCAGCCTGGAGAGGAGGAGCGGGAGTCAGCCCTGAAGCAGGGGCTCCAGCCCCTTCCCCCAGCCACACATGCCAGGAAGGGAGAAGGAAGTTTGGTCCAGCCCCCAGGGGACACTCAGACTTCTTGAGCATCCTATGCTTTCCCTGTCAGTCCGAATGCCACCACCATTATATACTACTCTCTTGATAATACTTAGCCCTGTTTTGGAACATTCTATTCTGTTTCATTGACCACATAGTCTATTCTTAGACCTACACCACACTGCCTTGATTGTTATCATTTTATAAAATGTTTTTCTGTCTGGCAGAACTCAGCCATCATCAATGTGTCTCTCAGACTTCCTCCTCCCCCAGGAAAGAGTACCCACTTGTTGGCACCTCTGTCTCGGGCGGTGGGAAGAATGTGTGGGCCGAGCTCATGCACCCCACCCTGGTCCCGGACCTCACACCTCAACAGACACAGCCTTGTCCACACTTCTCTTGCCAGCAGCATCCAAGCTTTTGGTGGGGTTGCCCCCCTTGGGTGTAGGAGGGGCTCCCTCGGCTGGCCCACTCAGCTCGTGGAGGTTCAGTGGAGGACTGGGGGGTGGCATTTCGAAGTCCAAGCTCTTGTTGAAGTCCGCCTCAGCGGTCACCTTCTTGGGGGACTGATTCAGGAGACTGTTGGGGGGTGGCCACACACCCTCGTCCACTTGCCTGGGGTAGGGAGAGTTGGGAGTCGCTGTGAGGCCCGCGGCTGGTGGCCCCATGCAAGGGAAGCCTGGCCTGGGGGAAGCAGGATGTGAGGAGGGCCCTGGGATCTCTCAGGCCCGCTGGAGGGGCCTGGGGAGGAGTGAGCACATCCAGCATAAGGGAGAACTTAGCCTACACCATGCCAGGGTCGCAGGTCAGAGTGGAGGTACAGATCCATTGGTAAGTCAGTGACCTCTAGAGGAGTCAGGGTAAGGGGTTGGGCTGATCTAGCAAACTGCGCCCGGGCGTGTGACCTCCTGGGAAATGGAAAGTCGGAGATAGGTCAGAGAGGGAAAGACCTGCGGATCTGGGCCAGCATGTCCGTGACCCCACGACAGCGCTTGAGAAGCCCGTCCAGGCGCTGTGGCTCCTCCTTCAGGAACTTCACGGCCTCCACCTCCACACGCAGCACCACCCGCATCTTGCTCTGCAGGCCTGGGAAGTGAGCTGGGGGGACCAGAAGGAGTGAGCTGGGGAGAGAGCAGCTCCAAGGACAGGGAGGAGGGGCCACAGGGAGGGCAGGCCTGGGAGTGGGGGTGGGGTGGCAGCAGGGACTCCTGCCTGGGACCACAGGTGGCACTCTCATGTCCTCGCATCTGGGCTCACCCTTGAGCTCGGTCAGCGTCTCCCCGAGCTGCTTCAGTACCAGTGCCTTCTCCTCCAGCTCTGGGCCCGGCACCAGCCGGTGGTTGTGGGATACATCCCGCTGGATCTTCTCCACTGATTTCTCCAGGTCACTGCAACCAGAGAGAGACCCTCTGAGCCCCTCTGGCCCCAGCCCAGCACCCTGAAATTGACCAAATGGCAAGAAAGCAGGCCACCAGTCAGATCAAAATTCAAAGCCATCCACCAGGCTACGTGCCCAAACAAAATCAGAAATGCCAAACCCCAGAGATGAGACTTCAGATGAGTTGCCGAATAGGTGTCCTGGGTACACCCCTCACCCCTGCTTCCCTTACCCCCCGCTCCCCCAGCACCGTTCAAGTTCTGGTCTTTAGCAACATCGACCCAAATTTCTCTCCCAATAACTTGAATCCTCTGGTTCTCATTCTGCCAAGGAAGCAGCAGCGACCCTAGCGGCCTTTCTGAGAACTGCAGGCACCTGCATGTGCTATGAGCTCTCCTCCTGAAGCCAGGCATGGCCGTGTCCGGCTACCTTCTCTCAAATATCCAGACACTCAGCTTCTTTCCTTGAGGACAAAACTGCTTTCAACTGTCAGAGGGTTTATGCTGAGCTTGTGCCGTTTTAAACTCCACGTCTTTCTAAAATGTAAGTCACACCAAGTCATTCCCCATTGTTGAACCCTACGTAGATCCCCTCACCCTGAGGCTAAACTCCAAGCAAAGAAGGGCATGAGGGGAGTAGGTGAAAAGTAGGCTCTCCAGTTAGACAGATCCAAATTCCAATATCAGCTCTGCCCCTCCCAGAAGAGAGATCTTGAACAATTTACATACTATGTCCGGACTGCCACCTCCTTGGGCAAAAAATGGAGGTGGAAGAGTTATCACCTCTAGGGGCCATTGTGAAGATTAAATGAGCTAATGCTGGGGCACCTGGGTGGCTCAGGTGATTAAGCAGTTAAGCATCTGCCTTTGGCTCAGGTCATGGTCCCAGGCATCAGGCTCCCTACTCAGCAGGGAGCCTGCTTCTCCCTCTCCTTCTGCCCCTGCTCATGCTCTCTCTCTCTCACACACACACACAAATAAATAAATAAAATCTTTAAAAATTAAATAAATGAGCCAATGAAGATGAGAAAAGGGTGGCAAAGGGCCAGTCCCTGGGGGCTTCTCTTAATTTCCCTCCAGCCACATCCCCTGTCCTCATCCAGCTTGCTTCTGTTTAGAACCGTCCACAACTTCTCCAAGGTCCTTGTATGTGCTGCCCTCTCTGGGCCTTTATAATGCCATTTCCTCTGCCTAGAACACTCCATTCACACACACACACTCACACACAGGCACACATACATGCACACGTGTGACTAAGACCCACTTCTCCCTCCGGTCTCAATGGGAACTGCTCCCCCACTCCCTACACTTGAGGTTGGGGGTCTGCTTCCTGCCTCACAAACCCTCAGACCTCTTGCAAGCTGGGCTGTGTAGCTCCTGGCAGGCAGGGACCGTGTCTTCTGGATTCGTCTCCAAGCGCCAGCCCCTGGCCTGGTGCCTGGAGCAGAGTAAATGTCTGGTAAATAATTCTGGAATGAATGGGTAAGTGAAAGAAGGAACTGCTGCCCAGGTAGGTCATCTCAGTTCTGTGACGTGAGTCACTGACATTTCTGACCCACATGTAAGACTTTACACATATCCTTGTCACATCCCATCTGCTGGATTTCAGCTCAACAACCCAGGTGGGAACAACTTTTGAATCATAGTTCTACCACCCGACAGATTTGCTCCCCCTCAAAGCGCTGTGTCACTAGCAAATCTTATCAGCATGCCTATACATCTTCATCCAATTAGTGGATGAAAAGACAGACCACACTGGAACAAGGACAAGATCCTGTGACTCAGCACTGCCAGCTGAAGCACTCTCTTGTGCTGAGTGCTTACTGTATGCCAGGTGCCATGGGCAGCCCTCCACCTTCATTACCTTATCTAATCCTCACCAAAAATCCTGGGCATGGAAGACATTATTACCTCTGGTTTACACACAGACAGGAGTTCAAACACCAGACTACATTTCCCAGCCTCCCTTGCGCTTAGAAAAGGCCACGGCTCAGGTCCAGCCAATGAGATGGGAGTTGAAGGGGGACATGCTGCCTCCAGGCTGTCCCATAAAAGCTTCCCACATAAGCTCCTCCATGCTCCTTTCCCCTTCCTATGGGGTGAAAGGCAATGACCCTGTGAATGATCTCGGAAGGCCCATACTGAAGACGGCCAAACCTCTGGGTCCCTGAAGGACTCCATGGAGGAGGTCATTCCACTAACCCACCCAGTAGTGGTCCATGAGAAAAAAAAGATGTGTCCATTACTTTTGAACCATTATAGAATTTGTTATAGCAGTTACCCTAACACAATTCTCTTTTGTATTTAAAAAAAGGGGGGGGCTCAGGGAGATGAAGTGGGTTGTTGAAGGTTATACAACTATTTTGTGGCAAAGCAGAATCTTACTCATGTTGACTTATGCCATTGGATCATGCCATACCCATCCCTGTCCCTGCTCCGCCAGGCGGGAAAGAACCACTGATCTTCCCTGCTGTGTGTGTGGGATGGGCTGGCTCAGGGTGTGCCTGTTTTGTAAAATGGTCACTCGCTAACATCACTCTGTGGGGGAAGAGACCCTCATTTAAAGGAGGACTCAGGTAAGCCATCAGGAGGACACAACACTGCAACTCCCCGGGCAGAAGTTGCGAGGTCCTCCTCAGGCTCAATTAGCACTTCGATTTTCTGATCATGAAACCTGCCAAGGTTTTGGGAGGGCTGATTTGGACAAGTTCTGCAAATGAGCCCCAGACTGGCCTAAGTTTAGACACCATTAGCAGAAAGTGGCTGGGCTTTCCCTGCCCCAGGTTCAGTCCTGGAGGGGTGGAGAGCACCGGGTCAGGACAGAGCCAGCTCTATAATTCCTGGGGCTCAATAAAAAATGAAATTTGCCCCTAGTTAAAAAGTTATTAAGAATTTCAAGATGACAACAGTAGAGGATGGGGCCATGAGGAGTGTGGGGCCCTGTGTAGCTGTGCAGTTAGCGGGCCGACAAAGCCCATGCTGGCTTAGTCAAAGTTAGGCTCCAGAAGCCAGAAGGTCTCAAGTCAGCAGAGAGCACCCCTCAGGGTAATGTCTAGACAGAGCTCAAGTGCTTGGCTACAAAAACAGGTTAGAGAGCCACATTGAATGAAGCACGGAATTGGCCCTACCTTCCAGCAAGATGCTGGGGCAAGAGGAAGGAACGGTGCAAAGCAGAGTAAGCACAATCCTGTAGGCGCTACAGCTAGAGTAAGGGTAAGGATGGGTCTGCTGGTCAACCTAGTGTCCAGGGATGCTATGGGAGCTGGCAGGGAGGGCTCTCATAGCCAAGCCAGAGCCACCTCAGGGCTGATGTCCCCCCAAAAAGGCAAGAAACCCCTTCAAAGTTCACGGAGAATCCTACCCGAAGCAATGGATCAGCCCCCAAGCTCTCACAAGTGAGCAGCTTGAACAAGGGATTTGATAACAGAACAGAGGGTAGGGAGTCTGTGTGCTCCCAGAGAACTGAGGCCCCCAAGAGGCAGCGGACTAGACGCTCCAATGACAGAAGCTTAAATCTGCCCTTTCATCTCTTCTGCCTCTGTACTTTTATATTTTCTTTTATTTTCCTTTAATGTCTCAGTAAAGTTCCCTTTAAAAATCTCAACCCAGCTCCTCTGTGCCAAGTGAAAAGGATAGGCAAGGAGAGGACAGAAAAGTTGGGTAAATGGAATTCTCTGGGTGGGGTGGAGGGTGAGAGCTGTCAGTCTACTTGGAGATCTGACTGAGGTTGTCACTAAGCTTTCACACCTGAAATGATGGGATGGCTGCCACCAGCTTATTTCCAAATGAGATTGGCCCTTACTTCATCTCAGCCACAAGGGGTCATGGGAATCTCGAAGTACATAGGCTGTGTGGGCTCAAGACTGAGAAGTAGGGACCCTTCTCTAGGAGCCCCTTGCAAACCGGGCTCCTCTGAGAAGCCTCTCCTGGCTCCCCAAGTCACTGGCCACAAGCAAGTTCTTTCCCTGGAAAGAACCGCAAAAATCTCAATACTGGGGACAGATAAGGGAGCTGAAACACAGAGGAGGGCAGAAACTGCCCAGATCACATGGTCTCTCGATGCTGGAGCTAGACCTCGGGTCCCTTTGTGCCCTGGGCCACCAAGAGGGAGGCCAGAGGAAGGAGCAGATCCCAGGCACTGACAAGAGAAGGCTGCTGTGGGGCGGGGGGTGCTCACTCAGTGGATGGACAGCAAAAGGCAGCTTCTCCCTTCCACAGTGCCAGACAATGGGATCTTGGCCAGACAGCCATTTGCTAAATTTGGATGAGAGGACTGTCTCCTGTTAACCCTTCCAAGTCTAAGCATTTGGGAGCTGGGTGTTCTCCATTCCTCACTCTCTCTGAAAAAGCAAGAGCCTTGTTTCAGCAGCACCAGGACGGAAAGAAGGTTTCCCTTGGCAATGCCTGGTCTCAGAGATCAGGGAACTGGAGTGGTGGCAGTCGCAGCTACCCAAGGGTCACTCTGTACAGGTCATAGGGCTGAAGGAAAGCAGAGAGAGGACGGAGTGGAATCCTGCAGCTGCCACATGAAAGTAAGGTCTCAGGTCAGGGAGAAGCCAGACTGTGGACCGTGAGGAAGCAAAAACATAGCAAAAGCAGGGCATCAAGCCAGAAAAAAAAAAAAGAAAGAAAGCGAAGAAATCAGGAATTGTGCCAGATGGTCAAAGGTTTGTGGGTCACAGAGAAATCAAGCCACAGAGGAGAAGGAAATCAGGCTTCAGACCAGACCAACGTCACCTGTGATTCAGAAGGAAGGGAGCTGCACCTCCCAGGGAAACCATGTTGCCGCCCAGGCCGCACCCCCAGCCCTCCCCCGTCCCCAAGCCTCACTTGAGCTGCTGGGTAATGAGCTCCTCGTCGTTGAGATAGCGCAGCCGCTCTTCCTCCACCAGGGTGCGCTGCCGCTGCAGCGGGTCCTCCTGCCGCCGCGCCGCCTCCGACACGCGCATGCTCAGCTCCGCCTCCGTGCCCTTCAGCAGCGCGCGCAGCGACTCCAGGTTTTGTAGCTGCGGGAAGCAGAGACCGATGGAGAGGGGTGGGAGGGGATGGAGGTGCTCAGCAGGGGAAGAGCTGGGGGGAGGCGGGCAGAGGAGAGCCCGATGCTGGGCGGGCTCCACAGAAAAAGCGGCCGCTGCGCTGCGGCGGTGAGCAGCAGTGAAAGGGCGGGACGGGGGAAGCAGAGGCCCAGGGCTAAATTCTGGGAAGAATAGAGGCAGAAGGAGAGCTGCACGGGGACAGTGGAGGGAGAAGCGCTAGCTACACTGGGGCATGCAGAACGTGCGGCTGCGTGGCTGTGGCCGTGAGCAGCAGCGAAGCGCTGTGGTGGAAGGGGGCGGAGGACAAGGTTGCGGGCTGGGGAAATACAGAGGCAGGAGAACCGGGTGGGCATGTTTGGGGGCAGGAGGTAGCCGTATGTAGGACCGTGCTGACCGTGCGGCTGCATGGCTGTGGCTTCATCAGACTCGAGCTCTGGGATTTGATAGAGCTTCCGTGGCTGGCCAAGATTAACTTAACGCTCGAACCCAGTTCTAAGGTCGAGTTGGGGCAATGACGGGGGTGGGTGAGATCTTACCCGCTGCCCAGATGGCAACTCTCTGCCCCCTCTCCAGCCTGTCTCTGCTCATTAGTCTCACCTGACGGGCCCCAAGGCCCACTCGAGGAGCGGGCACAGCGATGCCAGGCTCCTGACTGGTGGGACCATCTGCCAGGCGGGGCAGATCGGGGAAGACTGTGCGGACTGGGGAAGGGGTAGCGGAGGGGATCTACGCGGAGGGCTTCCGCCCGAGAGGGGAGGGGAGAAAGAATGCTGGGCAGGAAGGAATTGGGACTGCCCTGAGGGATACTGACAGGTGGAAGGGGCTCAGTGGGGTGGACTGGGGCTCCAGGAGAACGTGATTATTCAGGGAAGGGGAAGGAGAGAGCAGTGAGGGGAACTAGGGCGAGCGGTGATTCAGCGAGCGAGCGGGAGCTCAAGGCAGGGTAATGGGAGAAAGGGTTCGCAGAAGGCCTTGATGAACCGCAAGGGATTCCGATGGGGATGGGACGAGACTTGTGGAGAGGGGGCTCGAGACTTGTGGAGAGGGGGCTCGGCGCGAGTGGGTGGGGTCTATCGGGGAGGGGCTTGAAGGGATGGGGCACGGGGGCGAGGCGCCAGTACCTGGAGCTTTCGCAATTGCTGAAGTTGGCTACGCAGGTCACTGGTGCTGTTCTGCAGGCCACGCAAGTGCAGCTGCATCTGCAAACGGCTAATGGCCGTGGGCTGCCCCGCAGGAGTGCTGCCGGCTGAGGGCGGGGGAGCGCCGGACACTGGGGTGGCCCCGCTGCTCCGGCTGCCGGACCCGCAGGCTGCAGACAGGGACCACGAGGATGGGAGAAAGGCAACAAACCTTGAGCCTGCAAGGGGCCAGGACAAGGTCCTTCCCACCCGTGATTCTCACAGTAGCCAGAGAAGCACGCGGCGCTGACTCCCTGCCCCAGCTTGTGGGTCAGCCCTTCTGTGGGGAGCAAAGCACCAGGGCAAAGCCATCTTGGGCTAAGGTCACTGCTCATTGATCCACTGAAGCCCAGGGATGTAGCTGATGGTTTAATTCCCACTTTGCGGATTAGGAATCTGAGGCTCAGAGAGGGCAAGTACCTGTGGGGGAGGGGCAAGGGGCCACTCACGTGCTGAGGGGGTGCCTGCTCCATTGGAGCCTTCAATCTTCTCACTGTGGCACAGGGAAAAGATGGCCATCAGAGGGTCCAGGCTGACCCCAGACCGTCAAAGCTGAGTGAGACTTTAACGTAATCTCCTCCAGTCCCCTGATGTCAGGATGGAGTCCCAGAGAAGGAAAAGGGCTCACCCAGAGTCACACACTGAGACATTGGCAGAGCTGGGCTCAGAGCTGCTGCTGCTGCCTACTTTCCCTTCCTCTTGTCCCAGCCATAAGCCCTGGCAATGGTGCTGAAAGAACCTTACCTAGGGGTCTCAGGCTCCGAGCCTCGTAGTAGGGCGCTCTGTACCAGGCCCGTGAGACTGGCAATCTGCTTCTCCATGGCCTCCATGCGCTCCCTGGGGAGGATGGTGGCTTTGAGCAACTCCTTCTCTGGGCTTGGGGTCCCTCTTGCCCAGCCCCTCATTCTTAAGATTGATAATTAGAGGAAATACTATTCCCTCCCCAGCCACCAGCACACAGACAATTCAAAGGGCCCCCACCCAACATTGTTAAGGCCCCTTTCCATCTGACTGTCACGCCCCCTCTTGCCAGCCCCATCTCTCATTACTGGCTCCCTAATGGGCCCCACCCAGGCCTCTCTGTGCCTCTGCACATGTTCCCCCCTTCCTGGGCATGCCCTCCTCCCGACCTCTTCCTGAAGCCATTCCAGAGCCCCAGCAGCTTTAAAGAGTCCCTCCTCCCACACCACCTATACACCCTCCCAAGGGAAGTGCAAGTATTTTTTAGTGTGTCACCCCCACTAGACAAGGCAGGAACTAGGTTTGCCCAATTCAGCATCCACAGTGCCCAGTGCTGTGCCTGGCACACAGCCACAAGACAGCTGTGTGAATGTGAATTGCTCTGCTCATCTCTCAGCAGCACTGCCTGAGGACAGAAGGGATAGGTCAATGCTCTGGGTACCCCTTCCAGCCCTGCACCCTTAGGATGGAGCTGAATAGTGCGTAAGGGTTCCCCAGCTTGGAGGCTACCTAAGGGAATGTGCCTCTCTCCCCGTCCCTATTTCTTAGCAGCATCCCCTCCCCAGTGGACTTCAGCCGACCGTGTGCTGGACAGCTCTCATGGCTGCAAACTGAGCAGGAAAAGCACTAGAAAGCTGTTTAGCCTCAATTTTAGTTGGGGAAACTGAGGTTCAGGGAACAGACGCAAACCCAGGTTTCCAGAGACCTTGTCTGGGGCCCTTTTATCTAACCCCCAGGTCTTGCAGAAGGAAGGAAAATGGCCTGTTCATCTCTCCAGTGCCTTCCCGGCCACATCCAAATTATTCCAAGACTCCTCTGGGTCTACAAAGGACTCTGGGGCCTCACAGTCCAGGACACAATCCTGCCACAGACTCTGCTGTGTCCCTTCTCTCCATCCCACCCCCCAAGAGCCCTGAGGCCTCCTGAGCGTCCCTCACCTGGTCTCCGTGTCCTTGGCTGGCACCGGCGGCCCAAACCCAACCAGCGGGCGCTCCCCAGGCCCAGGGAAGAGCTCTGGAGGGGGAGCTCCGGCTGTCGAGGAGCCCCCGGTGCTGCGTGTCTTGCCTCCGGGGCTCTCTGCAAAGACCGACGAGGAGCCCGAGTCTTTGCGGAAAGACTGGCGCACTGGCGAGCCGCGGCTGGGCGGCCCGGAGTAGGGGCTGTGTGGAGGCTGGGGGCCTCCGGGGGGTGCCGCCACATCGGCCAGCTTCTGTGGCGACGAGGGCGGCAGGCGGAAGCCATAGCCGTCTCCGTAGAGCGGACCACCGCCCGCCGCCTTGTACAGCGAGTCCTCCAGGTCGGACTGCAGCGCGGCAGCCGAATAGGTGCTGAGCGAGCGCACCGAGCCGCGCTTGTAGAGTCCGCTGGCCCCCGGGTAGGCGAACGGGTCACCGGCAGCCGCGGCCAGGCTCAGACGGCCCTCGTGGAGCAACCCGTAGGGGTCGGCGTAGAGGCCCTCGCCCTTTACCAGCACCATGCCGCCCGCCTTGCCTGCCAGGTCCTCGTCGGGCTTCACATCGCGCCGCTCCAGGATGGCGCTGGGGCTGGGGCTGACGCCCTGGGAGGCTGGGGCACCCCCCAGCCGCTCGGCAGCGTGGTGCACCGGACTGCCAGCGTAGGAGGGCGGGCGCCCCCCGGCGTAGGAGAGGCGCGAGCGCGACGGCGAGCCCGACTGCAGCCCCGACGGGAGCCCCGACGGCAGCCCCGACGGCAGCCCGGACGGGAGCCCCGACGGCAGCCCCGACGGCAGCCCCGACGGCAGCCCGGACGGCAGGCCCGGGGGCGGAGAGCTGGACGCCATGTGCGGCGCCGGCGACAGGTTGTTGAGACGCCGTGTGGGCGATGACTCTCTTGAAGCATACACCATCTCTCTCTGTGCAGAAGACAGTCCCAGAACCCCACGGGGCTGGTCACAAAGGGGATCCCTTGCACCTTGCTTTTGGAGACAGCATCTTTCCCCCTGACGCTTAGGAAGTTCCTTCTGTTCTCTGCCCTCCTTTGTTCCTGCTGTATTTGGGCCCCCTTCCCATCAGGGCTCCCAGCATAGAGGAAGAAGTGGCAGATGGAGAGGAACTAGAGGAGCAACCTGCGGCCCACCCTCTGGTGAGGGTTGGGGAAGCAAGAAGGGAAACACTGGTTCCTGACAGAGGCAGCTACAATACCTAGAGGCCTCTTGGAAAAATCCTGAATGGAGAGGAGAGGGCATGGCTGATGAGGGGAAGGACCCTCATGTCCACAATTAGTGGAAGCCACCCTCTGCCTCAGCCTCTATGTTCCCTTCTCCAAAAACTGGCCCTGGTCTCTATTGACAAGTAACTAGACTCTGTACTCCTGGACCCCATCTGCCCAGCTTCCCCAGTGCCCTGGGGTTCCCCAGCCATACCCGGAGGTCCCCGTTGGTAAGGTGTGAGCCAGGGAAAGCGGCGTAAAGAGGCTCCTTCCTATAGATCTTGATAATACTTCGGTCCTGGATGTCCCTGGGGGGGAGATGCAATGGGTCACCATCCCTCAGCCCCGCGATAAAGAGGGGTCTCTTCTACAGGAAGAGGGTTGGCAAGAGGGGCCAAGAGCCCCAACCTCTTCCTAACTTCTTGCTCAGTGCCTCGGACTGCCTGCCACCAACACACACTCCACAGCCTCCACCCCGTCCATGTCCTCTGCTTCGTGCGCCCCTGGCAGGTTAGCTTAAGCCAAAAATGAGCCAGCAGGGGTAGATGATTTCGAGGGGAGGGGGTGGGATGACGGAGGAGGAAGGAGAAGAGAAGGGCTGAGACTGGGGAGGGAGAGACCCACGGAGTTGAGCACCCCCCCTAGAGGAGGAGCCTGGGGAAGCCCACCCCTCCCCCGGGGCCACGCCCACCGGACGTCCTCCAGCTCGTAGAAGACGTTGCGAGCCTCGTCTTTGATGAGGATGGCGGTGTTGGGCGACTTGAGCATGCCCATGGTGAGCTTCTGCGGGAACATGTGCGCGATGAGCGCGTGCAGCGTGTCCAGGCTGCTGACCTCGTGCGTGATGTGCACGCGCCGAGTCTCCTCCCCGAACTGCAGGAACAGCACCCCTGCGAAGGACAAGCCACCTTTGCTGTCAGAGCCGCCGCCGCCACCGCCACCGCCACCACCACCACCACCACCACCACGCCGGCTGGGAGA
Source organism: Enhydra lutris kenyoni (assembly GCF_002288905.1). NCBI lineage: Eukaryota > Metazoa > Chordata > Mammalia > Carnivora > Mustelidae > Enhydra > Enhydra lutris. Next base: position 24,070,662 of record NW_019154110.1, read on the forward strand.
GCGAGGGGGGCCTTCGGGAGCCGCGCTGCTCCTGCAGAGGCAGGGTCTCAGGCCCGACGCGGGCCCAGAGTGCAGGTGCACCCATGCACTCCTCATGCTGCCGTCCCCGCAAGGCGCCTCCTCAACCCCAGGCAGGTGGGGGGAGCCTGGCCGAGGGAATGGAACTGGGAGCAGAAGCAGGTACGGCAGAAAGGAGGGAGCCCTTGATTAGAAGGATGAAGGAAGGGGGGGGCTGCTGAAAGGGGTGAGGGAGAGAGGAGGCTGGGAGAGAAAAGGACAGGGCAGGGGCTGCTGAGGGAGGGAAGGGGTGGGAGAGAAGCTGAGGAGGGAGAGGCCCCAAGGAGAGGAGACTGCCGAGGGGCAGGGAGGTGGGAATGCGGCGCAGGGAGCCAGGGGGTTTGGTTAAGGAGAGCTGGAGTAGGGAAGGGGGTGAAGAGGGTTCTAGGGTGAGCAGAGCATAGGGAGGAGCCAGTGGCTCGGAGGAGGGTGGGCGGGGCTCGCGGTACCTGGCGAGCGCAGCTTGGTCTGGCTGGCGGAGCGGGAGAGGGGCAGGCTCTGTCGGAAGCGGTTCATCCTACTGAAGCCCAGGGGCAGCTCCGCCTCCGACATGGTCTCCAGCGACTCAGCCGAGGCGTATGACAGCTTGGCTGCCTGGTCTGCCAGCCCGGGCTGGGCTCCCTGAGTGTGGCGCGAGCTGCGGGTCTGCAGGGGCAGGGGTCAAACATGAGCCCCTTTGCTCTGCCAGTTCCCCCATCCAGGCCCAGGAAGCCCCTGCCAGCCAGTGACACACACAAGGGTCTCCTGCATTCCAGACTCGCTGTGTGGCTACAGGAGAGTTCCCCAACCCCTTAGGGCCTTGGCCTCCCTGGGACACCCAGCAGGTAAGGAGTGGGCAAAGGGCTCAGGCACCCTGGGAAGTCAGACAAGAAACCATCTGAGCGGGAGCCAGGGCACGCCTGCTATTTTAAGCTTCCAGAGAACAACAACAACACAAATTTGTCACTGAGGTGAGCAGCAGAATCGTTGAGCAAATTGGGGCATTAGTTCCAGACATTAATTAAGCGGCGGGTGGGTGAGCGGCGAATTTATCCTTCGTGGAGTTCAGAGGGTTGGGTGGGGGCAGGAAGCAGGGCCCAGGGAGGAAGCAAAGAGAACTAGGGGCCCCAGGATCCCAGCTCTGGGAGGTATGGGCCCTCAGAGAGGAGCACTGTGTCCTTGACTTAGGGTGCCTGGGAGAATCATCCCGAAGCAGTTTCAAACAGACTCTGCCTACTACATGCAATGCACATGCTAAGCCTGATATGATCCACATAAACGCAGAGCATATGTGCCTGACCTCAGCCCCTCCCTGCAAGGCACATGCTGCCACCCAGCCAACCATCCTGGCTTGTCTTCTAGAAAGGCCTCCCCCTATACCCAGCATGGCAGCCCCTTCATGTGGCCCTGAAGCTACAGCTGAGGGTGGTATCCGGCTGGGGCTAGGGAAGGGTATCACCCAGTGACTGTCCCCTGCCCCAGGGACACCCTGATCACTCTCTCCTTGAGGGAGGGGTCGCTATGATTTTGGTTACACTTTATGAACTACTTTTGGCTGAAGACTGGGGCTGTCACCCAGGGCCATGGTTCCTGCCATTCTGCCCCAGCCCCTTCCCTCAATCCCAGGTACTGTCAGCAACTCTTTTATTCAAGGGAGAAGATAATAAGTCAGATCTGTGTTATGGACATTCCATGTTATGTACGACAGATACATGTATGGATTATATATACATATGTTATCAAGAAAAAAAAATCCTGTTGCCCAGCCATACTTTTCTATAAAATAAGTTGCCTGTTTTTAACAACAAATCACTCAAAACTATTAACCTTGGTTAAGTTGGGGTTGAGACAGCGTTTTCTGTTTTATACATTTCTCTGCTGGGTGAATTTTGCACAATCAGAATATATCACTTCTATAGTTAAAAAAATAAAAAGTATCTCTATAAAGGAGTCATTTGTTCTCCTCTGCTCCCTCGTTCCCCAAATCCTGATTAGCCCCTAATTAATCTCCATCTTCATTCTAACTCAATTTAATGTTCCAATTGGGTTAGCACTCTGGAAAAGAGAGAGCATCTTCCGCTGATGGGCAATGTGCCCAGCTGTCCCCAGTGTGGTCTCAAAGGCTTGGGGATGCAGAAGGTCAGGTTTGGAGACCTCAGGGGGTGTCCAGTCTCAAGTACAATGCCTTAACCAGTGAGGGGGTTTGGGTCTGGGGAGGAAGGAGACAGCGCAGGAACGAGGCCCACATGGGGGTGCCTGTGCCCAGACTTTGGACACTGGAGCTCAGCTCTAGGCTGATCACCAGTGCCAGCCTCTGTCACCTTCAGCCCTGGAGCAGTGTGGGGAACCAGGTCTGGTGTGGTGGTCAATGAGGTTGCCAGGCAACCGGAAGGCCAGCGGTTGCCAGGCTGATGTGGATGAAGAGCTACAGAATTCTGGCAGAATGAGGCAGCTAGCCAGGAACGAAGATGGTGGCCATGGTGCCAGGGGACACAAGTGAGGTGCCAGGAAGAAGATGGAACAGGGACCAGAAGGGTGTGGGGGCAGGGAGCCTTGGGGCTGCTGACTGCAGAGAAGGTAAGACCCTGTCCAGGCCACCCCGGGGAGAAGAGATGCCCACATTCCCTGTCCCCTGCTTGTTCCACTCCCCATCCTGGCCCTCTGCGCACCTTGCCATTCTCACAGCCTTTGTAGAAAACCCTCTTGAGAAGAGAGAAAGCCCATTAGCACTTCTCTTCAGTCCTGGGCTGAGTCAACAGGGCAGAGAAAAGTGAGACACCTAGGACTTCTGTCTACGAACAAGATGGCAAGAGAATAAAACAGTAATTCAAACAGAGCTCTCCAAAGCTAGGAAGGAGCTGCTGGGGAGGCAGGGTGCACCTGGCATGGGAGGAATTCCAGCAAGGAGCCTACGACTCCCGCCAGAGATCAGGCAGAGGGAACTTTGAGTGGGGACAGTCAGGCGAGGATCTGAGGTCCCCAAAGGCTGTCTGTAGAATGGGACAGAATCACTTGGGAGCTTTTGAAAAACATTCTTTTCAGGGCTCCACATTCACTGAATCCAAATCTCTGGGGATTGGGGCCTGGGGTTCAAGATTTCTGACAATTTCCCAAGGTGATTCTGATTTGGGAATCAAGTCAGTGTCTGTGATTCTAACACAGTCTGAAGGGGTAAGGCTTGCCATGAGCCCGGCGCTGTGTTTAGGACGTGCAGTATCTCATCTCTTCTATGTTTACAACTCTGTGAGGCAGACATTGTTGTTCCATTTTACAGAGGAGAAACTGAGGCCCAGGGGATCATGCCATTTACCCCAGATCCCCCAGCGAGTTAGCAGCAGATTTGGAATTAATTCACCACCAGGCTCTTGGGCCCATGCACTGAACTGTTACATCCTATTGCTTCCTCCAAAAATGTTGTGTGCCTGACATCTCGAGTCTATGATTCTGTAATTTCTCTGATGCAAGGACTTCTCTCTGGGCACATGCTCACAGATAAGATGCTTGGAGCAGGATGAGACCTTGGGAGCTGGGGATGGATGCCTCCCACCCCCATCACAAAGCCTGGGAGTTGGAGGGCCAGAGACTCTGGGACACAAGCGGGAGCCTAATTTGGTTCTGTTCTGGGCCTGGGTGCCAGAGACGGCGGAGGAGGCATTTGAGGGTGCTACCCCAGGACTCAGCTGGATGTCCTTGGACCGGGCAGAGAGCTCCGCAGCTGTGGATTGTCCAAACTGTCCTGGGAAGGCAGGCAGGCGCTCATCCCTCAGCTTAGCCCTCCACTTGGGCAGAGGGTTTGGAGTTCAGGGCTGTGAGTCTCTTGCCTGGCACTGACTGGCTCCCCGCAGTGCCAAGTAGGAAAGGGATGAGGGGCCGAGCAGAGTCATAAGACCTCCCTGGAAGATGAAGGCTGAGTCCAGAGAAGAGACCCTCAACCAGATCATGGGGATCAGGTCCCTGTCTCAGAGCCAGCAGCCTCTCGGCATTGTGGGGGGTGTAATTGTCAGGCAGCCTCCCTCATTCCCAAATGCACCCCCCCCCCCGCAGTGTGGGAAAGGCTCACTAAGTACTCCCAGCCCAGATCCCCAGCAGGGGTGGCCCAAACTCCCACTTTGGATCCCACGAACCCCTGGCAGGCGAGCTCAGACTCTCAAAGCAGCAGCCACAGCCTGCAGCCCCAAAGCCCGCCGCCCCCACTGGAAGGTCCCGTGCAGACGCACACCCCTGGGCAAAGCGTGTGCAGGGAGGGCCCAGGGCAGGAGAGCACATGCACTTGTCACGGAAGCAGAGGCACACGCACTGACCTTGAAACTCCAGTAGTTTGGCTGCTGATGGAAATAAGAGAAGACATGGTTATGCGGGGGGCTGTGCGGGGAGAGCAGGGGCGAAGGTGGATTAGAGACCCTCTGAGCTCAGCCTTGGGACCAGGGCCCTCTGCCCTCCCAAGAACAGGAAAGAAGCAGTGCCTGGTACACCCCGTTCTCTACCGAGTCCTGGGCCAGCCCTGGGCAGGCTCCAGACTTGCTGGCAGGGACAAGGGAGAGCCCTTCCAGATGTCCACAAGCCACGCATCCTAGTCACGTGACTCGGAGAATCACAGGTAGGAAAGGTGTCGAAGACCATGACATAGGGAACTCAGGAGACACCGGCAGAGATGAACTGGAGCTGTGGGGTCAGAGAAGGGGCATCTGGTGGTGACGGGCCAGGGGAAACTTCCCGGAAGAGGTGACATTTGAGCTGGGTCCTGAAAAATGAGCTGCTGGAGATTGGGAGGAAAGGCATGTTGAGCAGAGGGATGGTATGGGCAAATGCCCTGGGGCAAGTGGATAGAGAGTGTGTTGAGGGAATAGTCACTGGTCCAATCTGGCTAGGGTACAGGGTCTGGGAAAATAGCAGAGTGGGCCACAAAGAGGGGCTGGGGGCAGCTGGGTAGGCTGCGGTGGACAGGCAGAAAGCATCTGAGTGAAGCACAGTGGGGTCAGATCTGGAGTCTGGGGAGTGCTGGTAGGGCAGGGAGTGGAAGAGGGAGGCTGGTGGCCAAGGCCAGGGCAGGAGGTCTGTGTACCGCAATGGCCCAGCATTACAGAGCAAAGGGGACAGGTACCAGTCACTTCACAGTGCTGGGCAATGAATGGGGAGCCAGCATAAGCAAGAGGAGCTGTAGGGACTAGGAGTGTGGGCAATGTCCTAGAGCCAGATAGAGAGAGAGGAAGACTTCCTGTTGTCCTAGAGTAGGGGACGTCAGGTGCCTCCTCGTTCACCATAACCTAGAGTTACCCTGTCTTCCCTAGAGACCAGAAGGCCCTTGCAGATGGCTAAGGACAAGGAAGGGAGCCCAGAGGCTGGACTGGTTCTTGGCAAAGCTGTAGGCACCCTGCTGACCGGTGCCAGTCTCAGCAGGAAGACAGAGGCCGCAGATGGCCTGGCACTGGGGTGCCTCGCACAAGCAGACAGAATGCCCAGGCTTCAGAGCCACTGGCAGAGAAGAGGGACCCTGAGGGTCCCTGACAGGGAAAGGACATCACAGAGGGGTGTCCTGGGCCACTTGAACGCTTTTGTGGCAGAGAGGAGTTGGACAGGGGTGGAGTCAAGGGGCCCTGCTGGGATGGAGGGTTTACCTGAGTTAGACTTGTAGGGTGGGGGTGATGCCAGGCTTGGGCTGGGGTGGAGAGGTTCACTTACCAGCACCATCCCCATCTGAGCCTCAATTCCCACCTCTCTCCCACCCCCCTGCGCTAGCATTGGCTTCAAGAGACACAAAAGATAGTCACGTGCCAGGCAAGGGAAGGGGGCAGCAACATCTGTGCCCCGACCAGTGCCTAGAACAATCTCTGGACACATGCCACCCCCATGGGTGTCAGGGGATGCCCACGGGGGCTGAGGGGAGGGCAGGCAAGAGGCTGGAGTCGCAGGCTCTCGCCACAGCTGCCTGTGGCCTTGGGAAGGTGAGGGGTAGCAGAGGGAGTGGACACACCTGGGGCAGACAGAGCCAGGCAGAGGGCACAGAAGGTTTATGCTGACAATCCTGTCTGCAGGCCCGGCAGTGATGGACGGCTCTGCAGAGAAGGCCGCCGTCCCTTACCTACTATCACCATTATACCAAGTACACACCGCCCCCCCCAACCAGCGCCCGGGGAACACACAGGCCCCACGCCGAGCCGAGCACAGACTCTCAGACATCCTCAGATAAGGACACGGCCGGAGGTACTGCCCAGAACAACCAAGACACACTCACAAAGGGACACAAGCACTTGGAGAGAAGCCCTCCATGGTCAGAAACCACCCCGGAAGCTCAGAGACGAGATTTTCATACAGCGAGCAGCCCTGCTCGTGCACAAACATGCACCGTCCCCGGCCCTGGCCCCTGACTTGCTCACATACACTCCAACTCCGCTCACAGAAACACGGGTACCATTCACACCCCTGCCAGCCTCCCCCAGAGTCACAGAAACGCACAGAGACGTGGATACCATTCACACATATGTACACACACACACACACACACACACACACACACACACACACACATATCCAGCTGCAGAAACACACAAAACAGTACCCACACAGTATACACACAGAGAGAAAGTCTCATCCCTCCTCCCCTCCACTAGCCGGGTCACAGTGCCTCTGGCCATCTCAGCGACAGCGACTGTCCCATGCCAATGATACCCCAGACATCAGGCATTAGGTAGGTTCACTCCTGATTCAAGAGGCAGAAGATCCCCCACCCACACCCAGCCCCCAGGGTCAACACATAGGACTCAGGATATGCGGATGGCTGAAGCCACCTTGGGCCTCTCGGGGCCTGGTCACAGTCACACTAGCTGTGCCCTGAGTCTGGGCCTGCCTCAGACTCCTGAGGCTGGGCGGTCAGCCCAGGACAGGACAAGTCACTAGCTGGAGACAGGGGAGAGGACTGGGTAGCCTCAGGGCCACAGGAAAGCCAGGCACCCTCCCCTAGAGGGTAACAGTGGGAGAGTCGTGGCATTTGTGCTTGGCAAAGTGGGGTGAACCTCAGATCAGACTTCGGAGACTTTGGGCTCGGGCCCATAGAGCACACTGAGTAGATCCTAGCACCCTCTGCCTCTCTGGAAAGTGGGAGGAAAGATTCCCACCAGGAATGAGACACATAGTCTCCTGGCAACTCAGTGTCCTTGTGAGGGAGGGACGGGGGGGGGGTGGAGACAGTGGGGAGAAGTCATTAGGAATATCGTCCAACCTCTGTCTCTGTCTCTTTCCAGGGGACAGCCTGGGCTCACTGAGAGCAGAGGGTTCCTCCCCGTTTGCTAAGATGAGATTGTCCCCATCCAACCTCCTCACCCTTGACCCGGTGGTCTGTTCCTCCTGTGTACCTACCGCAACGCCCGGGTGTGTAGTAGGCCCTCAACAAATATTTGATCGTGAACCGATGTGAAGGACATAGGACCAGCCCACAGGAGGAGGGGGTTTGTCTCTAAATACTTTTGTCTGGCTCCGGTCCTGCCATCTCCTGGCACCCAGCACCGCTCAGCCTTCTGGGCCTTTTCCCTGGGAGTTTCCCAGCACCAGGAACCCCCTGGAAGGAGGGGAAAGGGCAAGAAGAGCCCAAGAGAGGTTTGGCCCCTGACTCCCCGGCCCAAACACCTCCAGTACCCCCCCATACTCAAAGAGGGGTCTCCCCTTCCCAGAGGACCGTGGGAAGGTAGAAAAAAAGGTTTGAATGGGAGAGCCCTTGCCAAGGGTAATCACTTGTAGGAAAGAGTCTTCTAGGAGCAGAGGGCAAAATGAGGTGTTCTAAAGGATTTGATGTGGAAGCCAACCATTCACTCTCTAGGGGCCAGGCTTTCAGAAATGAGGGAGGAGGAGCTTCTCGGGAGACCCAAGAAAGCAAGGCCAGGGAGTCCTCAAACTCCCTGGTGAGAAAAGGAAATAGCTTCTTGCCTCCGCGGGCTGAGGAGTTAACCCCCGCCCTTCCCCACCCTAAGTGCCCTTAGTGGGGTTCTCCCCGCCCCCTGCAGCTGATCCTTTTCTCCCAGGGACGAGCCCTGGGAGGGGCGGGGCCGTGCCCCGGGGAATCGCAGCGCAGTCCACCGAGTCTCTCCCCTCCTCCGGGCAGAAGTCCCCAGTAGGCTAGGTGAATGGCGTGACCCCTCCTTGACCCAGAGCCCCGACGACGCATCCTCCAGGGAGGACAACCGAATGGGTCGCCCCTCCGGGTCCTGAAGCCCCTAGCTCCGCATGCACGGGCGCACACACCCACCTCTCAACTCCTGTGAACACACGTCCACGTAAACAGCCGCCCCCTAGGCTGGGGCTACCTAACGTGCCCCCGCGCGGCCCGCCTCCCACCTCGACGCACACGCTTGACCCTCCCCCCGGGGGTGTCCAGCGACACCCTCCCCTCCTACCCTTTCCCAATGCAGAGAGTGTAGTGGGAAGGGGGGCTCTGTGGGATCCGCGCGGCCCCAGGGGCAAGGGCGCACCCCAGGAAGGTCATGACTTTCCGAGATTGGGGGAGGGGGCGCCCGCCGCATTGAGGGGGGCAGCCCACGCGGAAGGCGGCGAACGCGGTGGGGGAGGGGAGGGGGCGTTTCTCGGGGACTGGGAACCGCAACGGCCTGCACGCCTCCCACCCCCGGACCGCCCCCCGGAGCCGCGGAGCTGGCCCCATCTCTGTGCCCCGCCGGCCGCGGAACCCCAGGCGGCAGCGCCGGCCCCCGCAGCCGCTCCTCCTTACCTGCGGCCACAGGTGTATGCGCGGGGCCCCCAGCCCCGGGTCCCGCGTCGGGCGGGGGAGGGAGGGCGGCCCCCTACTCCCACCCGCCCGGGCTCTGCCCTCCCCCGGCCGCCTCCGCAGCCGCCGCCGCCGGTGCCCTTTGCTGCAATGCGAGAGCCGCCGCCGCCGCCGAGCGGGCCCGGGCCCCGGTCGCCCCGGTAACCGCGACTCCACCTGGCGCTGCGCGGCGCGCCGCCGAGCACATCCTCTCTCCGGCCCCCTCCCCCGGCGCGGCCCCGTCGGCGCAGCCCCGCCGCTGATCGGCGGAGGCTGGTGGCTGCGTCGCCGCGGTCACCCGATACGCCGGCCCGCCGCCCGGGACTCGGGTTGCAGAAGGAGGGAGGGAGGTTAGGCAGCCTGGTGGAAGCGGGGGAGGGGCTGCGGCTTGGAGTCTAGCCTCTGATCCTCTCCCAGGGTCCTCTTCAGCCTCCCACTCCCAAAGGTCTGGCCTAGGGTTGGGAGGAGGAAAATGGCCTGTCTCCCGACCTGTGACCCTCCGAGATCATAGCCTCTCCCCATCAGGGTCTCAGGGGGCACCGCTGCCCTACTCAGCTCTCCTGTGACTCAATTCCCAGCCAAGTCTGGGAGGCCTAGGACGCCTGAGCTTCCCTGGTAGCCTCTGATCCTGCTCTGCTGTGCAACTCTGGCATTTGCTGACCCTCTCTGATCCTGCGCTTTACATAAAGGAGCCTCAGACTCAGCCATGGAGAAGTGTGATAAGCACCAAGCAGCAAGTGATGACAAGAGCCTATGAATGGCCACTTTCCTCTGAATCACAAAGCCCTGGGGTCAGGGTCTCCTCAAACCTGTATGGAATTTCCTCCATCAGAGCAAATCCCGGATGCAGACAGGCCTAGAGCCCCATGACCTGGGACAACTGAGCTCACCAAGCTCATCCTCCCTTTTATCCGTCACCCCAACCATGTCTAGTGCCAAGACAGGTCATCTGGAGAGAGCCTCCGTCTGCCCCAGGCACACCACACCTGCTGCCCCGTCACCATCCCTGTCCCGGACCCCTTTTGGTTTCCACATGCACTTGGCCACTCAAGACAAGTCTGTCCCATTTGCCGTCCAGCCCTGGGGGGCAGACACATCTTTGCTCCCCAAGGTGCCGTCAAGATGGGGCTGAAAGCCAGGAAGGGAAGTGGGCGGAATGCCCTGTGGGTGATGCCAAGCGTGCCAGTCTGCTGCCAGACTCGAGTTACACTCCACTAAAACATCTGTGCTCTGGAGCCTTGTCCTCTCCTAGGGTGTCACGTCTTTCCTTCTAAATCTTAAAAAAGTCTGTCCTTGCTGCCTGTCCCCAGGGGCAGCAGGGTGTATGAGGCAGTGAAGCTGGTACCCATGCCACCCCTTGGGTTCCCCATTTCTCCATCTCCTCTGCCTCCTACAGCTGAGCACCCTCAAGCCAAGGCCACCCTCAGGGTGCCCCCCCCCGCCACCGGCTGCAATCATACTCTCTGGTCCTTCCTCCCTGTTGGGGCCCCCGATGCCTTTTTTTCTCCCGTGACAATGTCCAGGCCCGAGCTGTGAGTCCAAGCCTTGCCTAAGTGTGCCTCTCTCTCAGTTGAGATCTGTCTTCCCACTAGGGGAAACTGAGGCTTGGTGAGGAATCAGGGAACAAATTCAGAACAAATGGCTAGATGCCAAAGTCCTCTTAAAAACTGGAAACTAATTGGGGTACCTGGGCAGCTCAGTGGGTTAAACCCTCTGCCTTCAGCTCAGGTCATGATCTCAGGGTCTTGGGATCGAGCCCCGCATCCATCAGGACTCTCTGCTCAGCAGGGAGCTGCTTCCTCCTCTCTCTGCCTACTTGTGATCTCTGTCTCTATCAAATAAATAAAATCTTTAAAAAAAAATTGGAAACTGAGCCTTGAACCTACCAAGAAGGGTGACAGACACTGTGAAGAACTTCCTGATGGTAAGACCTGAGGGGAAGGCTGGGTCTCTCAGAGATGGAAAGGTAGTGGGGGGGGGGGGGATATGGGAGGGAAGTGGTCTGTGGCAGGGGGGGGGGGGGAACAGAGTACAGAGCATAAGAGTCTCCTGAAAACCGATGGGATGAGGGGTGGAACAGGTACTCCAGTTTAAAGGAGAAAAGAAAAAAAAAAAAAAGGAGAAAAGAATCCAAAAAAAATTTTTTTCAAAACCTGAGTATTCCCCCTCAAAAAATCCCTTCCCCAAAGCCAAACCTTTGGGGAGGTAGTGGTGGGAATTAGACAATCAAGGGAGAGTACAAGTCATAGGAGTCTCCTGAAATGGGGGGCTCCTGTATAAGAGAAAGGGATGCAAAATTAAAATCCTAGATATCCCCCCTCCAAAAAAAAGTCTTCCTCAAAGCCAAACTCCGCCAGGGGTTTGGGGGGCATGGGGGCAGTGGGTGACTCACCTGGGCCGGCTGGCCAGCCCCGGAGGGGGCGGAGTCGCCATGGAGGTGGGAGCAGAGGGAGCTGAGGAGGCACACGGGGTCCACGGTCCAGCCGCCAACCTGTGTGTGCGAAGGGGGGGACACCCCATTAGGGGGAGCGGGCAGGAGCCGCTGGGAGACTGTGATGGGGCGAGGAGGGACATTCCTGGGGCAAGCTTTGGCACAGAGCTCACACCCAGAGGGACCTTGCAACACTGGCTAGTTCCTTCCCGAGCCTGGATCTCTTAACTAGAGACCCTGGTCTGTTTCTGGATGCTCCTCTTCTGTCCGACTGGGGTTCCCTGAGACCCGGAAAAGGCCCCCTTCCATCAGATACTACTGAATTCCTTTTCTTCACTTCTTGACTGCCTCCCTATACACTCGGCCAGGGAGCCAATCTTCGCCTGTCTGCTCCTCCAGCTCCTCATTACCTCCGCACCGAAGAGGTCACCGCCTACTTCACAGAAACGGGGAACCATTCTGCAGGGATCCTCATCCCCATGGGCCTCTGTTCTGACAACACCTCGTTCTTTCCTGCCATCTCCCACCCCAGGACCACATCACACCTAAGGCTTGAAACCCATCAACTTCTGATTTTCCCCATGGCCCTCTCCCGATTCAACATCCCCAAATTCATTCATCTTCATTCATTCCACAGCCATTCACCCCGCTGGCCCTACCCTTAGGTGCCCAGTCCTCCCCGGTCAGGGAACCGGCTGTAGGTCCTACCCACTCACACTCTACCGGAGGGAATGAATGAGTCAATGAACAAAGGAATGAATTTGTGAGCGAGTTGCTGTTCTCATACTCATCTAAGTATTTGCTGAGTGCCTATCTGTGCCAGCGACCATGCCGGACACGTCTGAGGCCCTCCAATGCACCCACACCTTCCCTCTCAGGCCCACTGCCCCTGGAGGCCATCGCACCTGCTGTCTTCACCTTTTTATGGCCAAACATCCCAGGCCGATCTGAGCCCCAGGTCGTGCTCATTCGCCACCTCCAGTCTCCTCAACCCCTGAAACCAGCCATTACCTTGCCATACCATGAGAGATGAGGGGTGCCTTCTGGACCCACAGATCCCAGACAGTCCCGATGGCTGTTTCTCTCTCTCCCCCTCACTCCCCTCCCCGCCAACTTCGGAAGTGCAAGTGGTCCTCCTCCTGGGCCTTTCTCCTTTTCCTCATGATGGAGAGAATGTTCCTGGCTCCTCCTTGCCACTGTTGTAGCCCTCTCCCCTCTCAGACTCCATTCCGCCCTGGCAGCCACACTTATGCCCTGGGTCCCACTGCCATTCTGCCACAATCCGCACGCTCAGTCTCCTCCTGACCCTGTTGTTGTCCCTTCAGAGTCCTGGGCTATACACATGGCATGCCTAATGGACATCCCGGCGAACATTCTCCCTGCTCTGCAAACTCCCCTCCCATATTGCTGTGTCCCATCCTCCAAATGTTTCCTCCCCACCCCCTATTTCTCCCCAAGACACCGATATCTCCCTGTTGCCCAGGTTTTCTTTGGCTCCTCGGTCCAGGCAGCAAACAAGCCTTGCTCAGTCTTCTCTCCAATCTCCCATCCTTTCCCTTTGTTCTCCCTAACCCACTCTCTTATCCCTCTCCTCCCCTGCCTCCAGCCCCCCATTGCTCCCTCCTACTCACCATCCAGAAACAACCACAGCCCTCCTAGCCGCCACCATCTGACCCCACTTTTCCAGTCTGTCCCCACATCTCCCAATGCCTCCCACCCCGAGCCTTCAGCACCAGCCAGGTGGGCCTCTGTACCCAGCCCCAAACCGACTCAGGGTCACCTGGGTCACATGAGTCTCAGGGTCACCGACTCATGGTCACCTCCCATCTTCCCAGCTTCTAAAACAGCATTCTCTTCCTCGATGCCTGTTCAGACCCTTTTCGTCTAAGCCTGGTTTAGGTACCTCTTCCTCCAGGAAGCCTTCCCTGACCAGGCTTGCCTACCTGGTCTCCTCCTCTCTAAACCTTCTCCCAACTGACTGTGCCCCTCCTACTTAAGCGTAACCATTCTTGTACGGGCTCCAGATCACAAATGCCCCTGCTCCCTCCTCCCAAGCCAGAGCACACAGAGGGAACCCACGGAGAGGGGCTCCCTGAGGGTGAGGGCCATATGTCCATATACAACTCTCCCCTATTCCAATCAGAACTCTGCTCCCAGGAGGACTCAGAAGCTGGGAAAAGGCAAAAGCAAGACAGAACTGGAGGTGACATGGGGCAGGGAGGTGCGCCAATGTGTCCTTGTTGCCTGTTGTGACAAGGGGAGTTGGGACACTCTTCCCCTTTCCCAGCCACATCCAGCAGCACCTGGAAAGGGGTATGGAGCAAGACAGGTGTGGGACACCCCCAGGCCGGACTGAAATCGTGTGGATGGGATGTACCACCCTCCCCTCCTCCGCTTCTCCTGGAGAGAACAAGGCCTGGGTCTCCGCAGCCATCAAGGCATCTTGCCAGTGTGGGACTGTAGGCAGAAGGCTTGTCCCAAGAAAGAACTTTCCTACAGACAAAGTCATACATGGATGGAGAGGTGCATCCAGGAACCCAAGGATCTGGGAGAGGTTTACAAGGGAAGCTTCCCACCCCAGATAGGAGAAGGCAGGCCCAGGTCCAGAAGCAGGCACCTGGACTCCTCTATAGCCTTTCTGATGGCAGAAGAGAAACCAAGGCAGCCTCTAGCTCAAAGTCACACAGTGAGTGTTGGGGGTAAGGGAGGAGGAGACATGGAGGGAGGAGACAAGGCAAAAGGCCCCAGGAGTTCTGGGCTCTGTTCTTACAGCAGCTGGGGGCACAGCAGATCCAGCCTACTGAGGCTCCCAAGGAGGCCAGTCACAGAGCTGTTCCCCTGGGGTGGTCTCAACTCCAGGCAGGACGGATTTTCAGGCTCCGAACAGCCAGTCCCCAGGACTGTCCCCTCCCCCTCCCCACCACTTCTTTGGCCGCCGAGTCAAACTTCCCACGCCTCAGCCCAGTCCAACGCCCCTCTGCCTCTCTGCTCCAGCCAGTGCTCCCAACTGCGGGACTGCACACAGAGGTCTGCAGGCTGAGCCCCCATCCGCTTCCTCCCCAGGCTCCAGAAAAGGCCCTCCACCCTCTTTCCCGCTCTCTCCTCTGATGCCAAACCGAATCAGAGCCCCGGGGGCAGGGGAGCACGGGGCCAGACCCCTCCCCGGCCCACAACGGGCCCCCCACTCACCTGCTCGCGCATCCTGTCGGGCTGACCCCGCAGGGCCAGGGCGTGCTGCGGGTACTTGTTCTTCAGGTGGTCCATGAAGGCATCGCGCTTGCGGTCGGCATCCGCCTTCTGGAGGCCGCTGAGCGCCTCCAGGCTCTGGGCTGCGATCACCGTGTGCCGTCGCTCCGACGTGTGCACCAGCCCTACGTTGGAGAAGCGCCGGCCCCCGCCGCCCGCGCCGCTCCCGCCCCCCAGGGTCCGGTACTCCCGCGGGTACTCGGCATCGTCCGCAGACAGCATGGGGGGGCTGCTCCGCTCCGGATCTGCGAGAGGGGAGAGGGGGCACGGCGGGGTCACGGGGCGCCCGGCGCCTGGGGCTGCCCAGCCCTCACCGGGTTGGGGCCGTGTCACTGAGGGGAGGGGCAGGCCTAAGGCGGGGCAAGAGGCTCGGGGGCTGAGACCAGAACGCGGCTGCCCCCACCCCCTGACTAGGGGACCGAAGGGGGCGAGCTCCAAGGAAGTTGGGGGGCAAGGGCGGCCCGGCTTCGTGCTCTTCTTTGGGTGGGTTTGGAAAGGTAACGACTGCAGGTGAGCAGATGTTTTTTGAGGCCAAGGAGAGGCTGGAACCAGGGGTCTTGAACACCTGGAGCCGTTCATCCCTTTCCTCCTTCCACAGCTGGTGTGAACAGGTTAGGGAAGGGGCGTTTCCTTTAAATGGTTCCTGAAAGATGTGGGAAGGAGCCTGCCCAGTCTTCCTTTCATGAGCATCCTCTAAGAAGAGGGGTGTGTGTGTGTTGTGGGGCGGGTGGGGGGGGCGGGGTAGAGACCCTAGCTTCCTCCTTCAGACTAGCATGCCCAGGACACACTCGTCCTAAAGGCTGGGGATTGGCTTGGAAAAGGATCAGGACTAGGATACTGGGGGCAGGAGTAATGATGGCAAGGAGATGGAGGCCCAGGGTCTGGGGCATGGGACCCTCTCTTTCCCTCCCTCCCCGGAGACAGACAGATGGACAGACAGGGGAGACTGGGCACAGAGAGGACAGTGAGAGAGAGATGGGTTTAGGACAAACTCAAAGGAGAAAGAAAGCAGACAGAACAGCTCAAGCCCTTCCCCTGGAGCCCTCCCCTCCCCCTGCCCTCCCTCCCGTCAGTCTCCCTTCCCAACACACACACACACACACACACACACACACACACACACAAGTTCAAGACCTTTAAGGGACGCACAGGGGACAAAGGACAGTACAGAAGCAGAAAAAAAGAGAAGGCCGGGGGTTGAGGTCCCCACACGGAATTCTGAATCCTTTTCCCATATGGCCACCATCCCTGAGCTCCTGGTCCTACCCTGCCCCACTCCTGGCCGAGACTTGCTGTCTCCCACCTTCCAGCCTCGAAGATGACTTTTCATAGCCCAGAAGGGCACAGTGCTTCCAGAATGACACCCGTACCAGGTGCCAAGGAGCTCCTGACTGGGAGGCAAACGCAGTCTCCCAGGAATACCCCAGCCCCACCATCCACCAGTCTCCAGGCCACGCCCCCCACGTATAGCCTAGATCCAGGGCTGTCAGGCACTGCTGCAGACAAGTGTACCCCCACACAGGGGCTGACTCGCGGGGCCAGTTGGGGCAAAGAAGAGGAGGCTAGGGATTCCAGGACCCAGCCATGTTCCATCCAGATGCCACGCCCCACTGGCCCCCTTCCTCCACACAGCCACTGCGCACCGCAGGAGGAAAGAAGAGATTCAACCACATTTCAGGAAAAGCCATCCCTCACCCAACATGAACACACATACCCACACTCCTCCCGAGGCTGTGGCTGAGGCATGTAGATCTGGGGGACAGAACCTTTGAGGACCTAACACCTGCCACCAAAACTAAGGGAAGAAGGGCTTCCACAGACAGAAGATTCCATGGCTTTCAAAGGCCTGATTGACTGCCATCAACATGGCCATCAACACCCTTTGGGGTAGGGGGTATCATTGTGGCCCCATTTCAGAGATGGGGCTGCCGAGGTTAGAGAAGTCCGGGGACATGCCCAAAGCCACAGTGAGTGGTAGAGTCTAGATCTGGCTCCCATATCTATTAGCTTGCCCTCATCCCCTCCCACCACACTTTCTCAACAACATCTATTGACAGAACAATGGCAACACCACGGGGCACTAGGTGCTCGTCTCTGTTCATCTGCTCCCTCCCCAGCCTGACACTGGGTCTGGGGTCCCTGTCCTCCCTCCCTAGGCATCTGTCCCTCTCACTGCAGTCACCCCCTCTGGCATGGTCCTCAAAGTGAGGTCCAGATACACAAGACCTTAGGAGGAACACGGTTTCACAGTTTAATACTTATGCCTTTATTTTCATAAAGATTAGGAAAACCCCACAGACCCAACCCAACCATTGATTTCATGGATCTCATTCCTCGGGACAGTAAAGAGAGAAGGTTTCCTTTTAAGTAAACTTATAAAGTTTCAAAGAGAGTTAAGGAAAAACATTTTGAGCTAATATGGTGCAGCAAGTCCCTGATCTGGAGGAAATCCTCGGAGATGGCCCTTGCTTGAGTGGGGCTGGGAACCCAGGGACCATCTTCATGAAGGCCTAGTCCCTGTCCTTGAGAAGCTTGGCAGCAGTCTGGGGTCCCAGGGAATGTGGCCGGAAAGGAGTTCCCTGAATAATCATCCAGGAGAAGAAGAAGCCGGAATGGGGGTCTAGACACCGGAGAGATAGCCCCAACCAGAGTCAGGGGGCTGCCTCCCATGACCCTTAACCTCTCTCTTCCACTTACCCTCAGCTCCTGTGGACATTTGCACTGAGCAGGAGGAAAACTTCCATGACCATAGCCCTCTCTTTGCCCAGGCAGGGGCGGATTCTGCCCACAGGCCTTGCTGCTGGAACCCCAGGCTTAGAGTCTGTCCCCAGCCCCGCCTGAGCCATAGGGACCTCCCTCATTGTGCGCAACAGCCAGACTCACAGTGCCCTCTAAGGGCTCTGGACACACACATGTGCAGAGGACAGGTCTCCGGTTCTTATGTCCCCTCACCCCTGCCCTTCTGCCCTCTGGGACCCAGAAGAGCTGCTCACCCCCATCCTTACCCTCCATGCCTACACCTCACCTCCTTCCCTGGCTCTTAACGGAACATCTCAGCAAGTTTGGGCTGGGGCAAACAGAGACCAGCAGGGACTGAGGGAGGTGCGGGGGGTCACACTGGTTAAAGGGGCAAGGCAGGACTGGCAAGGAGGTGTCCAGGCTGCTAGAGCGGGCTGTGCGTGGAGCGGGAGCAGCTGCGGGCTACAGACACGCTTTCTCAGCCCTATTTATGACTGCAGTCCCATGAATCTCACTGTGGGCAGTGGAGGCGGGTGGGGGGCTACCAGCATCTTGAATGGAGAGTAGAACCAGGACTGTCCCTGCCTTCTTGAGGTCAGGGCTCAGCCCTCACTGACGGAGGGAAGAGTCAGGGGTGAGGCAGGAGCTGGATTCTGGAGGTGGCAGAGAGAGGGGCAGGCAGGGGCAGGAGAGACAATCTGCTAACTCTGAGGGGCGGTGGGAAGGAAGGGCTTGGATCCGCAAAGCTCTAGCATCTCTTTAAGAACCTTCAAGTTCCTCAGCTTTATTTAACAAAGACAAAATAGCTAGGGAAAGGGGGGCAGGGGAAGAGGGGAGGTTCCTGCTCTGTGCTTGTCTCACTCCTTTCTGTAGGGCCCCAGGGGACTGGGATGACAGACCTGGGCTTCTGGGCTGTGGGGCCTTCCTGTTACCCTTAGGAGAAGGAGGCCCGTGGCACTCAGAGGACTCGGGCAAGAGCTTCTCTCATGAGTCACAGGTACTCAAGGTCAAGGAGGAAAAGAACCCCAGGCCAGAGACACCCTGGGTTTCAAGTCAGCTCCTTCCCTGCAGGACCCTGGATTAGGCATTCATTTCATTACTCTTCCCTCTCGGAGCCTGAGGGCACTAATCTGTAAAATGGGGATGTCCCCCTCTAAACCCTGCCCCTGTCTTACCCCAAGATGATGGAGGAGAGAGTGTGGTGTTTTGAATTAAAGGCATTCCTGGCACATGAGCTCCTGGATCCCAGCCGAACAGCCTTCCCAGTACCCCTGTGCCTGCTCCTGCTACCACCTAGTCCCCAGAGCAGCCCTGACCCTCCCCAGACTGAGCAGCCCAGTGCAAAGTGTCAGAGATCAATTCCAATCCAGCTAGCAGCAGGCTCTGGGCCCCCCCGGGCACTGAGCAGACCCATGCTTCCCGTTCAGTGGCAGGGGGCGGCGAGGGCTCCGGATGGGCAGGGGTCTTGATGGGGTGGTAAGGGGACAGATGGGACAGAGAGGCCTTGAGGGGGTAAGTGGGGTTGGGGGAATTGAAGGACCGTGAGCTGCAAAGGAAGGGCAGGGGTTCTCTGAGGGAAGGGGAAGGGTGGAGAGGCCTTGAAGGAGGAACCAAGCTGGGGTACACTGGGGAAGGGAGGTTGGGGCTGAAGGCGCCTGGGGGATGGAGGCTGGGGGAGCCAGAGAGAGAAGCTGGGATCAGGGGGGTTAGCACCAGATGTGCGAGGCTGATCATAATTGTTGAGTAGGAGATCCAAACCCCAGAGAAGATGCCCGAGACTGGTGCAATCCAGCTCAGAAAAAAGGGAAGGGAAAGTGGGGAAGGGGGCGGTCTGCCATCCTCAGCTCAGCCTTCCTAGCTTGGGCCAGGGGGAAGGGACACATACATGCCTGAGGCTGGGGTGACAGGTGGGGGTGGGCGCCCCCCAGTGGCCCGCCAAGGATAAAGGCGCAGGCGCTTGGGAAACAGCGACATTGTTTGTTCCGCCAGTTCCAAATTCCACCTTTATTTATGAGCCTGATTTATTTTTATCCTCCTCTGCATTCTTTTACATGAGATCACTGGAACTCATGATAAAAATGAAGATCCCCAAGTTTCAGTGACACCATCTCATTAGCCACCAAAGCCCACCCCCACCTCGTGTCTTTACCCCAGATGTCACCACTCTGTCCTCTGGCTGCCACTGGGCAACATTCACACATGACATCATCTTCAGAGGAAGGGAATGTGGAGAAGGGAGAAGAAGAAGAGGGGAGGGAGAGGGAAGAAGTGCAAGGAAGGGGAGGAAGTAGACAGAAGAAGGAAGATACAAGATCTAGAAAAGGTCTCTCTTTGGGGCCCTTGCTGTGAGGACCCCAAGCTTAAGACTCAGAGTATAGGTCCCTGTCTCCAGGTCTCCAGAGATCAGGAGGCTGGATGTGCCCTGAGAGGGCTCCCAGGTGTGCCCCATCCATCTCCTGGGCAGAGATGGGGGCTGGGCACCAGCTCAGGGAGCTCCCAGGTTCCCCGGGGCTAGATGCCAGATGCCGTGGGGCCTGTAGGCAGGGCAAGAGAAGGGGTGCATGGAGATCGCTGGAAGAGTGGAAGGCCTGGCTCAAACCCTAAAGTGCTTTTTACACACACACACACACACACACACACACACACACACACAGGAGCACATGCAGCTCAAGGCTCCCCCAGTTCCTCCCCCACCCCCTTATCTGCAGCCAAACAAGAGGAGCCCAAGTCACCCAGAAGGCGCCCAGAGGTGGCTGCCACCGTCAATTGTGCCTGACAGCTCCATCCTCCTGGGAGCCCTTCACAGTCAGGAAGCACACGGTGCTGGGAGGTCAGAGGCTAGAGGACAAAGGTCAAGCTTGGCAGAGGGTCCAGGAACCTGGCACAGGTGAGGTGCTCAAGGCTTGCCCCATCCCCCACCCCTCCCCTTGAAGGAAGCGGCCTCTCTGTCTTTGGGCGCCCCGGCTCTGTACTCCTTGCGTGCCAGTGGCCCTCAGCCCCTGCTGTCTGTCTGTGGGTCCCTGGAGCAGAAGCCCATCTGTGTCTGTTTTCTAAAACCATCTTTTCCGCCCCATACCACAGCAACCAAAGTCATTTTCCGGGCAATTGCCTTTCTGTAAACATTCCTGTGTAATATCCCCCCAAATTGCTAATGCCCAGCGCCCTGTTGAGTCTCCTTGTCACTCCAACCAGAGCCTCAAGGTGGGGGCGGGCACGGGAGGAAGAGCCATAGGAGGGGAGGAGGGAGATGGACTAAGGATGAGGGACAAGGCTTCATGTTCAGTTCCTGGCCCACAGCAGGGGCCAGGAACCCCACACCTCAGGAGAGCCTCTCTGGGCAGGGAGGGTGGGGGAGGAGAACCCAGGAGAGGGAGGCCAGGGAGGGAAGGGAGCCATCTTGAAAGCATGGGGCAGATGGTTAGACAATAAAGCTGACTTCCTGGTGTCTAGGAGAAGGGGCACTAGGGACGCAGGGGCAAGGCCAGGCAAGCTATCATCCCTCGGTCCCGGTCCCGGGATGAAGTTCAGCTCTCCTCCCCACCCCTACACCCAGGTGTCAGAAGGAGGACAGAGAAGTGGGAGGAGGCCAGGTGGAGCCCATCCCCTCTAGATGGACCAAGGCTTGGACACTGCAGTAGTCGGGGGATGGTGGGCAGAGCAAGAAGGCGGCAGAGTCAGGGTGGTCCTTGGCTGATGCCTCCTCCCTAGCCCCCAACACTGATCTCCAGAGCTACATAGGGAAGGGCCTGGGGCAGGCTGATTCTCCTTGCAGTACTGTCAGGGAAACTGAGGGTCAGGGAGGTTGAGTGATGTCACAGGAGTCACCATGTGGACTCCCTTCCCCTGGGCCAGGGCGGGGTAGGGGGACAGAGAAGAGGGAGACGAGGACTGTGGCCCACACCTGTGCCCACAGAGCCCTTCCATCCCCATGCCCAGGGAGCTCTGCTACCCCAGCCCCCAGGGAAGCTGGGCACGGAGACTCAGGATGGGTGTGAACAACAGAGCCCCAGAGGGAGCTGGGGAGGCAGGGGAGGGTGCGGGGCACTGCCCATCACAGCGTCATGCAGGCAGAAAAACACAAACCAATTTGCGTAGATTTAAAACCCACCCAAGGCTACTTAGTTGGTAAACGAGTCGAGTCGGAATCTCCGAATAGAATTAAAGGACCTCCTCGGGGGCTGGGGGAAGGAGAGCTCACCTGCCTAGGAGGAGCTGTTGTGGGGAGGCTCATCCTGGTTGCTCCCAGCAGAGCTTTTAGGACATTCCCCAGGGAGAGAGAATTTGAGAGGGAATGGGTGTTGGGCTCCTTGAAGTTAGGGCGGGCATTGCCCCAGCCAGATGTTTCCTCTCCAGGATCTCCCTTCTCAGCCCTCCCTCTCTTGAACCCTTCCTGCTGATTCTGCCCACTTCTCAGGCTCAGAGCAGGGCCTGCCCCTCCTCCCCCAGGGGCACGAAGTGTAGAACCCTGTTTACCTCATTAGGCTAGAAGCTGCCTTGGTGCAAGGCCTTTGCCTCCTCCCTCAGACTGGAGGCTTCTTGATGGCAGAGCTACCACTCCATCCAGATGGGATTGGGGAAGACCGTCAGGCCATTTCAGGAGTGGGGTGGGGCCCCGGTGGGGGGGGGGGGCTCACTCAGGTCTCACTCAGGGCCTGTGACTGACTCTGGGCCTTGGCTCTGTGTGGCCATGGAATCCTCTCCCCACAATGGACAGGAGTGACCTCTCTAGACTGTTCTGTGTACCCCTGCCTGCATCTTGAAAACTGCTCTCTACTCTTCCTCCAGCCAAATGCCCTTCACAGAAAGGAAACCAAGGCCCACAGAGCGGACCTGACCCAGTCATACCGGAGCTGGAGACAGAGTCAGAAGTGGAACCCAGGCATCCTGGCCCCCAGGGACAAGGATTTTTCCATTCCACCATGCCACTTCCCAGAAAGCAATTGCCAGGGGAGCCCCCCTGACACAGGCTTCAGGCCCCAGGAGGACACAGACTAACAATTTCCATAGGAGGAATCGGCAGCAAGGTGGAAAACATGGCCCCAGCACCCTGAGCCCCAGAGAGAAGAGCAAGCGGTCATGATGGGCCACACCCCCCAGGCATCCATGCCAGCCCCAGGGGATGCTCACCACAGAGAAATCAGGGGCCCCACATGGCACCCTGACCACACTCCTCAAACAAGACTCTCTCTCCCTGCTGAAGGGCCACAGCTAGCTGCTTTCCCCAAGGTCAGATATTCAACCCTCCCTCTTTTCCCTGACCACCCCATAGTAGGCAAAGCTCTAACATTACCAAAAATCACTGAATTGGAGGATGAGAAAGCTCTGTTCAAACCTAGCTCTGCCACTGACTAGTGTGACCTTGAGCAAGTTAGCAGCCTCCCTGAGCCTCCATCCTCTCATTCGTCTGGAAAAAAAAAAAAAAAAAAAAGACAGTAATGCGTGTTGTGCACTGAACAAAGGCGCCAGCCTAGGGGGCAAGTGGGGGACAGTTCCTTCCTGATCTGCTCGATCACCTGATTTCCTTTCATCCCATCGTCAAGAGTTTTATCAGACCCAGCACTGTACGGTTTTGATTTTTAGCTACTAATGAAGATCTGGCTAATTGACTTCCCTGGGAAGGGAGGGGGCATAGCTGCAGAGGGGAGTGCATCACCCTCGGTCTGAAGATGTTGCCAGAAAAGCTGCGACCGGCCCTGGCGTGGGCCCACAAGATGCCCCGTTGTTAGGCTAATTCCTGCGTGGCTTCTCCACCATCACACGCCCCGGGAAGGTGTCCTGTCAGCTCTCCATCTCCTTGGAGAGGCAGCTGAGAGGAAAACAGGCTGAGAGGAAGGGAAGGAGCAAACATGAGGGAGGGAGGGGAGAGAGGCAGGCCCCTGTCCCCCCAGCTCTGCCGCCACTCTGAAGAGGCTACAAGAGCTCCTGCTCTCCCAAGAGGGACTCAAGCCTCGGGGTGCTGTGGCCAGGGCAGCGACCACACCCCTCCAGTTGCCTCCAGCTGAAAGCATGCCAGAGGGGGAACCTCCTGTTCCCAGGGAGAGTGACCCCACTCTGTTGGAGGTGAGAGGCCGAAGCCCCGTCCATCACTCCCATCCTCCCACAGGGAAGTTGTCGGTACCCAGTATTCAGTGAGGGCCTCACGGATGTTGGCAGGAGCCCCAGACTGGCCAGATCCCTCCATCGCCTCCTCAGAGACTCCTTCCTTCTTGGGGTCAGGCTTTTCCTAGGAGGCCCTTCCTCTGCCAGCGCCTGGACATCTCCCTTAGCCACCGGAGCAGCCAGGACCCTGGTGCACGCTCAGCTGCTCAGGGACACACTTGTGCTCACGCACGCTTCCAGCCTCACACCTGTGCACCCTGGTGCACGCCCATGGGCCCAGTGCCTGCTCCCCAACATGGGCCTAGTCACAACCTGCCTCACCTGCACCCCCCACGGGCATCCACATGCCGAGAGGCGCACCCAGGCACCGCCAGGACTGGGGTTCCCACACAGACGTCACCCCGACTCCACCAGCTTCCAGCCGGGGGTCCTCAGTCCAGACCCCCTTCTTTTCTGGTCACCCGCTGCCCTGAGGGAGAAGCTGCCCTGCCCCCAAGGCATCCTTGAGTCTGTGGGCCAGAGCCTCTTTTGTGCCCCCCAAGTCCCTGAGAGGGCAATCCTGGAGCAGCCCTCCCCCTGGGTGAGGCATAGAGCCCCTTGACACCCCCCTCCCCAGGGAGGCCTCACAGAGGAAGGTCTAAGGAGGGGTGGGCTCTTCCCCAGGGCAGGACAGGGAACAGAGCTGCCCCGGAGCCACGGACACCCAGCTGGGCAGGGGTCCCACAGTCCTTAAAGAACCTCCAACCTTCTCACACTTCAGCTGGGTACAGAGTCCTCCCAACACTGGCCAAGGGCAACTGGAAACCCTCCTGGCCTCAGAAATGCCATCCAGCCCGGACTTGGATACCTCCAGGAATGGAGAACTCATTACCTCATAGTCATCAATCATCGTGTGGGATTCCTCCTTCCCTAAAATGAGCCAGTATGTATGCCCATGGCCCTCTGAGGGACCCAGGGGCAGGTCATGACCTCTCCGTTCAGAGCAGGATGGGGGTTTGGAACCTGAATCTCCTCTTCTAAGGTCAACACTTTGGGTCCTTCCTTCCATGGCCTGGTTTCGGCCCCCACCCACCAGGCGTCTGCTCTGCCTTCTGCTGGGTGAGCCCCATGTTGTCACCACTCTTCCTAGTTGGTGGCCTTCAAAACTCCTAAAATGGTGTGAGGAGGTCTGAGCAGCCCAGACGACCCGTCTCTGCTTCTGCCTTCCCCAGCCCTCCCCCTGTCCCCAGCACATGCACCAGGAGAACAGGAGTCCAGGACATACCCAGCCCTTGCCTCCTGCTGCCAATCTGAAGCCCCTCCTGACCTTGAACTTTGGGGGCCAACTCGACTCCTCCTGCCTGGGGTGGGTGACTCTTCTAGCAAGGTCAGCTGAACCTGCCTGCTCCTTCCAGGCACTTCCATCTGTCCTCTGGGTCCTGGCCTTGCAAATGTGGGAGTCTGCCCTGGGGCTCACCCCTTCCCACCAACTATATCCCCCATGGCCCCAGCGAGGCAGAAGCAAGGTCTAGGCACCAAAGGGCATACCTGAGAGTCTGCCTGGGCAGCCTGTTCCACCTGTAAGTCTATTGTCAGCGGCCTGAGGCTATTGATGTCCTGTCCGGCAGCCAGCCAGCTCAGGGGTACACCTAGCCACTTTGAGGACTGGAAAAACCACAGCCCACACAATAATATCTGACGCATATTAACCACACAGTGCTTCCTCCTTTCTATTCTACTTCCTCCTCCTCAGTGCTGACCCGGCCCTACTGCCAGAGGGTCCCAGGCTTGGAAGGAGAGGCTCCCTCACCCCCAACTGCTTCCCTGCACCGTGCCCCCAAATCCGCATCCCCTGCTCGTGCGCTGGCTAATTCTGGCGTCTCATCAGACAGTAATTACGGGGGAATCGGCAGTGCTGTCATCTCTGCAGCTCGGCACCTGTCACCACGCCACCATCCCCAGGCGGCTGAGATGGGACCGGAAGCCGAGGGGGGAGGACTGTGCTGGGATGAGGGGCATCTGCTCCTTCTCTGCCTCTGCAGCCCTTGCCCCCCTTCAACCCTACCTCCTCACGGGGCATGCAGCACTTGTCGACTCTGTGGCCACCAGCCACCCAGGGCAGGGACCAAATGCATGGGGACGCGTGTCCCCAACCAAACAGAGCGTGATGACAGCAAGCCGACGCTCAAATCTTCCCTAGCCCTTTCACATAGCTGTGACCTTGACCGAGTCATTTTACTCCCTGGTTGTCAGTTTCAGCAATGACCAAGTGGGGAGACAGTGCCTACCTTGGGAAGATGGGAAGAATCAAGCATGTAAAGTATCCAGCCCCGTGATTACGTATCCATTCAACAAACTACACACCTACTCTGTGGGTCACCATGATAAGTGAGTCACAGCTTGGCAAAGAGCACCCTGGGGCCACATTGGGGCACAGCTATTTTGTCTGGCTGATGGTGTCCTGTTTTGTTTCTTTGAATTTTCCTGTTTTTAAGGAGCATAAGCACTGTCCCTCGTAGGGGACAGTTCCCACTGTTTCAACTGCCCTTGGCTTTGCACTTTTCCTGCCCCTTTAAGGCGCTGCCTTTGCTGTCCGCCAGAGCAAACGTGGACTACGAGGTTCCATTGGATCCAGAACCAATGGCCGTTAAGAGATTTGACAATGCCATGGGAATTCAGAGGGGACAAGCCTGGAGGTGGTCGGGAAGGGGCACCTCAGGGAAGAGCAGAAATGGAGGTGACCAAGGGGGGTGTCCCGGAAGAGGAGTCACAGAAGCAAAGGTTCACCAAAGAGACAGGCCAGGCGCATTGGGAGCTGCTGGAGACATAAGACATCTAATGAGGTCCTTCCTGATGTTGGATCTCAAGGCTCCAGACATGTCCCCCTCCTCCAGAACGGTTTATTAGGTGGGCCTCACCGGCGAAGCCACAATATAAGACCAGCTCACAACCAAGTAGCATCTGCTGTCACAACCAAGTCACCGAGTCACTTTCCTGCCCTCGTGGTCTTTTCCCCACATGGAGAGGAACTCTGACCCAGCCAAAAGGAGGTCTGGAAATGGGAATGCCTTAACCTCCAGTCCCCCTCATATACCTTCCCCAACTCCAGGGTCCGGAGTCCCTGGGGTGCCCCAGGGGTGGAACCAGGAATGGGGTTGGGGAAGGAAGGTGCCGATGAACCTTAGAGTCAGTTCTCAGTAGCATGGACTCTGGAGGGACCGTGCGCTCAGGACTGCAGAGAGAGGCAGAGGGGAACCGCTCCACGTACAGCGTGAGAGACTGAGGCTAGACCTAAGAGGCTAGAGAGCTTTAGGCGGAAGGGGGAGTAGGGCTGAGGATACCATAATGGATTATCTATGTGACCTTGGGCATGTTACTTAACCTCTCTGGTCTGTCTCCTCCCCCATAAAACAGAGACCTTAGCATTGAGGACACAGGCCGGTGGGTCGTAAAGATAAAATGAACAGAGCTTAAGCCAGCACATTGTTCATGTATTAATAAGTAAACATTCAGTAAATATTGGTCATTAGTATTTTCATTATTACAGGGGATGATTTTACCCCAAATTCAGCAAGGACTGAATGAACCCCCCCACCCCACCAGGCCCTCACTCCCTTGCTGAATCGGAGTCCATAAAGGGAACCAGGAAGTCTCTTGTAACTGGAACCAGAGTCAATGGGGGCGCTGACCACATTGTGTCCACTTTGGTGGACAGCCCCCACCCCTAATAATCCTTCACAACACGTTTCCAAGACCCAACCACATCTTAATCTGCTCTGGGAGGCAGGACAGGGTTGTTTCCCCTCTCTACAGATGTCAGAAGTCTTAGAAGGTACTGAGCTCCCTGCCTCTGGGAGTATTCCAGAAAATGGTGGGCAAGAGAGGAGAGCATTCAGGACCTCCTCTTGGTTCCCTGATCCCCCCCCAGTCCACCGGGGTGGCTGAGCCCCGGCCCCTCTGCTATGGGTGCGGGGAAGGGGGGTTGGTGGCCCCTGTGACCAGGACTGGGGTGGGGGGCAGCGTTGGGCCGACAGGAAGGGCTGCAGTTTCAAGTGCTGTTGCCTCCTGTCAGCAGCCACAGTGGGGGAGGGAGAGGAGCAGCCTTGTTGCTCTTTTAGGAAAACGGTAATTTTAATTAAGAGGCAGACAAACGAGCACTCTGCAGATTGTCTCAGAGCAAAGTTATTAAAAAGCCATCAAGGCGTCGGCAGCAGCCACAGTGGCAAGGAGGGCTGCCTCCCCCAGCTGCCCGCCCAGATTGGGGCTGAAGCATCCTTCAGAGAGACGGAGGACTGGAGGACGTTGAGTCTGCAGACAGCCAAAACCCAGATCCTGCAGCCCTGCTCCCCTGGTGGGGCAGGGGAGAGGGAGGAACAGAGCTGCAGCCGGACAATACTGGGACTCAGGCTGGGGCTCAGGCTGCCCCAGGGGGCGAGAGGGCTCACGCAGGAAGGGAACAAGCAATGGGGCAATCCTTGCTGCAGGCCAGGCTCTGGACCAGCTGCTCGTTTTCCTGTGCTCTTCTCATCTATCCTGCCATTTGTTTTTAACTTACTCTCTCTCTCTCTCTTTTTTTTTTTTTTTTTAAGTAAGCTTCACACCCAATGTGGGGCCTGAACTCATGACCCTAAGATCAAGAATCACATGCTCTACTCACTGAGCCACCCAGGCACCTGACAACCCTGCCATTTTCCAGGCAGGAACACTGAGGCTGGGAGAGGACAAGTGGCTTGTCCAGGCCCACAGAGCTAGGTAATGGTTTAAGTGAGGATTTGAACCCAGGTCAGGCTGCCTCTCAAGTCCAGGGCCCCAGGCTGCTGATCCTGGGCAGCGAAGTAGGGGGTCAGCTCCCCAAGGCCTCTGAAGAGTCCTCAGCACAGGTCCCACAACGCTGCCCAAGTCCCCAGGGACTTACTGCTTACTCGGTGGGGGCACACTATGTGAGGGGCACCATCAGGTCAAGGGACACTTTACAGGGACATGAAGTAGAGAGCAGTTGCCGGCCAGGGAGCAGGGGCAGACAGGGGCGTCAGGGGACATGGAGTCACAGTCCTGGAGTAGGAGCAGGCACTTTACAGTCAGCTGCCCAAGCCATGGCCCTGGCTCCACAGCAGGTGAATTCAGCCAACTCCTTACCCTCTATCTGCTCAGCACTTAAGCAATGGAAGAACTCTTATCTGTCTTGGTCACTGTTGGACTCAGACCTTAGCCCAGGGCCTGGCACAGAGAAGGTATTCAATAAATCTTTATTGAATGAATGAACAAACGGACAAATGAATGAATGAACGATTGAATCATTGAATAAATGAAATAAGATCACAGGTTTGCAAGTGCCTATAAACTAAACAGAGCTGTATTGAGGTGGGATGTGGTCCCATGTCCCATCCCCCACCCTCTAGCCTCCGCTGGAACATGGGTTTCCCTCCGTAAGAAGGGCCCCCTGCTCCTGAGGCCCTCTCCCCAGGCCCCCCAGGCCCCTGCCTCCTCCCCCGGCTTCCCAGCCCAAGGAGGCTTTGCGGCCAGCACGCTTATGTACATGCACACACACACTAACTCACATGCACACATAGACACATTCTCCGCCAGGCAAGCTGCCCTCCCCGGAGTCAAGTCTCTGCTGTCCCCTCCCCTGGCAAAGGCCTGGGCCCACCAGGGAGAGCCCCCCCTCCCCCATTTCTGGCCATCTAGGTTGGCAAGAGGCAGTTGGCTAAGGAGCAGTGTGAGGCAGGGCGGTGGGGGGAGGCCTCCCTCCTGGCTTACTAACCTGGAGACTTTAAACAGAGGGAACAGAGTCCTGGAGCCTTCCCTCCCGCTGCACGCTGGAGCCCTGGGTGAGGGACAGGAAAGGAGGAAAGTCGTGAATGAATGCCCAGAGCCAGAGGAGAGGAGATGGAGAGAGCAAGGGGCCCAGGGTGGGGCTCCCAAAGTGGGATGGCTCCCAGATAGGGGCCTTGGGCCATGGGGCTGGAGAGGGGCAGGGACAAGGCAAGGTGGAGCCTTAACAGCCATCCCTTTAGAGGTCACTGGGAGGCTGGGGGTGGGGGCAGGAGGGATAGAGACTGGGTGTTGGAAGAGCAGGGGCTGAAGGGGCAGAGACACTGGTGGGAGACAGACAGGAGGACAGACAGCAGGACGACACAGAAAACATGGGGTCCCTAGAATGAGGTCCCCAGGACAGACAGTCAACAAACCAGGCCCTATTCTCCTCCCAGAAACAGAGACAGGCCCTTTCCTGGAGCGCCCACATAAGATCCCAAATGATAGCACCTTCGAGGGCCCACCTGTGTTGCCCACCCAAAGTCACCCCATCTTGGAAAGCTGGTAGGGTCAGAGTCAGAGGGGCCTGCCATCACCGCTCTGCTGACAGCCTTATCCCAGCCCGAGACCCCCATCTGCTCCGTTTACCCCCTAACGCTAAGGAAGGTCCCTCTTCCCACTGTAAGGAGGAAACATATTTTACATGTAACCAGCACTCACACACTCACGCTGTGCAGGACAATGGCACCTGTGCCCCTAATTGCTTGAAGGTCTATACCTCACTCCTGCCTCCACACACCCCCCAACCTTCAGAGTGCGGGGCACAGCCCCCTTTCAGCCTTCATCAAGGCTGTAGGCCTCCCACCCCACAGGGAAGTCCTTCTAACTGTAGCCTTTCCCCCCTTCTGCTGCCTTATGGTCCATTGCCTTCCATCCTGGGGCTGGTGGCATGAATCCCCTTCCTGCCCGGAGGGAGACACTGTGGCCGGGACCCTCTCAGGCACAGCCTTCCAGAGGCTGGCTCAAACCCATCCATACCCACATCACGTCTGGCTGCAAGAGTTCTCAGAGACCCCTGCCAATCTCATGGTTCCAATTTTCCCACCGATTACCCAAGACGCAGGCATCCCAGGGAGAAGCAGCTGTTGTACCCAGATGTGGGGACATTGACTGAAGGAAGAAACCAAGAATTCTCACTAACGGATCTAGCCCCAGAGAGTTTCCCGGACCAGGCAGTGAAGGTTAGAGTGGGGCGCGAAAGGGGCAGATGGACAGGGGCGCGGAGTCCAGAGAAGTGACGACTCAGGGGGCCTACCTTCCTTCCCACCATCCGCCTTCAGTGGCAGCTCCGGAGACCCAGCCCCAGATAAACTGAGGTGAGGATGTGGATTTCAAAAAACACTAAAGAGGTTTTCTCATGTATGCCCCTTCCTCCAGGAAGACAAAAAGGACTTCACCCATTCAGTCATTCCTTGGACGTGAGGAGGTCAAAGACAAAGCAATGACTATTTCTTAAAGGTTTCCAGTGAGCTAGGAACTCTACCTAAATTACCGCATTTCATCCTGGTACCCATCCTTCGAGGAAAACGCTGTCGTGGGCCCCAATTTACAGAGGAGGAAAATGAGCTTCAGAGGCGAAATGACTTGCCCCAAACCACAAACCTCTGTCTGACTCCAGAACCCAAGCTCTTGACCCCTGAGCTAAGCTGCCTCCCCTCTAGCCTCCTAAGGCCTTGTCTGTCTCCCCTCTTTCCAGCCCAGGCTCCAGGATATATCATTTCTGAAGGACAATAAGTGAAAGAGAAGGCTTGGTTTCTTTCTCCTTCTGCCTCATCCTCGGGGTGGGAGGCAGAAGAGGCTAGGTCTGGGCTGTGGAGGAACCAGGGACCTGGGGAGAGGATGAGCTGTTGGGTTCGGGAGAAGCCCGGACCAGGATCTCCTGAGCTTCATCTTTAAGTGAGGTCTGGCCCCTGGGGCAGGGGTAGGGGGTGGGAGGACTGCTTTCCTGCTCTCCCACCTCCTCCAGGAAGCCACTCACAGTCCCCTTCTAGTCCCCTTCTCCTTTTAACTTCCAGAAATCCCTGAGTACCCAGGCTGGGGAGAGTGTTAAAAGTCAGGGGACCAGCAAAGTGAAAATCCAAGTCAGTCCTAAAAGCCCTCACTCTTCCTCAGAGCCTTCTCTCTTAGAAAGCGGCTGGAACAAAAATGGGGACGCATCAGGCCAGCTTAGCCCCCACCCCCACCTCACCCTCCCTCAGTAGGGGTGGACTGGGCAGGAGGCAGCCCAAGAGAGCAGGCAGAAGGGCTGAGTGTTTCTCTGAAAGGGCTTCAGTGAGCCGTGGAATGCCTTCCCAATGAGATGGAATCGTTAATTCTTCCCCAATGAGGCAGATGCCGGTGCCTAGGGTGACACCGCGGATGCCCGCTGTGTCTGCAATTATCACTCGCCCTGGGGGGGTGGGGAGGCGGCAGGACACCCTCCCACAACCACCTCCTAGGCTCCGCAGAAACATCTTGAGCTAGGCCTCTCCAGAGCGGGCCCCTGGAGTTGGGCTGCTCTGTGAGGTCTCTGGGTCTGAGGGTTCCCTGCAGGGCCCTGGGTCTGGGGTCTCCAGCAAGCTCTATGGCTGGGGTGGTAAAGAAGCCAGTGTGCTGGGATGGGGAGGTCTGCGGAGACGAGGAAGGCAGGCTTGGGAAAAACCCAGCTCCTTCCCAGTCTTGACAGAACTCCATGCCGGGACATGCAATCAACTGGGCCAGGTGGTGGAGGCTACCAGGAACGAGAAAAAGGTTGTTGGGGAGAGGAGCCACCCTCGGGCAGTGCCTCCGAGGAGGAAAATAAGGACTGGATTGTAGTCCCTGAATGGAATGGAATGTAGAAAAGCCAGTTCTGCCAGGATGGAAAACGTTGAGTTTATGATTCAGACAGCTGAATCCTCTGGCCACTCCCTTATCCAGCCTCCAGGCTGAGAGGGTAGACTTTGGGCAAAACGTGTCTTTGCAGCACAAGGGACTGTTTGTAGTGTGTATGTGTGTGTGTGTCTGTGTGTGTGTGTGTGTGTCTGTGTGTGTGTGTGTCTGTGTGTCTGTGTGTGTGTGTGTGCCTGCCCTCCCACGCCTGTGCCAATATTCTCTTGGGCCAGCTCTCCATTTTTCCAGGTTTAGCTGAAGCTGGGAAATATTCTTCCCACCCTCTTTGTGGCAAGGCATGTTTTATCTCAGGGGAGAGGAAGGAGGTAGAGCTTGTGACAGCTGGAAGAGACCTTAGAGATTCTCCAGTTCCACCCTCTTTTTTCATACCAAGCACACTGAAGACCAGAGCAGGCAACTAACTTGCCCATGGTCACACAGCAGTAGGGAAGGCAAGCCACCTGATTCTGGTCCCATGCTCACTCTTCCCACTGCATTTCACCTCTTTGCCCTGGGGAATCGAAGAGTGACTACCCGGTCCCCTTTTCCTCCCCAGCAGGACTGGACCCCTCTCTCTCACGCACCCCTGTACCCTGTACTCAGCCAGCCATAACAGCTAGAAGAGTTAAAGTGCATCTACCAAGCGCCTCAGGATGGCCCAAAGGTCATCGCAAAGGTCATGCCCACAGGTCCCCTGCCCTTAGGTACAACACCAGCTTACTCATGTTCACATATACCTGTCATTGAGGTCAAAGACCACCGGAGCTCCCCACCTTGGAGTGTCCCCCCCCCCCCCCCCGCCCCCCCCCCCCCCCCCCCCCCCCGACACACACACCCCAGGAGGCTTTCTTTCCTATCTAACCTCTATTCCTCCTACTACAGCATGGGCCTGTTTCCTTTCAAGCTGTCCTGGGCAAAGATGGGGGGAGGGGAGAAGAATATTTTCTCCCCCCACCCCAAGCCCTTCTGTCTGCCCACCCGCAACAGAGCAGATGAGGGCAGGGTGTCCTCGGGTGGCTGGGCCCTGAGCCCAGTGCGTGCATGAGGCACGAGGAGCACACTGGGGGAGCAGCAGCCTGAGTGTGGGAGAAGCAGCTCTTCTGGGAATTGTCCCTGCAGTTTCTCATCCCCTGCAAAATCCTAGGTCTCAAGGTTAGGGGAGGGTCTTTTCTGGTTTCAGAGACTTTTGTTCTCCCTGTCACACCAGTTACTGGGTGCTTACTATGTATCAAGCCTTGTGTTGGACATTTTCTTCTATGATTACATTTAATCCTCACAGCAATCCTATGGTCACAAACAAATCTGCCCCCTGGGACAGTCCCTTCCTAAGACTAAATCTAACCTTGATCCCTCTTGTTCCATTTCTGCTGGCCCGGTCCTCCTCAGTAGCGGAGGCCATCTCTGCTTCTGTCTTCAGATATTCTCGCCATGACTCAGTGGCCCCACATTATCTTCTCCAGGCTGCCAACCTTTACTCCGGCCTTGCCCTATGTGATGGGCATTATAGGGGCCAAAGCAACAGAAGCAGGACTGGGGGCTTGGATCCATGACACTGGCCCGTGCCAGACAGAGCTCTGGCCAAGAGGTAGGAGAGGAGGCTCTGGGGGCAGTACCCCCCCCGGAGGTGGGGACAGAACCGGAGGCAGCAGATTCTCTCTCCCTGATGATGTCTGTGACCCTTGTAGGGAGCATGGGGCTAGCCCTCTCTGTGACCAGCTCTCAGGTCCAAATTGCAACCTACAAGCCCAGGGGACTGCACAGAAGTGGGCAGGGCTGCAAGACACACCCTGATCTGCCCTGGGCTGTGGGGAGTGGGGAGCTGACACCCGAGGAGGGACTCTTACACCTGGCTAAGCTCCTTGGCATCTAGAGGGTGCTCAGGCCCTGGGAATGGAGGAGGGAAACCCCCAAGCCAGCCTCGGCAGGGTTTCATACACTCCATGGTAGCCACAGGCAACTTCAGTAAATTCACACAGCACTTGGCTTCCCTATTTGAACCTTCTGTAGCAGGGGTGATGAGGGTAAGGATCCCCTCCATTGGGGCTACCCCCTATCCTGCCTCCAGCATGTCTGGAACCCAGGGGCCAGACCCACCTCCCCAGGAAATGCTCAGGCCTCAGCTTCCAACCCCCTAGGAGATTCCAGCAGTGAAAGCATGGGCCAATGGGCAAGGGAAGTCAGAATGGTGGGTGGGACTCTGGTCCTTGTGGGTGGCACCTTCCCCCTTCAAGCAGGCACCATTAATATATGCAAAGCATATGCAAATCACCCAGAAGAGAGACACAACATCCACGGAATGTCAGAAGAGACCTTGGAGATGATCCAGCCCACACCCCCTCATTTCACAGGTGAGGAAAGAGGCCCACATCAGGCAGGGACTTGTTCAAGGTCACTCGGACATTTGGGTGCTGAGGAAGAGTGGGAATGAGCTCCCTTTACTCAGAGTCTAGTGCTCTTTCCACGACAGTCCTGTCTTTTATATGGGAGGTGGACAAGATGGCAAGAGGGCACAGGGCTTGGATGGGGCTCCATGAAGGCCTCCCAGAGCCCAGGGGTGAGGGGTGGGACTAGGACCCCTCCCTTCCCACCTCTGAGCCTGGAAACTGCTGGGGTGTGAGGGGAAGAGCATGGACAGGGCAACAGCGATGCCTGGGACTGTGGGTGACCAGAGGGGCGGAGGGACCAAGGCCAGAGGCGCTGGTTTCCGGCAGCCAAGCAGCAGAAGGCGGCAGGAGAACTGGAGTGTCTGAAGCCCAATGTCAGGGCAAGGTGCCCGCTGTGGTGTGGGGAGGGGGATGGTTTCCTTGCTACACACACACACACACACACACACCCCTCCAGGGGCTCAGCAGCCCCCTTCCGCTTGGACTCTGATAATTATGGCACCTGACAGACCATAATAATCAACCCAGCCCCATCCCTTCAGTGGCTGCGGCTGCCCTCCACCCCCCAACTTGGCTTCTCCAACCTTCCAGACAGTCCTAGAAAGCAGGACCAATGCTGGGGGGAGGAAGACAGACAGATGGGAGGAGGGCAGACAGAGTGAGAAAAGGGGAGACAAGGTGGGGGGAGAGAGACAGAATGAAGTGCAGGGCAGGAGAAACCAAGGGGCAGAGAGAGGGGAGGCCGGAGGAAGAAGTGGGGGATACACAGGGGCAGGGTGGGGGGAGATGAGAGGGGGAGGGGGAAAGTGGGAGCAGCAGAGCAGAGAGAAAGGACTGCAGGCCTCTGGGACTGAAGCAAAGCCGGAGCCTCGGTATCGGGCATAGGAGCCCCACCAAGGCCTCGGGACTGTCTGGCAGGAGTTGGGGACCAAGCCCCTTTCCCTCTGCCCACCTCCCCAGCAATTCCTGGGCTGCCAGGCAATCAGTCCATCCTCCTCTGCCTCCCTCCCTCCCTCTCTCCCTTGGGGCAGCAGCCAAATCCAAAGCCTTCATCTCTGCTTTTCAGAGCTGGGAATGAAAGAAGGGGAAGCGAGTGCAGCCCTCAAACCCGCTGACGGCCAGATTTTTATTATCTTTGCTCGAATGGGCCCTAGGAAGCCAACAAGGGATTCTTCAAAGAGCATCTGAGTGCCTCATTGAAGCCCACACCTGCACCAGCCCACCCACGACAGGCAGTCAGGGCTTGGGGGGCACAAGCTGTCCCCCACCTCCCACCAAGCCCAGAGACCAGACTCAAGGCTGCCAGGAGCCTCACCCTCAGCTCTCTGTGCCTAGGCAGGGGCCACTGGCTCAGGCAACCAGGCTCCAAGGCCACACCCAGGACTGCTGGGCCTCTGAGGCAATCTCTGTCCCTCTCTGGGCCTTGAGGACACAGCGAAAGAAGAAACTGGATCTCCTTGCCAGGGCTAAAGGAGATAAGTGCTCAGAATTCCTCGAAAGAGAAGCTTTTATGGCAAGCCCTAGGTCTTTCCCCTGAACTCACCGCCTGCACCCCCAGACAGGCCCCCTCTGCTGCCTCCTGACTCCCCCTTGCAAAACCCCACCCAACCACAGCTTCCCCTCCATTCCAGAGCCCCAGGCCCACCATTCAGTATGATCCTGAACCCCAAACCCCCCTCCCTCCATCCAGACCCTCAGCCCCAGCTCCCTTCTTTCCCTAAGACCTGACCTGGAGTGGGGGTGGGGCTCAAACAGACCCGGTACTTTAAAGAGCCCAGCCCCCTCCCTCCTAAGCTTGGGTCAGAGAAAGCCAAGGTTGGCACTGTGCAGACAGAAACCATGCCACCCCCACCCCCCAGGTCTGACCACACTGTTGAGATCGATGCCCGCAGCCAAAGAAGGAATCAATGGTTCTAATTAAACCCTTTTTCCAGGGTGGGTCCCTGGGAAGAGACAGAGAAAAAGAGAGCATCTGAGGCTCTGTATCCCAGCACACAACGCTGTACCCAGTACATCTTTAAGAAACCTGGAGCTCAGCGGGAATCAGGCCACAAAGACCCCAGACATCCCCCCCACCCACCCACCTCCGGCCTGGCCGACATTAGACAAGGAGCAAGCAGAAGGCCTGGGGTGGGGGCAGGTGTCCTGATGGCTCATTCCCAGGGATCCTTCCCCTAAGAGAGTTCCCCCAGTTTCCCCTCTCCACTCAGCCCCTGAGGATCACAGTTGCTTCTTCCAGATCCCCAGAGCACACGGGGGACCCACATCTCCATCCCAGCCCTGAGGGTCATCATAGAGAATCGGCCATCATGGTAAGGGCGGAAAGGAATGGGGCGGCCGGTGGGGGCGGGGGGGGCACTGGACAAAGACCCTCTTGTCCCCAAGGCACGGTGGCAAGAAGCCAGGGCAAAGCCTTTGCACTCACTGCCAATGGTGCCTGGGTGCCAGGCAATCTGTGTGGAGGGTGAGAGGGATCTTATTCTTGCGACCCCCTCCTCTTAAACCCCAAGCCTTCACCCCCAAGCCTTCCTTCTACACGAGGCCACCAGCTAAGTCTCTGCCCCAACAACTCTTGGCTCGCCTGGAGCCCTCCTTCCGGTGTGAATGCCAGGCCCTGACACTTGCTCACAGTGGCCCCAACACCAGCCAGAACTAGCAAAAGCCCTCCTGCAGAAACCCAAACTGTCCCCCACATACACACACACACACGCACGCACACGCACAACCGCACGAGAGACACCACTGTGACAGCTGCCACCAAGAATGACAGAGCTTCACATTTTCATAGTGACAGTCTCCATCAAATGCAGCATCAATTCTTGAAAACCAGCAGGAGGGATAGGGAAGGGAATGAGAGAAACTGAGGCATGAAGTTAGACAGCAAAGCAGTTGGCTCAAGGTCACCCGGACCAAGATACCCAGAGTCGGGAAGAAGGTATCCAACCTCCAGCCCCACAAAGTGCTCAAACCCCACACCAAGGAACGTTTGGACCTACCTACAAGTCCCAAGTCTGGTCAGCTATGCACCCCCACCATGTCCTCATCTGTTTCCCCTTCCCCCAAAACAACAGTAGCTCCGACATATCCTGAGAAGTCTTCAGCCAGGAGCCCTCCGCCAGCGCCACCGAGGGGGAGGAAAACACTTCCCTTAAAGTTGGGGGCTTCAGGACCTCCTGCTTCCATAGTATTTGGAGAGAGGGAAAAACAGTCCGGGACCTCCTCCTTGCAAAATCCTTGCTCCTGCTCACCTGGCTCCCCTCGGCCCCCGGGGTCCCTCGATCCAGCCTCCTCCCTAGGAGATCGGGCGCTGCCCTCAGCGGTCCTCTCCCACCAGGCCAGGGCAAAGCGCCGGAGGCACTGCCAGGGCTGCATGGGGAGGGGTGGGGCGGGGGGGCCAGCACTAGCAGCCGCACACGCCCCGCCGGGCCCTGACAGCCGAGCTGCGGAGGCACCAGGCCGGCCCCCTCTGCTTCCACCAGCATCCTGCTGCCCCCACCGACAGGACTCGGAGCTGGCCCCGGAGCTTCTGACGTAGCAGGGGGGTGCGTGGGAGGGGAGGGGGGGGCTATGGCGCGTCCCCTCCCCAGCCCCGCCTTCTGCCCCTCAGCCCCTGGTGGTCCCTACCTCCTCACTCACCCAGGATGCTCTCCCCAGCTGGGGGCGCCCTCCCTTGCCCTCTGGCCTCCGCAGGGGGAGGGCTTAAGATCAAATAGCCCCTCCCCCAGCCCCTCCCCCTTATGGCCCCTCCCTACCCGCCAGCTGAGCGGGGAGCTGGTCCCCTGTTTCTGCAACTGCTGCCTAGGCTCGAGGTCTCCAGGGCTAGGGCCTCGAGGTGAGGGGGGCGGGGGGGGAAAACAGGCTTGTATCCTGGCAACACAGCTAACCCCAGAATGCACTCATCCCCTTCCTTCCCTGGGGGGCTGGCGCAAAGCGCCTACCACCACCGTCCAAGCGCGTTCACCCCATTCTGGGACCTGGGGGAAAGAGAGGCCTTTGAGGCTCCCCGCCACCCACTTCTCCAACCCCTTCGCCTCCCCACCCCCCACCTCCCGCATCCTCTTCTTCCACCACCACGGATGGACCACTCCCCTCCCCCACTCCTCTCACTATCCATCCCCTTTCTTCTCCCCACCCCTCCTTCCTCCAAACGTACCCCTTTAAATTTTCACCCTTCGGGCCCTCTCCCCCGGGCATCACGAGGCCCTCCCCGCTTGGTCTCCAGCCTCGCCAATTCCTGACCCCCTCTGGTCCCAGGACTCCTGTCGCTCGGGTCCTTCTTCCAAGCCAGCACGCCGCGGTCCCCTGTCCCCCCCCCTCCCGGCCACCTGCGCCCCGAGCATCCCTTGCCCCACCGGCCGCCGCCTCCCCGGTCCGGCCGCCGCCCCCGCCCCCGGCCGAGGGGAAAACACACAAAGAAAACAGAAATACCTTCCACTTAAGCATGGAGGCACATTAGGGAGGAGAGAGACAGGGACATGCCTTGGGACGGAGCGTTCCCCATCGGGCGGGGGCGCGGGGGGCGGGGGCCCCGGGCCGGCCTGCCTGGCGCTCGCCCTCTCGCCGCCTCGCGGACTCCTCGCTCGGCCCCAGCCCGGGGGCGCGGTGCCAGGCGGGCGGGCCGGGGGCGCGGGCCCCGCCGGGGTGGACCAGCTGGGAGGGCGCCGGCGGCCGGGCGTGTGGGTGCGCGCGCGCGCGGGCGTGTCACCGAGTGTGCGAGAGCGAGTGTGTGTGTCTATGTGTGTGTATGTGTGTGTGTATGTGTGCGGGGGGGGGCGCGCGCGCGGGCCGGCGCGGGTGTGTCACTGCGGGCGGGAGCGCGCGCGGCGCGGGTACCCGCGTGTGGCCGGAACGTACAAAGGGCCGCCGGGGGTGGCGGAGAGCGGAGGAGAGGAGGGGGCGCTGCGCCTCACGCCCTCCAGCTGCACGGCGGGATCCCGCGGCGCGCGGCCGGGCCAGGGGTGAGGGGCGCGCTCACGCTCCCCTCCACCCGACCTGCTTCTCCCACCCCAAGCCATCCTCGCACCACCACCACCGAGACAAATGCCTCAGGCCCGGGACCAGCCTCAGAGGAGAGGGGTGCACCTCGAGGGTGGGGGACTTCTCGGTCTCCGAGCCCTGGCTCGCCAGGGGATTAGGAGGCATTCGGGGAGGAACAGGGCAGGGAGGCAAGCGGAGCTGAGGGACCGGGTGGCCACTTTTCAGCCAAGGTGACCTCCGAAGGCCACAGCCGCCCTATGCAGGGAGAGGCTGGACCCTCCTTGGCCTCTGCAGGGGTCGCCCCCCCTCCCCCACTCCTTAGACTCCGCTCAGCCTCAGGGATCCAGTCCCCCGGCGCCCCCTGCTGGGCTGTGTCCTTGCCCCCAGCTCCAGTTGCGGCCCCTCCTGCAGGCGTCTGCTGGAACTGCAGAGGCCAGTGCTAGGATTGAGGGGAGCCAGCTCCTCTGTCAAGCAGCACCCCGAAGGAGCCCGCCCAGCCCCTTCTCACACCTCGCTCGGCTCTGCCACGGCCACCTCCAAGGCAGCATGCGGAGCGCTAGCTCTGCCCCCGCCCCCGCTTTATTCCCACCTCCTGTCCCACCTTGGCCTACCTGTTGGCTCAGCCGACCACTGGCTCTGACCGGCACTGACCCTGACCTGCCCTCCGGAGCCGGTTGCTTGCTTCCTCTCTCCCGCCCGCTCTCTGTCCTGTCCCTCCTCTCGCAAACTGCTCTTGGAGAGGAGAAAGTGGACTGAGTCCCCTGCCCCTTTTCTTTACCTTCCCAAAGCCACTTTAGATGGAGCAAGAAAGGGGCACAGGAACTCTCTTCAATATAGGGCGCCAGGCAGGCAGCAAGGCAGGAGAGAAGACCCCACCCCAAGTGGCGCAAATGACAAACCGGTTTCCCCACTTCCTGGTCTACCCAGGTTGCAAGCTTAATCTAGGCTCTCCCATTTTCCTGCCCACTCCCAGGCCTGCCCCTGGACCAGCCACATGCCTGGCTAGGGGCAAGTCCCAGATGCCCCTCGAGATTAATCTCCAGGTGCAGTAGCTTAGCCGGCAGGGCCAGGGCCGGACAGGGAGGGGTTCCTTCCCAGCTCCAGCAGGGCTAGATCCGGAGGGCAGCCAAGAGCCGTGTCTCAGACACACCGTCTGGGCACACGACCCCAGCAGTCGGCACCCTGACTTTTCCCATTCCGGGCCAGCTGCTCTCCCTCTGCCAACTGGACAGTGCCCATCTTTTGGCCTCAGCGCACAGCGGGCACTCTTCCAGCTCCCTGCCTGGCTCTCTGCCCAGGATGGGCATGGGAGGCAGCGGGCCCTGTGTAGGGGAGGGGGCTGTGTAGGGAGGGATGGCTTTCCCCCGACTGCTCGGACACCACTTCCCACGCCTCTCAGAGCCTCCAGGCTGGGCACTCAAGCTTCTGCGCCTCTCAATCAGAAGTCTGACTCAACTGCACAGACTCCATCCCTTCCTCTCCCTTCAGGTTTCCCCTAAGACGGGGTCTCTTCCCTGCCCCACTTTGTGCACAGCTAAGGAGAAGGGAATCAGCAAGTGCTTTACTCAGATTCTCTCATTTAACCCTCTCAACAATCCTGCAGAATGGGCATCTTTGGCCCCATTTCAGAGATAAAGAGTTGAGGCTCAGACAGGAATAGCTACGTGTGCCCACTCTAAGAGTAGCACAGCTGAAATTCAAACCCAGATCTGCCTGACTTCAAAGCTCTCAGCATCTTTCCCATCACCAGCAGCACCTCCTGTGTGCACTGCCAGAAGCCGGGCCAGCCTCGGTGGATGGAAGAGAGCTGAGCTCAGGAACGTTCAGTTATGTCAAGGTTAAGGAACTGGGCATTAGCCCTGGATGATGACAGGAAAGATACTTGCCCAGTCCCATGGAGATTTTTCTGCCCTTAGGATAAATGCCAAGAAGCCACTGGTTTGGAGACTGGATGGAGAGTCTCTATGAATCAGCCCCCAGAAACTGGGAAGAGTTCCAAAGGTGTCAGCAGGACAGTGCATCCATCTTTCCCCACCCTGACGTGACCTCCTGCATCAGGAGGGCTCCAGGATCCTGACGTGAGCCCAAGGCAGACGCTTAGCCACTGAGCTAAGGAGCTCCAGGCACACAGGAGCTCACTTCTTAAAGAGGAACACTTAACATATTTTTTTTAAGATTTCATTTATTTATTTGACAGACAGAGATCACAAGTAGGCAGAGAGCCAGGCAGAGGCAGGCAGAGAGGAGGAAGCAGGCTCCCTGCTGAGCTCGATGCAGGACTCGATCCCAGGACCCTGAGATCATGACCTGAGCCAAAGGCAGAGGCTTAACCCACTGAGACACCCAGGCTCCCTGACCCTTAACATTTCTCATCGTCTGCTTAGCCTTGATTTCATTTGACCCCCTATTCCCCTGAACTACATCCACACCCACACAACCCAGGACAGCTGGGTCCCATAGAGGGGTGAGAGGAGATACAGCTTCAGAACCGAAACAAAGGCCCTGAGACCCCACAGTGAGACAGAGGATGGGTGGATGGCATTGACCCTCACCCCCCACCGATCCTCTGGCCCAGCCCCCCAGGGAAGATTGGTTCCCGGCCCCTATCACATCTCCGAAGCAGAGTCTCCTGGGGTAGGGAAAAGGCTGGGAAGCCATTGCCACTGATCAACAGTAGAGCAACTCAGGTAGTATTTCTCCAGCCCAGAGACGAGAGAATTGCTCCTGGAAGCTGGCTTGGTGCCCGGGCACAACCCGTGTGCCAGCTGCCTGCACCTGAGATGCTGCAGGTGCCACCCCACCCCCACTTGCAGTCCTCAACAGGTAACTTCCCTCTAGCCCTCCTCCCAGCCAGTGTCTCTGGGCATTGCTCTTGGTCGGGAGGGGGCAGCTGGCTCGTATGAGGGATCCACTATGGCCAAGTTTAACGGAGCTTCTCACACACTGTCCCTGCCCCATCCCTGGCCTGTTCCTGGGAACCTGTGGGAGGGAGGTTATGGGGGAGCATGCTAGAGGTG
Source organism: Enhydra lutris kenyoni (assembly GCF_002288905.1). Classification (NCBI taxonomy): domain Eukaryota; kingdom Metazoa; phylum Chordata; class Mammalia; order Carnivora; family Mustelidae; genus Enhydra; species Enhydra lutris. The sequence continues at coordinate 24,112,986 of NW_019154110.1, forward strand.
AGAATTCTCGGCCACTCCTTCCCCAAGTTACAGTGAGAACAGGAAGCACACCTGGACAAACATCTGGCAGGAAGAGGGACATGGGACCAGGGGTGGGCAGAGAGAGGCACTGGGGCCTCTAGGGAAAGGCACAGGGAAAATGATGATGTGGAAATGGTGGCTGGCATATGCTGAACTGCTCACTCTGACATGGTGGGAACCCCCTTCCCCCCCAGATCCTAGAGAAAGCCCCCTGCATTTCATGAGCCCCTTGGACCATACACCCTCCAACAAGAGTGGCCCGCAGGCAGTGAGGGGGCTGCACTATGGCCCTGTACCTGAGAGAAAGTGACCAGGGGGGTGACCTGGCATTTGGAGCAGAAACTGTCAGGGGTGGGGGAGGTGAGGAGGAGGAGGAGGGTTTTAGCTAGCGCCCCAGAGCCCCTTCCAGGTCTCCTCTTGCATTCCTGGCCCTCCCATTCCCCCTCCCACCCTACAGGAGAGGAGTGAATAGCAGTAAGTTTCAAAGGACCGTCCCTTATTCCCTGCGGTCCTCCCTCTCCAGCTTCTTATTGTAATGAATGCTAACGATGCTCCATAATTGATGCTCTCATTAGCACATCAAACCCACTTTCTGAAGAATGGAGAGAGAATGTGGGATGGGAGTTTCTCTGGGCTCCTGACTCTAGCCACCTCCAGCCAGAGAAATTCATCCTGGTGTTTCTAGCAGAGATGGACCCCGGGCTAAAGGACTTTCAGCGAGAAGCCTAGATGTCCCTCTGATGGGCAGTTTTCTGAGCCCAAGTCTCTGTCTTCCTGTCAGATGGCAGGCAAGGGTCCTACCTCCACCATCAGACTGGGAGTGCAGAGTCTCCCTCATTAACTAGGGCTCCCCCTCAGGGTCGTGCAATGGTTCTTACACTAGAGTGAGGATCAGAATCACTGGAGGGCCTGTCAAAACAGGAGTTGCTGGGGCCCACTGGTGAACTTGCTGATTTAGTAAGTTTGAAGAAGGGCCTGGGAATTTGCATTTCTAACAAGCTTCCAAATACTGCTGCTGCTCTGGGCCCCACTTTGAGAACCAATGTGGGGCAGAAGGGACTTCTTGTTTTCCCAGTCCGCTGATGCAGCTTGCCTGGCAGCTCGCCACAGGGCCTGACCCAGGGGGAGTGCCCAGGAGAACTTTGTGGCATGGATGATGGCTCTTCCCCTCCCAAAGCACCTCCCTGCCAACCAAGGCCAATTCCTGCCACGTGAGCTCCCCTGGAGACTCCTTTCTTCCCAGGCTTTGACCTTTGATACTGAGGGACAGAGACAACCAGAACTGGATCTCTCGATCCCCAGCTGCGGGCCACCATGCTCTGTGCCACTGATGTCAGTGCGTCTCCTGGGAGAAAGAAGGAATAAAGATGAAAAAGAGGCTTCTCAGCACCCCATCTCGCTTTGGGGAGACTTACTAGGGCCTCAATGGGGAGAAGGGCTCATGGATATAGTCCATGAACATGAACGTGCATGCCGCTCCCCACCCCCTTCCTTCCCACTCAGTCCCTGAGGCATAAGAATGGCAGGTTGGGGTGGAGGGGAGTGGACATTAGAGCAGGAATGTAACAATGGAAGAGGAAGGCAGATGGAAGCAGGGTGAAGAGAAAATGATAGACAAAAACAGAGGAGAGGAGGGGCGCGAGCAGAGGGGGAGGTAGAAGAGAGAGAGTGAGGGAGGTGAGAAGCTCGGGAAAGGCAAAGGGAAGAGAGAAGAAAGATGAGGAGGGACCAGAGTAGGGAGAAGGAGGAACAGAGTCTGTATCTATCCCTGAGAGGACATATTTTGAGCCACAGGGTCCAAGTGGACTACAAGCCCAACTCCTGAAAGACCACACCTACCTTGGCTTTGAGGCTTTAGATTTCATCACCTGACCTACATGCCTTGGTGAAAAAGGGAAAGGCAACCTCCCACACCCACATGCCAGCCAGCAGCCTCCCAGTCCTGCCAAGTAGCCTAGAAGCCTATGGTGGGCAGCAGGGCAAAAGAGCAGGGATCATCCTGACCTATTTTCCCCATGCTAGCCCCTGATAGCCATTGCCTTGCCTTCCCAGGGGACAACAATCACCTGCTGAATAAAGAAAGCAGGTGGAACCCTCTCACACTTTGCTGGTGGGAATGAAAAATGGCTCAGCAACTTTGGAAGACAGTTTGGCAATGCCTCAAAAAGCTAAACACGGAAATAGCACGTGACCCAACAGCCTAAATGTCCTTCAGTGGATGAACGTGATCTATGCTTATAATGCAACATGATCTGTCCCTAGAAAGGATCCAAGTACTAATACTCGCTCCAACTCGGATGAACCTTGAAACACGTGCTAAGTGAAAGAAGCCAGACACAGAAGGTCACACACTGTACGACTCCGTGTATGTGACATATTCAGAAGAGGCAAATCTGTCGAGATCTGTCTTGGAGGAGGAGGAATAACATGGAGACCAACCCCTTCAGGAGTATGAGGTTTCCTTCCGGGGTGACAATGTGTTTCGGCACTTAGTGGAGGTGGGGATTTGCACAACATGGGGAGTGCCGAAATGCTACCGAGTTGTTTATTTTAATTTTATGTTACATGAATCTCACCCCAAAAAAGAAAAAGTAGTCATGAAAGCAGGTGTTTTCTAGGGAGTTCAAGAAATCCATCCAACTGCAGAGCCTACCTGCGTGAGCCCACAGGAGTCACAGCTTTTCTGGGACCCTGGGGCCCCAGGCATCTGCTTGAAAGACTCTGAAAATGCTTGTGGGGCCCCCCAAGATGCTGTTTTCTGGCCCCATGCTGCATCCCTGAAGCCTCCCCCCTGCCTGGCTTGCACCCCAAGAGAAGCTCCCTTTCCCCTTCTCACTTCCCCAGCAGGCAGCAAGCACAGGATAGCTGGGTTGGGGCCGAGGCGCCCCTTCGAGGGCTCCTGACAAAGGTTCTGCATCGTCTCCCTAGATAAATGAGCATCCATGCCCACCACACACACAAAAAAACACAAACAAATAAACAAACACAAAAACAAAAACCTGTAGCCCTCCCTGACCTCTGCAGCCCCTCCAAGGACCCCTGGGGCAGGGCTACTCAAAGCGCGGTCCCCACACAAGTGTGGCCACTGGTTCATGAGATGAGCACAGAAATAGAGAGGAAGCGTTAGGCAACCTTTCTGGGGATGTGACATTGCCACAGCGTCCAAGCACGTGATCGTTTTTACTATAGTTTTTAAAAAGTAGGTTCACAGTCAATTGGAAATTTAACAACAACAATAAAAATGTGTCTCACCCGGAGAGTTTGAGAAGTTACGCCCCTAAGCATCCATTCACTTCCCATTCATTCTCGTGCCTGAGAATTTCAATACATTTCTTAGCCTGGCATTCAAGGCCCTCCATGATCTATCTGCTAAATCTTTCCTGCCTTATCTCTGGCTACCTCCTGCAGCATCACACACTACACACACGCACACACACACACATATGCATCCACACACACACCTGCTTGTGTGCATGCGTGCCCTGTATCTCCCTTTCGCACTTCCGCCTTTGTCCATACTGTTTCCCCACCATAGGGATATTCTTTCCTTCTGCCCCTGTTGACACCTGACTCCCAATTCCAGGCACGGCTCAAATCACGTTTCCTCAATATAAAGCCTTCCCAGCGTGGGCAGGGAGGAGCAAACAGAAAGAAAGAAAGAAAGAAAGAAAGAAAGAAAGAAAGAAAGAAAGAAAGAAAG
>NW_019154110.1:24116716-24177617 GCF_002288905.1 Enhydra lutris kenyoni
CTTTCCCAAACTCTACCCCCGCCCTCTGCACATGCAAATAGTCTAGCTGCAATTCCCTCTCCCCTGGGCTTTCCTAACACACACTTAGCTTTATTTGTGGCTGTCCGTCTCCCCATCACAGGGCAGAGCTCTGGTCCCCCTGGTCCTCTCTGTCTTCTCCACCTTCCAGAGTGTCCACGCTGTGTGGATTCTGGGAAGTCTGCTGTCCTGATTCTCCCCGGTCTCTCCCATGGCTGCTCTCGGCCGTCCCCTTGTTCCATGAGCGGCCTTCTGAGCCTCAAGCTCCTTCCCAAGATAGGACCCGGGCCTCCATTCCACTCCCTGCCCCACCCCTGGCTTCACTCTCCTCCCCGCCGAGGTCGGCCCACAGCAATAACCACTAGTATATGACGGGGGCCAAAAATCAGTGACCTCCAAGATTTCCAGGACTGGAAAAAAGTTAATTTGACTTATTTTTTTAATAGGAAATCCTATTTGCAAGTGATACAAAATTCAAAGGGGGCAAAAGGGAAGTACAGTGGAAAGTCAGTTCCCCCACCACTGCCTCTGTCCCGGGCCCCTGAGGTCTAGCACCAGAAGCAAGCACCATCCCCAGTTTCTTTGGCCTTTTGGGACTTTTGCCCATGTGCTCACAAGCATCTCCTCTGCGTTCTCTTACCCAAAAGGCAGCCTAGGATACACACTCAACGATTATAAACTGGACATTATTCTACACCAGCACATGTAAAGCTACCCTGTTGGGGCACCTGGCTGGCTCGGTCGGTAGAACGTGCACTCTTGACCTTGGGGCTGTAAGTTCAAGCCCTGTGTTGGGTGCAGAGATCATTTAAAAATAAAGTCTTTTAAAAAAATAAAATAAAATAAAGGTGTCCGGTGGATGGCTATTTAGGCCATATCTAGGGCAAAAGATATCCTGGTAATGACTTCAGTTCACACAATGCAAGCTTATCTGTAGAATAAATTCCTAGAAGTGGAATAGCTAGATAAAGGGAAGGGGTATAATAAGAATTTTAGATACAAACCATTATTTCTTCTTTGGCCCTGATGTATGGATCCATAGCAGCCCATCTTTCCCAATTTGGCCACTTACTTCTCTAGTTGTGTGCCTGCTGGGGAAACTGAAGCAGCTACTCTCCCCCCGGCCCAACACACAAACACCCACCCATACACACCCCCATAGAACCCCAAGTTGGACAAGGACCTGAAAGCAGAAAGAAATCCAGCTTCATCAGAGTTAGGAGATGTCCCAAGGGTCCCGTGCACCTTGAGAAGCAGAGGGAAGAAGGACGTGTCTTGCCTGAAAAAGGAGAAACTAGATAACGAACACTTTCTGGGTGAAGGAGGAGCTAAGCCAGCACACTGAGGGGGCTCCATGTCAGCAAGAGAGACTGAGATCAGCTCCCAGGGTAAACTTCCCGCCAGTGCAGGAGGGGTGCTGAGGGCCAGACACCAGCAAGAACTGCAGTGACTCCTTCCTCAGGAGAGCCTTATGCCAGGATGAAAGGGGTGGTGGCCCAGCCAGGTCTGCTGGGAGGGAGAGGGCTGGAGCAAGGGATCATTTAAGCTGTTGTGCAAGGGCACGGCCTGGCCAAGGTGAAGAGCATGGGAACTGGATTAGTACCGCAGGGCCCAGAGCTTGACAGTCTTCACAGCAATCCCATGGTGGGCAAGCAAGTGTGATAAGGGGCCCCCTTTGCTGATGAGACAACCAAAGCCCAGAGAGGTTAAGACACTTGCTCAAGGCTTCACAGCCGCACCAGAACTTAAACCCAAGCCCCCAAGTCCAATGATATGGCCTCCACTGCCTTCTGGGGCTAGAAGCTTCCCAAGATAGGTCCCAGGTCTCCAACCTCGGTTCCCTCACCAACTTCTCCAGTCCCTTTACACCCTCACTCCTCCCTGCTCCCTCCCCACCAACCCCAACCGTGCAGTGCAGGGGCAGAACAGGGTGGGGACTGCTGGGCCAGGCTGCAAATCCCTCTCCTGTCCAACAACAACAACAACGCAGCAGGAGAGGAAGACAGAGGTGGGAACAGGTCCCAAACTCCCCTCTCACGTGTCTTCGCCCGTCTCAGTCCTAGACTCTCTCGTGATAGGAAAGTAGGCCAGTTTGGAATATGTCACAGATATTTTCGACATCCCCATCTGTACTATCGCTTTGCATACAGCCAAGTGGGGCAGAGCCAGAATCTCCGTGCTGGATGAGGGGTACGCCTGCTACCTCTGGGGCCTGGAGCCCAACCAGGGGCTGCAAATATGCACAGGGGACCCTGAAGGGCACTGGGCACCTGTCCAGCTGCCTGAACAGGGTGGGACAAAAGACTAGCTGTATCTGCCTTCTTCCCAGAGGAACAGAAGCAGAACAGCTGTGCGATCTATGCAAAGGATCCCGCTGCCCTGTGAGCCTGGGAATAGAGCACTGAGGAGGGAGCAATTAGTCCTGCAGGGAAAGGGGTCTGGGAAAGCTTTAGGGGAGATGTGACTGATACTTGAGCTGGGCCTTGAAAGGGGAGCAGAACTTTGCTGAGTGAAGATGCGGAGGGCTGGGGCACCTGGGTGGCTCCGTGGGTTAAGTGTCTGTCTTTGGCTCAGGTCATGATCTCAGCATCCTGGGATCCAGCTCCACATCCAGCCCCGCATCATCGAACCCCTCATCAAGCCTGCTACTCCCTCTCCTTTTGCCCCTCCCCCCATGCTTTCTCTTGCTCTGCAATAAATAAATAAAATCTTAAAAAAAAAAGAAGGCTACCTTAGCGCAAATGTTTACCACTCCATCCTCAAAAATTCCTTTAAAATGACAGAGAAAAAAAATACACTGGAGTTTTAAAGCAGATTAGATTATAATAATGGCAAAACCGAACAGAGAAGAAGAATGCATGATCCCATAAAGGAACTCACTAAAAGTGTGAATCTTCCATAAAAGAACCATAGATTTCCTGCTAATGTCAGGAACGAGGCAAGTATATCACTCTCATCATCCTTGTTCAATATTGTGCTGAGGCTCTAACTAGTGTTCTAAGGTAAGGGCCCAAGGGCATCCAGAATTGAAAGGAAGAAGTAAAAATGTCCAAGATGGCATGGATTTCTAAGTGGAAAATCTGGTGGAATCTAAAACATAGCTATTAGAACTAATATGTGTGTTTAGCAAGATTGTAAGTATAAAGTCAACATATAAAATCAATTGTATTTCTATATACTAGCAATGAACAACTGGAAATTAAAATTTAAAAAATAATACCATGTACAATAACATCAAAAAATATTAAGTACTTAGGGAAAAGACTAGTAAAGAATATTCAAGACCTACACACTAGAAACTACAAAACTTTGCTCAGAGACCTCAGTAGATGAGGAGGTATACTATGCTCGTGGATCAGAAGACTCATACTGTCAAAATGTCAGTTCTCCCCAAACTGATGTATAAATTCAACACAATCCCAGTCAAATTCATAGCAGCCTTTTTTTGTAGAAATTGAAAAGTTGATTCTAAAATTCTTGTGGAGGGGCGCCTGGGGGGCTCAGTGGGTTAAAGCCTCTGCCTTCAGCTTGGGTCATGATCCCGGGGTCCTGGGATGGAGCTCTGTGTCGGGCTTTCTGCACTGCGGGGAGCCTGCTTCCTCCTCTCTCTCTCTCTGCCTGCCTCTCTGCCTACTTGTGATCTCTGTCTATCAAATAAATTTTTAAAAATTTAAAAAAAAATTCTTATGGAAATGCAATGGACTTAGGATAGCCAAAACAATCTCGAAAAAGAAGGTGGGTGGGGGGAGTTGAAGGACACTTTCCCCTGGCTGGTGGCACGGATGCCTCCCATGGCTGGAGTTACTGTAAAAGACCTGAACCTGCAGGAGTTCATCAGAGCTCTGGCAGCCTTCCTCAAAAAGTTTGGGAAGCTGAAGTTTCCTAAATGGGTGGACTCAGTCAAGCTGCCTGAGTGTATAGATCTTGTTCTCTGTGATGAGAACTGGTTCCACAGATGAGCCACTTCCACAGAGCAGTGCCTGAATCTCTCCGGCTGCACCAGGTTGGCTCCATGACCAAGATCTATGGGGGACATCAGAGAAACAACATCGCACCCAGCTTTTCAGTCGACGCTCCAAGAATGTGGCCCACTGGGTCCTCTAAGCCCTGGAGGGGCTGAACGTTACAGACAAGAACCAAGATGGGGGCCACAAACTGACACCTCAGGGACAGAGAGTTGTGGACAGAATCTCTGGACAGATGGCGACTGCCAACAAGAAGCATTAGAACAAACGCTGGGTGGGGGTGCCTGGGTGGCTCGGTCGTTAAGCGTCTGCCTTTGGCTCTGGTCGTGATCCCAGGGTCTTGGGACTGAGCCCCGCATCCAGCTCCCTGTTCAGCAGGAAGCCTGTTTCTCCCTCTCTCACTCACCCTGCTTGTGTTTCCTCTCTCACTGTCTCTCTCTCTCCGTCAAATAAATAAATAAAACCTTAAAAAAAAAAAAAACCAGGGGCGCCTGGGTGGCTCAGTGGTTAAGCCTCTGCCTTCAGCGCAGGTCATGATCTCAGGGTCCTGGGATTGAGCCCTGCATCGGGCTCTCTTCTCAGCAGGGAGCCTGCTTCCCCCTCTCTCTGACTGCCTCTCTGCCTACTTGTGATCTCTCTCTCTGGCAAATAAATAAATAAATAATGAATGAATGAATAGGGGCACTGGGCTGGCTCAGTTGGAAGAACATGACTTTTGATCTAGGTGTCATAAGTTCCAGCCCCAGGTTGGCGTAGAGATTATAGATAGATAGATAGATGAGTTTTATTTTCTTAAGAGAATGAATAAACAAATTAGAACATGTTCATACAAAGGAACAGTACGCAGCAATAAAAAGCAATGAACAATTGAGTCACATAATAACAGAGAATTCTAAAATGATTATGCTAAGTCAAAGGAGGCAGAGAAAATAGAGTGCATTTATAGCGTTTGATTCCATAGAGATATTGGATCTAGAAAATACAAACTAATTAATCTGTAGTGACAGATAAACACATCAATGGTTGCCTAGAGATGAGAGGAGAGGGTGGGGAAGGGCAGGAGTAATAGATTAAAAAGGGACAAAGGGAAATTTTGGGGGGTGATGGGTATGTTCATTATCGAGATTTAGTGATGGTTTCACAGGTGTCCTCATATGTGAAAACTTAAACAGTACATTCTAAATATGCATAGTTTACTGTATTATCAATTGTTCTTCAATAGAGCTACAGAAAGGTAAATAAAAAGTAGCCATAATCGGATAAAACAAAAGAGTTAATCTGGGGGGAAAAAAGTGAAATTAGATATAGATTTTGGGAAAAAGCAAAATCATCTCTACATGCAGATTATATTATTATCTACTTAGAAAAGTCAAAGATTCCACTGAAGCCTTATAAATCTTATCAGCAAGTTCAGTAAAATGGCCAGTTAAAAGAAAAATACAGAAAGATCAATAGTTTTCTTTTTAACCATGAAAAACCAATTTTAAAATGTTTAAAAATGATTTTATTCATAACAGCAACTACAACTATGAAATACATAGGAATAAATTTTCCAGGGACATAGTAGAAGACTTGAGTAAAAAGAGAGATGCATGTCATTTTCTCACAACAGAAGAATACTTTGGTAAGGCTGTCAATTTCCTCAAAAGTAGTCTATATGTCCAATGCAACTTGAGTTTGAAATTCCAATAGAATTTTTTAACTGAAACTAGAAAAGATAATTCTAAAATTCATCTGGAAGGGTAAATGAGTACCAAGAGAAAAAACAATGATAAATAAGGAAAATGGGCTGAGTTGGAATTGCTTGCATTACCACTAATACAAACATACCACAAAATAGTAGGTATTATAGTAAGACTAGGACTTGTCTTCACACAGAGTAGGTGCTTCACAAACATTTGTAAAATGATCAAGTAAATCAATAAGCTAACAGATAACAAATAGCCCAGAAACAGTATCAAAACCCTTTTTCATATAGTGAATGTTGTAATAAAAATGTTTATCATATATCTCTATTAAATATGTCCTTGATGTCCAAGAACTCCTCAAAGTCAACATGCCCTAGACTGACCTAACCCTACTTCCTCCCTCTCCAAGTTCCCCATCCCTATTCCTGCTCCTCCTCCTGCTTCACAGTTCTGCCAAACCGCTCAAACAGAAAAAGTGGTCACCCTGGATTCCCTTCTCCCCCTCACGCTCTCATTCAGTTTTACTTTCTAAGATATCGGTCTCCACCTCCCACCACAGAGGAATTTAGCACACGATAAAAACAGCAAGGAAGGGACACAGTGCTGGAACAAGTGGCTATCTATGGAAAAGAAATACTTAAGTTAAATCCATATATAAAAGTGAATTCCAGATGGGTTAAATATCTTGGTACAAAGAGTTAATTAAACTATAAAACACATGAAAGAAAGGGGTGCCTGGCTGGTTCAGTTGGTGGAGCCTGAGACTCTGGACCTCAGGGTTGTGAGTTCAAGCTGCACATAGTGTGTAGAGTTTACTTAAAAAGAAAAAGAAAAGGAGCCACTGGCTCAGTCAGTTAAGCGTCTGCCTTCGGCTCGGGTCATGATCCTGGGGTCCTGGGATCAAGCCCCGCATCGGGCTCTCTGCTCAGTGAGGAGCCTGCTTCCCCCTCTCTCCCTCCTCCTGCCACTCTGCCTGCTTGTGATCTCTCTCTCTGTCAAGTAAATTTAAAAAAAAAGAAAAAAAGAAAAGAAACCATTTGAAAGAAATATACAAGGACGCTCTTTATAATTTAGGGATGGGAAGGACTTTTTATAAGACATGAAAGTCATAAACCACAAAGAAAAAATAGCAACAGATTTGGTTATAGTGAAAGCACCACAGAGTTAAAAACTGAATGCTAGATGGGGAGTATTTGCAAAATTGAAGACATAGCTGGGCGCCTGGGTGGCTCAGTGGGTTGAGCCGCTGCCTTCGGCTCAGGTCATGATCTCAGGGTCCTGGGATCGAGTCCCGCATTGGGCTCTCGGCCTGCTTCCCTCTCTCTCCCTCTCTGCCTGCCTCTCTGTCTACTTGTGATCTCTCTCTGTCAAATAAACAAATAAAATCTTTAAAAAAAAAAAAAAATTGAAGACATAGCTGAGGTTAATTGCTATCCCCATTATCCATTATCCTTTCTTCTAGCAACTGTTGTCCCCCAACCCATATCCCCTGGAAAACCACTCCTCACCTACTTCTAGGGCATGTGGTTTGATGGGTCCGGTCTGCCTCCCAGTTCCAGGATGAGGCACGTGACCTAAGCTTGACTAGTCAGGGTATTCTATCCTACCTCAAGCAAAAGGATTTGTTTAAGGCAGCGTGTGGGATCTAAATGAGGGTCAAATTAGAGACCACACTGTGACTTTTCCAGTCCCTAGGAAGAGGAGAGCTTGTGGAGAGTGCTGGAATTGCTATGGCTATCTTGACTTCACATGGAGGAGCTGATCTGAAAATAAAGCCCAAACAAAGGAAATCAAAGTCATGTACTGGTGAAAGATTTAGGAAGACAAAGTCTGGGCACCGGGACCTAGCTAGGCCTAAGGTCAGCTGCCCCTAGGAATTTAGTTATGTGAGCCAATAAAGACGTCCTGCCTTTTTTCTTCACTAAAGCTGGTTTCAGTTTTATTTCTGTCCTTTGCAAACCAGAGCAATTGTAATATTTAATCTATCCTTAAAAATATTTACTCAACTGTTGTTGAAGTGAAAAAATTTTCAGAACTATATATAAATGTTAGTCTGTTTTGTTTTGTTTTTAATTTTAAGTAGGCCCAATGTGGGTTTTGAACTCACGACCCTGAGATTAAGAGTCATATGTTCTACCAACTCAATCAGCCAGGTGCCCCTTTTCTGTTTTGAATTTAAAAATATATGTCTCCCTAGATATAGGGAGACATATATTTTATCTGTGGGGCATATATTTTATATGCCCGGGGGTTCAGTGGGTTAAAGCCTCTGCCTTCGGCTCAGGTCATGATCCCAGGTGCTGGGATTGAGCCCCACATGGGGTTCTGTGCTCAGCAGGGAGCCTGCTTCCCTTCCTCTCTCTCTGCCCCTCTCTGCCTACTTGTGATCTCTGTCTGTCCAATAAATAAATAAAAATCTTAAAAAAATAAAATAAAATATATGTCTATGCACATAAAAAGGTTTGGAAGGACACATTTGCACATACTATTAGTCTTAATCCCTAAGGGAGTAACAATGGAGGCCAAGGGAATGCAATTTTAAAATGATTGGTTTTCTTTTTTTTTAAGATTTTATTTATTTATTTGACAGAGAGAGAGTGAGAACAGGCAGGGGGAGCGGCAGAGGGAGAGAGAAAAGCAGGCCTCGCTCTGAACAAGGAGCCAGACCTGGGGCTCCATCCCAAGACTCTGAGATCATGACTTGAACCGAAGGCAGATGCTTAACGACTGAGCCACCCAGGGGCCCTGGGAATGCAATTTTTACCCTACACATTAGCTTTATGATTTGAATTTTTCCAAAGAGCATTGAATCATTCAATCAACAAATATTTATTAAGTTCCTATTCTGACTAATCACTGTTCTAGGCTGGAGGCATAGCGTTAAATAAAACAAAATGAAACCTTTGTTTTTGTGGTGAGGAGAGGTATTGTTATATTTTTTAAGATTTCATTTATTTATTTGACAGAGAAAGAGCACAATCAAGGGGAGCAGCAGAGGGAGAGGGAGAAATAGGGTCCCTGCTGAGCAGGGAGATTGGTGTTGGACTCAATCCCAGGACCCTTGGATCATGACCTGAGCAGATGCTTAACTGACTGAGTCACCCAGGCACCCAAGGCATAATTATTTTTTAAATAATATCTTAAAAATTAATTAATCCAGGAGTGCCTGGGTGGTTCAGTTGGTTAAGCATCTGCCTTTCAGTTCAAGTCCTGATCTCAGGGTCCTGGGATGGAGCCCCTCTTAGAGCTCCTGCTCATCAGGGAGTCTATTTCTCTCTCTCCCTCTGCTCATCCCCCTTTTCATCCTCTTTCTCTCTACCTCTCAAATAAATAAATAAATAAAATCTTTTAAAAAATTAATTAATACAACTCTGCTTTCAGTGTGCCTACATCCAGGCTTATAAGTATCACTAGACAGAAGCACACAACTGAGAAGATAAGGACCAAAGAAATAGAAAACAAATGTTCAATAAAATCTACAAAGCCAAAAATTGGTTCTTTGCAAAGACCACTAAAATTGATAAAAAATGTAGCAAGAAAGATGAGAGAGAGAAAACATATAACTACTATTAGGAATACAAATGGAAGCATTACTAGAGATCCTATAGATGCTAAAAAGATAATAAGAGGATATTACAAACAACTTCATGTCAACATTTGGAGATTTAGATAACATGAGGAATTCCTTTAAAAAACACAACTCACCAAAAATGTCACAGGAATATCCAAAAATGCCATAAAAATATTCTGATTTTTGAGATCACAATAGGCTTACATATCTGTTCAAAGAAATTGAATCTTTAACATCTTTTACAAAGAAAACTCCAGACCCAGATGGCTTCACTGGGGAATTCTTCCAAACGCTTAAGGAAGAAATAATACCATCTTACACAAATTCAGCAAATAGAGAAAAAAAAAGAACATTTCCCAACTCATTTTATGAGACTTGACTAACCTTGATACCAAAACCTGGCAAGGATATCAGAAGAAAGGAGAATTACAGCCAATATCTCTCCTGAACATAGATGCAAAATCCAACACAAAAATGCCAAATCACATTTAGTAATTTTTTAAAAGGCAATTCATAGTAAAGACCAGATGCAGTTTTGTCCAGCAATAAAGGTTGACTTAATGTTCCAAAATCAACCAATGTAACTATGCACATTAACAAAATTAAGTAGACAAACTATCTGACCATTTTAATAGATACAGGAAAAGCTTTTGATAAAATTAAATACCCATTCATGATTTTTAAGACAAAAAACTAGAATAAAAAGGAATTTCCTCAATTTGATAAAGGACCTCTCAAAAAAACTTTACAGTTGGGATGCCTGGATGGTTCAGTTGATTAAGCGTCAGACTCTTGATTTCAGCTCAGGTCATGATTTCAGGGTCATGAGATCCAGTCCCACATTGGGCTCCATGCTGGGCATGGATTCTCTCTCCCTCTCCCTCTGCCCCTTCCCCCCATCTCTCTCTCTTAAAAAATAAAAACTTGTAAGTTGACCTCATATTTAGCACTGCAGTATCAAGTGTTTTCCCCCTATATTAGGCACAAATAGCCTTACAGCCTTGGGGTAGGCAAAAATATCTTAGGCCAAAAAAAGTAATAGCCATAAAAGAAAAAATTTATAAAGTGGGCCTAATTAAAATAAAAAATTTCTGCATATCAAATAATACCCTTACAAAATGAAAAAGTAAACTACCAAGTGAGAGAAAATAATCATAATACATGTACCTGATACAGAATTTATATAAAGAATGAGTAAATAACTTTTATAATCCAGTAATAGAACCACAAGCAATCCAATTTTTTTAAAAGGCAAAAGACTTGAAGAGACACAAAAGATATGGGAATGAAGGGGCCCCTGGGTGGCTCTGTGGGTTAAGCCTCTGCCCCGCATTCCATCCAGCTCTCTGCTCCGCGGGGAGCCTACCTCTCCCTCTGCCTGCTGCTCCCCGTGTTTGTGTGCACTTGCTCTTACTCTCTCACAAATAAACAAAATCTTTTTTTTTTATTTTTTTATTTTTTAAGATTTTATTTATTTATTTGTCAGAGAGAGAGAGAGGGAGAGAGAGCAAGCACAGGCAGACAGAATGGCAGGCAGAGGCAGAGGGAGAAGCAGGCTCCCTGCTGAGCAAGGAGCCCGATGTGGGACTCGATCCCAGGACGCTGGGATCATGACCTGAGCCGAAGGCAGCTGCTTAACCAACTGAGCCACCCAGGCGTCCCACAAATAAACAAAATCTTTAAAAAAAAAGAGAGAGAGAGAGAGAATATCTTGGCTCTTATCTCAAACATACCTCCAAAATTCATTTGAGATGGATCGTAGACTTAAGTGGGAAAAGTAAAAACAATAAAGCTTACAGAAAAAAAAAATCATGGGTATTTTCATGGCCTTGGAGTACACAAAGATGTCTTAATCAGGACACAGTAAGCGCGAAACATAAAGGATTAATGTATCTGACTTATCAAAATTATGAAACTCTTGTTCATTCAAAGACACTATAAAGTTGATAAAGGGGCACCTGGGTGGTTCAGTGGGTTAAGCCTCTGGCTCCGGCTCAGGTCATGATCTCAGGGTCCTGGGATCGAGCCCTGTATCAGGGTGTCTGCTTGGCAGGGAACCTGCTTCCCTCCTCTCTCTCTCTGCTGCTCGGCCTACTTGTGATCTCTCTCTCTCTGTCCAATAAATAAATAAAATCTTTAGAAAAATGGAGAAGCCTAAAAAAAGAGAAACAAAACTATAGAGAACAAACTGAAGGTTACCGGAGGGGAGGGGAATGGGGGATGATAAAACAGGAGATGAGGATTAAGGAATACATTTGTCACGATGAGTATGGGTGGTGTATGGAAGTGTGGGATCACTCACTGTATTGCACACCTGAAGCTAATATAACACTGTGCATTAGCTAACTAGAATTAAAATTTAAAAAGTTAACTAAAAAAAGAAAGTTGAAAAAGCAAACGGCAGAATACACTAAAAAACTCCTACTTATTAATAAAAAAAAATCATGCAACCCAAGTTTTTTAAAATAAGCAAAACATTGGAAACGACTTCCCAAAAGAGAATTCCAAACATCCAGCAATTACAAATGGGTGAATACAAAGGAATACACTTATGAGAAAGTGTTTGAATCACTAAGCATCAGGATGATGCAAATTATAACCACAAAGAGATACCACGCCATCTATAAGTATGGCTCGCATTTTAAAACCTGAGAATTTATGATGGGTATAAA
Organism: Enhydra lutris kenyoni; assembly: GCF_002288905.1. NCBI lineage: Eukaryota > Metazoa > Chordata > Mammalia > Carnivora > Mustelidae > Enhydra > Enhydra lutris. Next base: position 24,128,631 of record NW_019154110.1, read on the forward strand.
TCAGCATAATCGCTCTGGAGAACTATTCGGCAGTGTCTATGCAAGATAGACAGTCTATCTTATGATCTAGCAACTCCACTCTTAGGTACCTAGACAAGAAATATGAATGTTTATTTTCAGCAAAAAAAAAAAAAAAAAAGTACAGCCCAAAACGGGAACAACCATCAATAGTGGAAGAGCTAAATTGTGTTAGAGTCATACAGTGGCATTCTATGCATAAAAATGAATGAATTACTGCTACTATGACAATGTGGTTGCATCTCAAGAGATAACGTTGAGTGAAACCAGACCCAAAAGAGTATGGACCAGGGGCACCTGGCTGGCTCAGTGAGAAAAGCATGCAACTCTTGATCTCAGGGTTGTGGGTTCGAGCCCCACATTGGGTATAGAGATTACCAAAACACCAACCACTACCACCACCACCATCACCACCACCAACACCACCTACTGACCATATAATTCCATTAATATGAAGTTCAATAATAGGCCCCCCCAAAAGAGACAAATCTATAGTAATAAATATCAGAAACATGGTTGGGGCGTCTGGGTGGCTCAGTGGGTTAAAAGCCTCTGCCTTCGGCTCCAGTCATCATCCCAGGGTCCTGGGATCGAGCCCTGAATCGGGCTCTCTGCTCAGCAGGGAACCTGCTTTCTCCTCTCTCTCTGCCTGCCTCTCTGCCTATTTGCGATCTCTGTCCAATAAATAAATAAATCTTTTTTAAAAAATCAGAAACATGGCTACACGTGAAGAGGGCCCTCTGGGGATTTGAAATGTTCTGTATCTGGGTATGGGAGTGGTTACACCACATACCTATGGAAAAAAACCATCAATTACTGATTAAATTACTGTCTCCACTTCACTTTGTGCGTGTTATACCTCCATTTAAAAGTTTTTAGGGACACCTGGGTGGCTCAGCCCATTAAGGTTAAGCATCTGCCTTTGGCTCAGGTCATGATCCCCGGGTCCTGAGATTGAGCCCCACATGGGGCTCCTTGCTCAGCAGGGAGCCTGCTTCTCCCTCTGCCTGCCGCTCCCCCTGGTGTGCTATGTCTCTCTCTCTGACAAATAAATTTTTAAAAATCTTTAAAAAGAATTTTAAAATAAAAGTTTTTATTTTTATTTTTTAAAAGATTTTATTTATTTGACAGAGAGACACAGCAAGAGAGGGAACACAAGCAGGGGGAGTGGGAGAGGGAGAAGCAGGCTTCCTGCTGAGTGGGGAGCTCAATAAGGGCTTGATCCCAGGACCCCAGGATCATGACCTGAGCCGAAGGCAGAAGCCCAAGCAACTGAGCCACCCAAGCTCCCCTAAATAAAAGTTTCTGAAAGATAATAGTAAGGGCTGTCTCTCTCTTAAATCAATAAATAAAATCTTTTTAAAAAGTAATAGTAAAATGTTATTAATTACTATATGCTACTAATTTTGAAAATTTAGAAGTGGGAAAATTCTTTAAAAAGCACAGCTTATGAAAACTGAAACAAGAATAAATAAAAAATCCGACTAGTCCCATACCCATTAAGAAAATTTAATCAGTAATTGAAAGCCTAGTCACAAATTAAGCTGCAGGCCCAGATGGCTTCGCCAGCGAATTCTTCTAAATGTTTAAGGAAGTGAAATAAAACTTACAACCACAAACTCTTCCACGATTAGAAAGAGAAGAACAACTTCCCAATTCACCTACAAGGGCACTGTAACCTTGACTTTGTTTTCTTTCTTTTTTTTTTTAATTTTAAATATTTTATTTATTTGACAGCACAAGCAGAGGGAGAAGCAGGCAGAGGGAGAGGGAGAAGCAGACTTCCCTTTGAGCAAGGGAGCCTAATGTGAGGTTCGATCCCAGGACCCCAGGACCGTGACCTGAGCTAAAGGCAGACACCTAACGACTGAGCCACACAGGTGTCCCTGTAACCTTGACTTTGACATGTCATAAGGAGGGGTACCTGGTGGCTCAGTCATTAAGCATCTGCCTTCAGCTCGGGTCATATCCCAGGGTCCTGCAATCAAGCCCTGCATCAGGCTCCCTGCTCAGTGGGAAGCCTGCTTCTCCCTCTCCCACTGCCCCTGCCTGCTTGTGTTCCCTCTCTTGCTGAGTCTCTCTCTGTCAAATAAATAAATAAAATACTTAAAAAAAAAAAAGAAATGTCACAGAGATATTACAAACAAAAGAAAATTATAGGTCCGTCTTTCTCATGAGCAGAAATGAGAAAAAATCTAAACAAAATATTAGCACATCTAATACAGTAAAATATAAAAAGAATAATACGTAACTACCAATTGGGTTTATTCTAGGAATGCAAGATTGATTTATTATTAGAAACCAATGTTGTTCATCTTCTTACCAGAATAACATGCAAAACCCATATGATTATCTCAACAGAGGCAGAAGAAGAATCTGAAAAAATTCAACACCCAGTCATGATTTTTTTAAAAAAGAAAACTCTTAGCAAAGTAAGAGGAGAAGAAAATTTCCTTAATCTGATAAATGCCAAAATATCAGAAGCGTTCCTCTGAGATAGGAAACAAGACAAGGATGTCTCTATCCCCCTTTCGTAACACTGTACTAGAAAATTCTACAAGAATTAAAAAGGAAGGTATAATCATTGTTATTCACGCAATATACCAATATATGTGGAAAAATACATATAATACAAATATGAATTCTAAATCAGTCAATAGTATTAGTGAAATCTTCTATATTCTTACTGATTTTCTGTCTGCTTATTTTATTAGTTATGGGGGGGGCATTAAAATCTCTGACTAGGGGCGCCTGGGTGGCTCAGTGGGTTAAAGCCTCTGCCTTCGGCTCAGGTCATGATCCCAGGGTCCTGAGATCGAGCCCCGCATCGGGCTCCCTGCTCAGGAGGGAGCCTGCTTCCCACTCTCCCACTCCCTGTGTTTGTGTTCCCTCTCTTGCTGTGTCTCTCTCTGTCAAATAAATAAATAAAATATTAAAAAAAAAATCTCTGACTATACTTGAGAAAATGTCTATTTCTCCTTACAGTTTCATCAGTTTTACGTAGTTTGAAGCTTTGTTGCTAGATTAATAAACCTTTAGAATTGTGGCCTCTTGTAGCAATGACCCTCTTATCATGAAATGGCCCTCTTCATTCTTTGGTTACAATCGTCTCTCTATCACCAATTTTGTCGGATATTATCATAGATTTTACTTACTGTTTTTCAAAGATTTTATTTATTCAAGAGAGACAGCACGAGTGGGAGGGAGGGGCAGAGGGAGAAGGGGAGGGAGGAGCAGGCTCCCTGATGAGCACAGAGCCCCTTGCTGTGCTGGATCCCAGGACTCCGAGATCATGACCTGAGCTGAAGGCAGACACTTAACCCACTGAGCCACCCGGGTAGGCGCGCCCCAACATGGACTTTTCTATTAGCGTCCGTGGGGCATATCTTACATTAATGTAGCCACTCCAGCTTCTTTTTGATTAGTGTTAGCACAGTGTATTTTTTACTTTTCACCTACTTGTGTCTTTGTTCTTGAAGTGGGTTCCCAGGTGGGCGGGGGATGGGCATCAAGGAGGGCACGTGATATGGTGAGCACTGGATGTTATGGGCAACTGATAAATTATTGAACACTACATCTGAAACTAAGTATGCACTATACGTTGGCTAATTGCGTTTAAATTAAATAAATAAGTAAATAATAAAGTGGGCTTCCTGTAGACAGTATATAGTTGGGTCATCCTTTTTTATCTGCCTTTTTTTAAAGATTATTTATTTATTTATTTGACAAAGAGAGATCACAAGTAGGCAGAGAGGCAGGCAGAGAAGGGGAAGCAGGCTCCTCACTGAGCAGAGAGCCCGATGCGGGTCCTGGCTCGATCCCAGGACCCTGAGATCATGACCTGAGCTGAAGGCAGAGGCTTAATCCATTGATCAGGCCACCCAGGCACCCCTTTATCTGCCTTTTAATTGAGTTGTCTAGACCATGTATGTGGATTGTGATTATTGATGGCGTCGGGTTTAAGTCTACCATCTTGGTTGTACAACTGTATAAATTCCCTAAAACTCCAGTAGAACACCAGACTCTGCTGAATTATAGCTCCTTGTACAATGGCCTGGAAACTCTTTCCAGGCAGTAGGCGGGGACAACTGTAGAATTTTCAGCTGTGCTTCTCTTCTCTCAGGGATCGCAGTCCTTGGCAGCCTGATTGCCGAAGTCCAAACCTCACTGTTGCCTGTTTGGTTTGTGAGTTGTCTCAGGTGGGAGGGTAAATCCATTCCCCGTTACCCCATCTTGGGCCGAAGTTCAGATAACTTATTTTGGAGATGCGTGCTCCTCAACCCAGTAAAATTTCTTGTATTAATTTTTTGTCAATTTTCTGTCCTCTTCATTGCTGTCTTATCTTTCTGGAGCTCCTTTTAGTCAAATGTTGTGCCTCCCAGACTGGTCCACCCACATATTTCTCTTCTTGGGAAACCCTTAAGAGCGAGGGCTTTGTCAATTTTGTCTGCAGCTTTTCATCAGAATTAGAACAACGTATAATCGGTGCTCAACAAATTTAATCTTTTCATCTTTTTGTGCTACTCTCTGAATGACTATTTTTGTTTTACCTTTCCAACCCTCTACTATATATTTAATTTCCAAGAAGACTTTCTTATTTTCTATGGCTTTTTTTTTTTTACTGCATTCTATTCTTTTTTATTTTATTTTATTTATTTATTTGACACAGAGACAGAAACTGCAAGAGAAGGAAGACAAGCAGAGGGAGTGGGAGAGGGAGAAGCAGGCTTCCCTGCCGAGCAGGGAGCCTGATGTGGGGCTTAATCCCAGGACCCCGGGATCATGACTAGAGCCAAAGGCAGACGCTTAACGACTGAGCCACCCAGGCGTCTCTTATTCTTTTTTTTAATAACTACTAGAAGATATTAATTATTGTGGGGGCATTTTTAAACTGGTTTGGGTTTTCTTTTAAGTGTTTTTTTAAACTTACTTAAGTAATCTCTATACCCAATGTAGGGCTTGAACTCACGACCCTAAGATCAAGAGTCACATGCTCTTCTCACTGAGCCAGCGAGGCGCCCCTTGGTTGGTTGGTTGGTTGGTTGGTTTCATTTTTTTCTTTCTTCAGCTTTCCTTTTTCTTTTTTCACTTTGTCTTTCTCTTTCATGGTGGTGAGGAGCACCATGGAAACACACCCCACTGCTCTCACTCCAAGGGAGCATCTGCCACGAGGAGTGCTGTCAACTGACGAACTTTGGCTGCGACGAATTCAGGATGAAATTCAGTGTTGAACTGAAGTGAGGACCCACTTTCCTCAGGCAACTCCAGCCAATTACTGAGCACGATGCGGGGACGAGCCCCGAGGGGGTTCTGCCCAGCAGGCTCCTCCAGTGGGCAGTCTCCGTTCTGAAGCTCTGGCTGGGACTCCCTCGCACCACGTCCTGAAACCTCCTCTCCCAAGTCCTCCTTCCTTCCTCTCTTCTTTCTGCATGCCAGTCCCGCATGGCGGTCTGAGAACTTTCCCTGTTGACTCCTGCTCCCTGTTCTCTGTGTTCTCCACAGACACTGTGTCCGGAAAATCTGGGGAAATCTCATGCACTTTTTAACCACTTGGTGTCTGCTTCCCCGAGGAGTTTTCTTCATTTGCCAGATGACCCTTGCTCAGCCATGTGTATTTAAGGCCAAGAACACTAAAAAGCAAACTGGACATTGCATTGGCACGAGTGAGACCCTTTTTTTTTTAAACTGGTGATTTTGCTTTTTAGCGATTGGGCAAAGAACCAGTTGTTTCCCCAGGAACACTCCAAATGTTAGTATAGGGAATTTTTCTTTGAAGCCTACTGTTTCTCCAGATAAGAAAGTTCTGGTGTTCTGTCTGGATGTGGGAACCTTGTTTCTGCCTTTCTGTGCAGGGCAGAGGTGGAGGGGGCCAACGGTTCTTCCACCTCTGCCCTTCTGTGCAACCTGGGGCCTCCGGATTCCCTTTCCCCTCTCATCTTCTGTCTCCTTCTGTCCTGGTCGCTACATCTGTGACTCTTCCTCAACCCTTTTCAAAGCAACCGTGACTTTGCTGAAATTCTCTGTCGGCTAAGATATCATTTACTCTGTCCTTGTGGATTTATGCCTTCCCTCCTTCTTCACTACCGTTTGAGTGAGCCCTTAAAAGGGAAAGGGGATACAATTCGCCCCCCTTAACAAGGGACCCGCACATCTGACTTACATTGTCCCACTGCCCACCTGGCTGCTTTGCGAAGATGGGACTGTGGATGGGCCGGGAGCAAGAACGTCAGTCGGGAGGCCATTGCCACAGCAGAGGTGGGCGATGAGTGTGAGTAGGCCTAGGATAGGGGCCTGTGGAGATGAAGAGAAGTAGATAATTCAAGACATATTTAGATGGTGGTTTTAAAAGACATCCATAAATTCTTGGGCTGGCCTTAGTGACTCATTCTAACAAAGAGACTACAGCAGAATTAACAGTGTGTGACTTTGGACACAAGATCAGAAAAGACGTTGTGGTTTCCTCTTTGCTCTCTCTCTCTCAGATCACTCACTCCAGAGGAAGCCAGCCGCCATGTTATAAGGACACTCAGGAGCTCTATAATGTCCACATGACAAGGAACGTGGGCTTCCTGCCAACCACAGCCTTGTGAATGAGCCCCTCTGGAAGCAGATCTTCCAGCCCAGGCAAGCCTTCTAAATGTCTACACCCCCACTGGCATCTTGACGGCAGTCTCATGAGAGACTCGGAAGCCCTGCTAAGTCACTTCCGGATCCCTGGCCCCAAAAAAGCATATATGGTGTGAGATAATTAAATGCTTATTATTTTAAGCCTCTACATTTTGGGAAGTCATCTGTTACACAGCAGTACATAACTAACTAACACAGGGGTTGAGGGAGGGAGAAATCAAAGTATTATTCTGGGTTTGGGGTTTGGGCAACTGGGTAGAGGACAATACCATTGACTGAAAGTAGGGAAGCCTGGGAGAGGAAAAGGACGAGAAATCACGATGTGGATCTTGAAATGCCTTTTAGACATTGGGAGGTATCAGGTAGATGTTGACTATTAGTCTCCAGGCTAAAGAGATCACTGAGGGTCCCTGGTGTGGGGCTTATGGATAAAACCAGTGACACTCAGGGAGAAAAGATGAGGGGTCCTGGACCAGGCCCTGGGGCCCTCCGAACTTTAGAGGTAGGACGGAGGAGAAGGAATCAGACAAAGGAGAGGCCAGCAGGGTGGAAATCTGGAAGCCAGTGACAACTCAAAGCCAAGAGAAGAGAGAGTTGAAAGAAGGCAAGAGAGATCAGAGAAGGGACTGGCTGCAGAGCCAGAAGTTCAGAGGAGAAACTCCTCCTTGATGACAGCAACTTCAAAGAAACCAGACGTTAACGGCAAGCACAGCAGTTGCCAGCTCTGAGTGTCTACCAAATGCCTGGCACTTTGATGGGTTTTCCTGTTGAATTGTTACCATGAATCTATGAGGTGAATATTATTGCCCCCATTTCACAGATGGAGGGACGGAGGGGCAGAGAGATTAAATAATCTTGCTCAAGATCCCACAGTTTGTGAAATGGCAGAGGCCAGGTTGAAACCCAAGCACATGGGACACCAAAGGCCACAACCTTGACCATAAGGTTGGGGCAGAATGCAAGGGGCCTGACCTTTTTTTTTTTTTTTTTTTGGCATCTCACATTGCAAATTTCCTGTTTTTTTGTGCTGGGCCCCAGAGGGAACCTAAGCAAATGTGAGCCCAACAGGTAGGTGTTCCCCAGAGAGTGTGCAAAGAAAGTGAGGCCGGGCAGACAGAGGCCTCTGCGAAGCTGGAAAGGCAGGACAGGGCAGGAGATCTGTGCCTTTTTGACTTTAAAGGAGCAGCATGCAAATGATATTCAAAGTGATATGCAAATGATATGCAAATTGAATTTTCGAATGAGCATCTGTTCTTTTTGAGTCAACAGCTCAAGCACTTTTGGGTGAGCCCTCCCCAGCTTTCTCCCAGGGTTGCCCAGGGTCAGGATCCCTTGCAGGGTCTATGAACTAAACTGAAGAAGTAGCAGGCACCTTCCCCAGGACAAACTGGGCTCTGGACTCAAAGGATAAGCCTGCCCACCCTGTCCAGGTGAGCTATTCATTCATGCATTCATCTGACTAACACCTGTAAAGTACCTACTGGGTGCAGAGGCAGATGCTGTAGGCATGTAGAAGACTCATTATTTCTAACTTACGGGAACATATTCTAGTGGGGAAATGAATAGACACAGCAAAGACCTCGGTATCAACTAACATCTAGACCAAGACTTCTCAACGCAGCATCTGGACATTTGGGGCTGGGCTTCCTTGTTGAAGGGATTTTCCTGTGCCTCCCAAAATGTTCAGCAGCTTTCCTGGTCACTCTCAATCCATTAGAAGCCAGAACCACCCCCCCTCCCAGTTGACAATCAAAAGTGTCTCCAGACATTGCCAAATGTCCCCTGGGGTGGGTGGGGGTGACCAAAATCACCCCAGCAGCTGAGAACCACTGCTCAAAACCCTGAGGTCTTGCACCCCTTGGGTGAGTTTACGCATTCAAGGGAGCTTAGAGTTCACCTTCCAGGCCCCAGCTTGTTCCATGTTTTTGTACTTGAACCATCATAGAGGGCAGTCTTTCCCCAATTTTGCATCTCATTCCTTTCCACCAAACATGACCCTCCCTTGACACCCCAAGTCCCCACGCTGAGCCAGTGCTGTTACTCAGTCCAGCTCCCTGAGATTCTTGAGGAGCATTCAAGGTCACCCTCAAACTAAATGGCCCTGGTCTTGAGCCCTTCAGGTTTGCATGTCTGCTTTTTAGCATCATTCTGCCTCTTCTCCCCTTGTCATCGAGTTGTCACCTGTGGGACTGTCACACTCCTATCTCTGCCGGCCCCCATGCCTTTTGATTGGCAGCTTCCAAGAGTTAAGCAAAGAGATTTTGCAGATGAGTGTTTTTCTAGCTGTGCTCTGCCAAGCACTGGGAGTCCTGCGGGGCCTTTCAGAAGCCCCTAGGGGGCGGCGGGAGGGGCAGGAGAAGCTTCCAAGAGGTAGGAGGTGCAGAGCAGACAGGCCTCCCCAGCTCCCCATGGGTGGTTCCATCGCAGCAGTCGGACTCTCCCTGGTTTTGTTTCTCTCTGCTTCTGCATGATACGCTTTGGACAAAAAGTCCCCAGGTATAAAGGGCTTTTGCAAACCACTGACCTGGATTGGGGGCACTGTGAGGAGCAGAGCGCCCCCCAGCATGTACTATGTCTGCCCTTTGATGCATGGCTTGGTAGAGTCCGTTGTGGCTGTTTGGAGGCCCTGAAAGCTTGTCTCCAGCTCCTTCCTCTCAGGCGGATGGTGGGGTATCACTTGACAGAGAGGCCAAGCCCTCTATGTGTGTGTGTGGGCAGAGCAATGGACCAGGCTTCCAGGCTTCCGTATCAAACCATGATGCCTTCTCTTGGGTGGAGGATGCAGCAAACCCCAGGACACGAGGGGCCCTCATCTCCCAAGGTGGCAGAACAGAGAGTCTTTGCACTGAAGCGGCAACAGAAGGAACTGAGGCAAGACGCCCAGAAGAACTTCCCAATTTGGTACCTGGGGGCAGAGTAATGGCAACAGTGTGGGGCAGGCAGCCCTGGGGCAGGAGGGTGGCCCAGGGGTAGGCTGAGAGCTCATCACACACACACACACCCTCCCCCTCCCACCCCTTCCTGGCCCTTACCAAGGCTAAGTCCTTCCTGCACTGATAAACCTCCAGGGCTGGGACAGAGGAGGGGGATGGTGAGCAGATCCAGGGCCAGACCCCATCCTGCCCTCTCTAAGAAGGCCTTTCTGTAGGAGCCTTGGCAGACTACAGCAGAATGTGTGGGGATCTTGTTCCCAAGGGTTGGGGGATGGAGCAGGTTCTCCCTTCTCCTCCCGACCTCCAGGCCCCACAGAACCTCTGGACACAGGCACAATCAGGCATTTCATGCCTCTCAAGGGTCAGAATGAAAGGCCTGTGTCTGTCTGCGCTCCCCTCCCCCTGCCTTCCATCTTCAGATTTTTCCATCTGCCCCTGGGGCACAGCCTCATCTTTCCCTGCCTCTCCCCCTCCTGCCCTCTAAATTCTTTACAAATATCTGGAAACAGAAAAGATTGCCCTCAATACCCTCTACTGCTTTCCACTAACTCAGGTCTCTGACATGCCTGAGAGCGAGTGAAGATGCTGACGGGCTTCCCCTGTCACTCACAGGAGCCCAGAGAGCTCAATGATGCCAGAAGGTCGCATAGCACTGGCTGGACTCACTGGTCTCCTGCCTGTCTCCTCCCACCCACTCTGTCCACCTCCACGGTTAGCCCTGGCTCTGGGCTGACTCGCCACTTCTCCATGGAACCAAACGGCTTCTTCCCACTGGAAAATCCCCAGACGCTGAAAGGACCTGGATGAGCCATGGAACCTAAAACAGCAAGTTCACATCAGAGTTCACCCTTCCAATGGCTGGCTGAGTGCCCCAAGGAAGGGAGGCTCCTGGTGCAGGTGGAGAGGGGGCGCTGATCTCTGAGATGTTCTCCCCACCCCACCCCCATGCCAAAGCCAGACAAGCAGCCAGGAACTGGCGTCACCATTCTCTAGTCCCCCAGACACTCGTCCCACCGCCACCACCCGTGAGCCATCGTTCCGGGGCCTGACATTCTGTCGGCTTCACACCACCTCCCAGGGCCCCAGCCAGGAGCGCTTCCTGGATAAAATATTAAACATGCAAATCTGAGACAGTGCCTTAACGAGCGACAGACTGCACGACCACAGCCTGGCAAACGAGACGCACGCCGTCCGGGGGTGGGGGAGTGAGAAGTATATATAGATAGAGACTTTAGATCTATCTGTGCAACGTGTGTATGAGGCAGAGAACAGCAGGCGTGGAAAACTACCACAGCAGCCTCCAGCTGGGGTGGCCTGAGGTCAGCAGGCGGCTGGTGGGGAGGGAGGGTCCGGAGGGGACCCAAAGCCAAGCTCAGAGTGGGGATGACAAAAGCCCTTTGTGCTTGGGCTCCCGTGGTGCTGAGGGGACCAGAGATGCACGCAGGGCAGGGGAGCAGGCATTTCGTTTTGGAGAAGGGAACTGGTTAGAGGTGAGGCCTCGGGAAGGAAGAAGAGGAAGGTGGGAGACACAGGAGGCAGAAGTTTCTGGAGTCCCAGGAAGAGCACTTCAATCCTCAGGGGGCCCTGGGGGCTCTATAATATGGCCCCCATATTGGTTTGGGCGTCACAGAGCTCCCATGACATTGGGTCAGTGTGATTCCGCCTTGATCTAAACCAGCCAGAGGCTGACGGTGCTGCCGGTCAGCACGGGCTCTGCAAATCCTAGTGGTCCGGTGATGCCCAAAGCTTCCCCGTCAGAAGGTCTGGGTGGGACCTGAGATGCTGCATTTCCAGCAAGTTCCAGGTGATGCCAAGCTTGCTGGCCCTCAAACTTCCATTGAGCAGCAAGGACCTGCAAGGAATTAGAACAGCATGAAGGTCACTTGGCTAAGGACACAGGACCTGCAGGGGTCCCTAGGGGTTCGGGCTGCCGATGGAGATGGTGTCTATCCACGGTGTCCAGCCGTATGCATGGAATTGCAACCATACAGGCTGACCTGGACCTAAGCCGACATGGGTCTCCCAGCCCAGAGTATCAGGTTGCCCACGACAGGCCACACTGAGAAGGACTCCACCGGGCCGAGGGGGACACGGCATCTACAGGGGCTTGAACTAATGAATACAGAGCCCACATGGCTTTGGAGTATCCCGGAGCCCCATGAGGAACTAGATTGAAGTGGAGCCCCCCATGGCTACCGGGGTCTGGACCTACTTAGAGCCCACAAAGGACGAAGCTGACACCCGCATGGGCGCAGAGTGACCCGGAGCTCCTAAGGGTTTGGACTGATGGGGTGCCTGAAACAGAGTCCCTGACTTAAAGGGCCTCAGCGTGGGCCGCAGACATGGCGGGTGGACTCCTGGGATGCGGAAGCCAGAAAGGGAGCCAGAGGGATGCTGTGGAGGGGAGGGGAGGGAAAGGTAGGGAAGGGGAGGGGAGAGGAGGGGGAGGAGCCGAGGAGCCAGCTCTGGTGCTGCTGTGAGCCTGCTGGCCTCGGGCTGAGTGGTACTTGGCTGGGCCCCAGGGGGAAGGTGTTGAGAGAGAAGGTGCTGCTGCCGCCCCAACAGCTCAGATGGAGGAGGAAGCAGGAAGAAGCAGGAAGGTGGAGGCAGGGCCCAGCGGCGGCAGGGGGCCCTGGGAAGGGGAGAACATGTCCTACCCAGAAAGACTCAGGCATTGGGGAGGGCCCCTGCTCTATCTGGGGCCCCTGTCATTCTGATTCCCCACTCCCAGTACACACGGGGACATGCAGGGTTGTGGAGTGAGGGCTTAGGGATGTGGGTTGAAGGGTGTCCAGCACTGAGGGGGAGAGACAAACTCCCTGTCTCCCTGGTTGGGGGACTTAGGGCCCAGAGGAGCAAGGATTCTCACTCACTGGGATAGGAGACACTCCCCCTGCATCAGGGTTCCTGGGCAGAGGGCCCTGACCCTGTTGTACCCTCCCCCAGGGACAAGAAAAAAAATAATAGAGATTTTTGCTAGATCGCTAGCAAAGACCCCCCATCAGTATCTGGACACAGACGCTCTCCATCTTTTTCTTAGTTAAATCTAGCCCTCACTCCCCCCATCTGACCAGACAGCCCCCCAACCTTTTCCCCACCCAGGCAAGACGCTATTCAGGGCCTACTTGCAGCTTCTTTTCGCCCCCAGGTGAAGGAAGAGAAGGGAGGGCTGTCACCATGGAGTCTTGCTGTGGAAGGTCTGGTGGTATCAGGCAAGAGGGACACCAGCTTTTTTTCCAAGGGATAAAGAGACATTTTTCTTGACCAAAGCCCCAGACGTCTGGCTCTCCCACCCCACAAGCCCCAGGCCAGGCCACCCGCAACATGTCGGCTTCTGCCTTTCTCCACCCATTCCCAGTCCCTGTGTGGTAAGGCTCTCCCTTACTTCCACTCCTTCCTTCACACCCCCCGCCCAGTGCAGCTGTCAGGAAAAGGGTGCAGGCTCCCAGGATCCCAAGGATAGCTTTCCCTGTGCCCTCTCCCTCCTCCCCCCTGCCATCTTTCCCCATTCAGCCTGTTACTGCTGGAGAATCGATCCCTAACTTCCCTCCCGCCCACACGCTGACCTAGTTTCTGCCTCCATGCGGAGCGGACACGTCCTCACACGCTCCTCGACGCAGAGCCCTGCACAGCCAAGGGACAGATGCATACTCAGCGCGCTTGGGACCAACAGATGCAGGCGTGCCTCCCCAGACACACTCGGGCTCGAGCACACGTGTGTGCAGGGCGGGAAACACCTCTCCAATTCAGGAACATGTCAGGAACTACTTCACGGACACATTCACAAGACTCCCTTGGTCACAGGATCAAGGGACACAAGTGGACAGACTTACAGGCCCTCACAAGCCACAGACACAACTCCCCACAGGGCCTCCCCCGCTCCCTCTCCAGCTCCAGCTTGTAGATCCTCTTCCTCTAGGCCAGGAAAACACCAAAGGAGGCACATGGCTCCCCACACTGACCCTGTTGCTGTGTTGCCACAGCCATGGGATCAGGAATCACCCCAAATCCAAGAGTGGATCCCCAGGATCCCCTCTTCCCTGCAGGTCCCTTACTTCCCCATGACAAGTCCCTGTACCTCCATGAAAGGGGTCAAGGGTCAGGGATACTTCCCTTCCTTTTCTATGGCAACAAAATCAAGGTCAAGAGACGTGGTCTACAGACATCACAGGATGTGATGTGGGGCAAAGCAAGGAGATAGATCCTTGAGCATCTGAATCCCTCAGTTGTTCCTCTGCTAAAACAAAAACTAGATTGCATAGATAGGGGAAGTGAAAGCCTTTGTAAATTGCTAAGATTTGCCACAGAAACGTGAGAGATCATCATTTATTCTGCCTGTCAGTGTCTGTGCGGGAGCAGAGGGGATCTCCCTCATCAGCCTCCCAACAGCCCTGTCCTGTGTTACAGGAAGTCACTCAACCCAGGAGGAAATGGGGACTGAGGCCCAGGGAAGACAGGCTAGGTGCAGAGGGAAGGCTCCTGCCACCATCTGCCCCGCCCACACCCCACTCTGGCTCTTAACTCCCAGCATGCCTCTCCAGCCCAAGTCCTGCTGTCATCCAGTGTGGCCTTGGGGGGGCCTCTGCAAAGCTGGAAAAGTAAGCAGCCTCTACTAGCCAACCCCCTTACCCTGGTTCCAGGCCCCCCTCCCTCCACGCAGTGGTCTGCATCCTCCCCGACACCTTCTGTGCTTCTCCATTTTCTGCTGAATTCTTTACCCCCTCCCCTGGCTCCACTTCCTTTCCTGTCCAGCCCCTGGATCCATTCCTTCAGACTCTCATTCCCATGCCTATAATGGGAAAAATTCCCGCCCTGAGCCTGCTGCACCACCTAGACACCAGAGGCTAAGGTCAGCTGGAAACAGCCCCCAGCCCCCCAAAATTCGGTGACTCTACCAGCTCTGGGTTTCCAACTGTCTCTGCCTTGTTAGCAGATTCCTTCTCTCAACTGAGCGCTGCCCAAGTCTCTCCCCTCCTCCACAGCACGCCTCAACCTAATCTCCTACTTCTCATAGAAAATGAAAGCTCTCTAGAAAGTTCTTTTGCCTCCCTGCTCCCACAGCTGTCAACTTGCCAGTTTTCACGCTCATCTGCTCTTCTGTCTCTTGCGTATGCGTGTGTGCCTGTGTGCATATGTGCATGAGTCAGAACTCGCCTGGGAGCACACATTTCCCTCCCATCCACCTGAGCTCATGGTCTCAGCCCCTGCCCCTCCAGAGAGGCCTCATTCGAGTGAGCTCATTCTTTTTCCAGAGTCTTCAACCCCCCAAACTCCCCCGGCTCCTCTGTAACCATGCTTGATACGAGTCCCCTTCTAGAACCTTCTCCATCTCTTGCCTTCACATCCAAGTTCCTCAATGAGATGGCTGCACTTGCTGTATCTACTTCTTTACCTTCCATTTCACCCCAGCATGCCCCTGAAAGGGCTCACTAGTCATCAGTGACCTCCTCATTGCCAAGGCCAGTGGACCTTCCTCATTCCTTATTATCTGATCTTTGTGCAACATTCAACACTTTTCCCCTCTTTTTCTTGATGCACTGTCCTCCCTTGGTTCTTGTATTAGGATAAGTTATGGTGTATTAACAGCCTACCACAATATAAAATTAAAATGAAATAAAATATGGGATGCCTGGGTGGTTCAATTGGTTAAGCGTCTGCCTTTGGCTCAGATCATGATTCCAGGGTCCTGGGATCACGTCTGGCATCAGGCTCCTTGCTCAGTGGGGAGCCTGCTTCTCCCTCTGCCTGCCTTTGCTCCCCCTGCTTGTACTCTCATGTTCTTTCTCTCTGGCAAATAAATAAAATCTTTTAAAAAATAAAATAAGGGGCACCTGGGTGGCTCAGTGGATTAAGCCGCTGCCTTCGGCTCAGGTCATGATCTCAGTGTCCTGGGATCGAGCCCCGCATCGGGGGGTCTCTGCTCAGCAGGGAGCCTGCTTCCCCCTCTATCTCTGCCTGACTCTCTGCCTACTTGTGATCTCTCTCTCTGTCAAATAAATAAATAAAATCTTAAAAAAATAATAATAAAAAATAAAATAGGGGCGCCTGGGTGGCTCAATGGGTTAAAGCCTCTGCCTTCGGCTCAGGTCATGATCCTAGGGTCCTGGGATCGAGCCCCGCATTGGGGTCTCTGCTCCGCGGGGAACCTGCTCCCTCTCTCTCTCTGCCTGCCTCTCTGCCTACTAGTGATCTCTGTCTGTCAAATAAATAAATAAAATCTTAAAAAATAAATAAATAAAATAAAATAAATTGCAATATAATAAAACAGTAGCCTAGCTAATTTTTTATTAGGCTAATTAATGGTATTAGTTGGGTTATGCTAAATTGTATTAGCTTGGTTAGGCTAAGTCGTATTAGTTCAGCTAAACTCCTATAACAAAGAGAACCCAAAAAGACAGTGGCTTAGGGGCGCCTGGGTGGCTCAGTTAAGACTCTGCCTTCCACTCAGGTCATGATCCGAGGGTCCTGGGTTCGAGCCCCGCATCAGGTTCCCTGCTCGGTGAGAAGCCTGCTTCTCCTTCTCCTGTTCCCTCTGCTTGTGTTGCCTGTCTTGCTGTGTTTCTGTCAAATAAATAAAATCTTAAAAAACAACAACAACAGTGGCTTAAAAGTGTCAAGTTTCTTCCTTCTCATGTTCAGAGGGAACATCCCAGGGCAGTGGGGAACCGCTGAGGGGGGCATTCTGAAACCCAGGCTCCTTCTGTGGTGTTGCTGCACTGCCCCCTAGGGTGTCATCGTCGTCATGGGTGACTCAAGACTGGAGCGGGGTGGCCACCATGCTGGGCTCCGGGGCAGGAAGGGGAAGGGAGTGTAGAAAAGCAATATCCAGGGTCTTCAAGCCCAGGTGGGGAAGCGCCCACACCACCTCCCCCTGGCACCCCACTGGAGGGAATGAAATCACATGGCTAAGGTCCACATGGCAGACCTTGAGGGAAGCTGGGAGGCGAGTCAGCTGGGCAGTCATTGAGCACAGATTCTGGTGGCCAACCAACCGTGATCCCAGAGCCTCCGTGGCCTCTGTCCTACCTCCCCATTATCCTTCTCACCTTCGTTCATGTCCCTCAGGGTTCTCTTCTCGGAGCCCTCTTCTCTTGACACACAGTGCCTGGTCCTTCTTGATTCCCAATCATACGCAGACGACTCCAGATATTTCCATCTCCGGTCCATGTTTCCCTCTTGAGCAGCAGACCCCCCTGGGCACCAAGGCCAAAATCTGGGACCCAACCCAGACTCCCACACTCCTCCCTCTCCCTCACTGCACACCCAGTGCTAGCAATTCTACTCTATAAAGGCCTCTCCAGGAGGACTCTGCTCTCCTCCTCCAGCGTTTCTCACAGCTTCCAAGCTGGTCTCCCTGCCTGCACCCGCTCCCCCCATACTTCACACCATCCTCCAGTGAAACGTGGGCATTTGTCAAGGCCCTAAGCCCTCTTTTCGTCTCCCTTTTCAGTCCTTCCCTGAGCCCCACATCCAGTCTACCTCCATTCCCACGGACACACACGAGTGTATCTCTAGCCCTCCCCTCTTCCCTGAGCATCAGACCCAAACACCCGCTTGGATGTCTCAAAGGCATCTCGGACTCCACATGTTCAAACCTGAGCTCAGGATGTTTCCGAAGCCCCCACTCCAGCACAGTGTCCCGTCTCATTGTCAACCCAGTGTCTAAGGCCAGAGTCCTGAGACTTGCTATTGTCACTGCCGTCTCCCCCTCTCCCCCATCCCCCACCTGACCCACCCCACATTTGGTCAATGGTCTGTTCATCTGCTCCGCTCCATGCCTGCATCCCCACCCCTGCCACCCACCCTGCCTTTGCCTGGACCGAGACAGCAGTAGCCTCATCAACCTGCCACATTTACCTCTGCTGCCATCGTCCACTCTGAGGATGTGGTGATCCTCTCCAAACACAAAGTTGATTGCCAAAGCCCTGCTTAGACCCATCTCTTGCTCCCCAGAGCTCTGAGAACAAGCCAAAATCCTTACCTCAGCCCACAAGGCCCTGCAGGATCTGGCCCTACCCCTTCACAGAGAGGCCTCGGTGCAGCCTCTCCCCCTACTCTAGACCCTGGCCACACTCCGTTCTTGGATGCACTTAGCTCACCTAGACCTTGATCCAGCTGTCCCAGTCGCCTGGAGCACTTCCCTCCCCTCTCCCTGCCATGAACTCCTAGTCATCTTTCCAAGTTCATCAGGAGCACTGCTTCCCCAGAGAAGTCTCTGCTCTCCCTGACTAGGTCGCAGCCCGCAGAACCCACGCACATGTCTTTCCCAGCAATTGTCTCAGCTGTGTGATTGTTGACTACGGTCTGTCTGTCTGCCACTTGCCAAGCTCCAGAAACCCAGGACCCGGCCTGTTTTGCTCACACTGTCTCTCAATGCCTGGCACAATGCCCCACACATAGTAGGAGCTCGATTACTATTTGTGGAACAAAAAAGTAAATAAAGGAGAGTTTATGGCCACCACAGTCTGACTGGGCCATCCTTTAGGGGCTCTTTGTTGCCTTCAGAATAAACTCCTCGCCCTGAGACACAAGACTTTTTGTGATCTGACCTCTGTCTACTTCATCTCGTCGCCTGCATCCCGTTCTGCGGGTAATATGATCTGTTTTTAGAGTCCCATTCATTCAGGCTGCCCAGTCTGTGCTCTAACCTCAGCACTTCCCTGGCCTTCCTCACTTCACGAATTCCTATCTACCTTTGAGACACAACTCAGATTTCTTCCTCCTCCGGGAAGTCCTCCCTGATCTCCCGGGGCTCCTACAAGTTCCACTGTTCCTTCAGCCTCACTAATCTCTATCTTGTCCTGCTGCACTGTGGCCCTTTGCTCCCTTGGCTCTCTCCCTTACTAAGCTGCAAGCTTTGGGGAAAGAAGTACAGGGTTTTAGATATTTCACCCTTAGCCCATTTTCCAGTTAAGGCTTGAGTTGGTGTTAGTGCCCTTCGCTTCTTTGACGGCCTGCCAAATTCCTTTAAAATTGGACCACACAGCTTTACACACAAAGCTGAAAACTGGAAATGACCCAAAGACCCATGAACAGAATACAGAAATGGTAGACTATTCACACAATAGAAATACTACATGGCAATGAAAAGAATAAATGACTACCACGTGAAACAGCACGATGAATCCCGAACGTTATATAAAAGAAGCCAGGACCAAAACCTTTCACTTTGATGAAGGTTAAAACCATTCCCAGTGAATCTGATAGCAGCCACCAAGGGGGTCAGTCCAGGTCAGGGTAGTGACTGGGAGTGAGCCCAACAGAGTGTCCCAGAGGGCAAGACTAGAAATGGGTGGTGACCATATAAACGTTCATCAGGCCGGATTTTCATGCATTTTAAAGGAGATAACGGTCCCTTTCCTTTTTTAAAAGTGCTATAATTTTGTAATCAATCATGATGGCTAACAAGCCTCCCGTGTCTGAGTCACTTCTCACTGCAGAGTCCCCAGTTTTAGGTGGTGATATGACACACCCCGCTCCTGCAGCCCAGAAAGGGTAAACCCTCAGCTAGAGTAGACAGCATGTGTGTGGAGAGCCCACACCCCAAGGAGGAAGCTGCATGTCCTCCTTTCTCCATGCAGCTTTAGGCTCCTCAGGGTCAAGTTCTGTGTCTTTGTGTCTCTGGCACGGAGCTCTGTGACTTCCAGATATTGGTGGGAGGTGACCTCTGGTCTGTAGCCGGTTGCAGCTGAGGCAGTGAAGCCTGGCGGCAGTGTGGTCTTTAAGAGCACAAACTTGGGGGCGCCTGGGTGGCTCAGTCAGTTAAGCGTCCAGCTCCTGTTTTCGGCTCAGGTCATGGTCTTGGGGTAGTGAGATCAGGCCCTGCATCGGGCTCCCAGCTCAGTGTGGAGTCTGCTTGAGATTCTCTCTCTCACCCTTCTTATGCCCCTCCCCTCACTCAGGTGTGCACTCTCTCTCTAAATAAAAATAAATAAAATCTTTAAAAAAAAAAAAAAAAAGAGCACAGGCGTGCCTGGGTGGCTCAGTCAAACGTCTGCCTTCAGCTCAGGTTGTGATCCCAGAGTCATGGGATCAAAGCCCCCCATTGGATTCCCTGCTCCACGGGGAACCTGCTTCTCCCTCTGCCTCTGCCTCTCTTTCTCTCTTTGTCTCTCATGAATAAATAAATAAAACCTTTTTAAAAATAAATAAATAAAATTTAAAGAAAAAAGAGCACAAATTCTAATGGCACAATTTTGTGTCAGCTGAACTGCTCCATACCTCAGTTTCCCCAGCTGCAAAATGGGTATAATAATAGTACATACCTGTTAGTGTTGTTCTGCAGATTAGAGGAGTGACTAGGCATAAGGCACTTAGAACAGTGCTTGGCTCCAAGCAAGTGCCATGTAAGTGTTTGCTATGACAATTGCCATTAGGGGAAAACTCAGTCAGACGAGAACTGAACCATTCCTCCACCGGCTGTGTGATCACAGGAAAATTAATTAACCTCTCTGAGCCTCCATTTCCTCACCCACTGAACAGAGAAAATAATACCCATCTATTGTTATGAAAGCAAGATAATGTATGCAAAGCACCTGACTTAGTCCCACGTATGCAGAGACCATGTATAACACATCCCTCTCCCAGGCCCCAGCCCTGGGAGGCGCTCAGTTGCATGGAAAACTTATTTCCTTCCCCCACCCACCTTTCTCCAGCCTGGCATCATCCTCTGGCGCGAGCAGACAGCAGCATCTAGTGGAAGGTTCTAGAACTGCATCCTTGCCAAGTGCCACTCCCCACGCTGCGGTACAGTCCTTTAAATAAGCCCTTTAAAATGCACACTCTGGGGGCACCTGGGTGGCTCAGTGGGTTAAAGCCTCTGCCTTCGGCTCAGGTCATGATCCCAGGGTCCTGCGATCGAGCCCCTCTGCTCAGTGGGGAGCCTGCTTCCTCCTCTCTCTCTCTCTGCCTGCCTCTCTGCCTACTTGTAATCTCTGCCTGTCAAATAAATAAATAAATAATCTTAAAAAAAAAAAAAATACACACTCTGCATTGGGCAAGAACTCATTAGGTGCCTGGAATACAGGACACAGATCCAGGACCTAAAGAAAATGAAGCAAAAGATACAAGATGACTATAGCAAGATGAAGGAAAAAAATCACAACTACAACCTTATCATCAATAACCTTAATTTTTTATCCTTAATTAAAGAAAATCCTTGGCACACTGGAAAGTGTCTTCCTGGCAAGTTTCTATGATTACAGGAGTGATTTTGAAGTGTCCGTTTCGTGTTAATAATTCAGTTAAGGTCAAAGCAACAAAATGAAAGCTTAAGTCAGAAAGGTGATTCCCCCCGCTCCCCCCGGTGGCCTGACTTAGCTTCCCAGCCTCTCCATGGAGAGGGGGAGCAGGAGTGTTTGGCTCCGAAGCCCCTATTCTTCCACCACACTCCACTACCCCTGCCCCAGACGTAAAAGAGTAAAGAGGATCTAAAGGTGGCATGGATGACATCCTGCAGGAGGGATCAAAAAACGCTTTGTGGAGGAAACACCATTTCAAATGGGCATTGGAGAAGGAAGATAGAAAAGAGGTGGGTGGCTGGGGAAGGAAGACAATCCAATATGATGGGCCACATGGTGTATAAAGTGAAGAAACAGGGCCATGAGAGTTAGGGTCAAATCCTAGAAGGCCCCAAATGATAAGTTGAGGAGGCTGCATTTTAAAAAATCAGGGGACCTGCTGAATAAGGAGGTAATTGGATGTAAGGGGATCAGAGGAAAACCAGGGATACGGAAACTAGTTAGGTGGCTACTGCAACAA
The DNA here is from genome assembly GCF_002288905.1 of Enhydra lutris kenyoni. NCBI lineage: Eukaryota > Metazoa > Chordata > Mammalia > Carnivora > Mustelidae > Enhydra > Enhydra lutris. The sequence goes on from NW_019154110.1 coordinate 24,149,969, forward strand.
CCAGACTTGACATCGGGCCCGCTGCACCCTGATGGAGAAGAGAGAGGAGGTACTGCAGAAGCCAGTGGGAGGCGGAGGTTCAGAAATAGACAGCAGTGAGTCAAATGAGAGGACCCGGTGAGGATTCAAGGGGCTGAGGCTTGGGGAAAAAGGCAGAGCTGTATCCAGAACGTGGGCTTGACCAGGGGGTGCTGATGTGGGCCGGGGGTGGAGGCACTGAGCTGGGTTTTCAATAAGGAAAGTATGAGTTGCCAGCAAGCACTCTGAGATCAGCTCAGGAAAGGGGCTGAGCTGGAGGGAGAGGAGGCTGGGACAGTAATTTCAACTCACTTAGATGTGCAAGTGCCAGATGAAGGCTTGAGAGGGAGAGATGAAGGGAATCACATGGGGAGATGCGGGGGCGGAGGGTGGACACCACCCGGACACATCACAGGGCTCGCTGTATCTCAAAGCTTCCTGAGGTCAGGGGAAGAAGAGAAGGCACGGAAGACAGAGCAGGGACTTGTTACGGGAGGGAACTGGGAGACCCTGGCAAACATGCAGCCGAGGTCATGGAGGATCCAGAGGTCAGGATGGCCAGGAGGCAACCACTGGATTTGTGGTTGGGGGTCGCCATGAGTGACCCTGGAAAAAGCCATTTCAGGGAGCAGAAGTCAAGCTGCAAAGATTTAAGAGGCAAGAAGCAGAGGGTATGGGGGTGGCTCCCAGGAGGAAAGAGGTGATGGTGAGCAGGGCTGGCCTCGGGTGAGGCAGGCGTCTGGGGAACAAAATTTAAGGAGGCCCTCACTCTCAGGGTCCTGCAGGCAGTCCTGATGAGGAAGGGCAGACGACCAGCCCCAGAGCTGTGGGGAGGTAGGGGCCCACAGAGACCAATGGAAAAGAGAAAACCCAGTAAAAGAAACCCAGGCAGAAGCTAAGAAAACTCTCCGTCTTGCCAGAGGGTGCCCACTGGGAGAGCCTCAGAGGACGTGAAGTCTGAGTAGGGAGAGGTACAAGGAAGGACACAAGGGACAATCTGGGAGCAGAGACACCTGAGGAGGCTGAAGGGCAGGCCCGAAGGGTGAGGAAACAGGACAGGGAGGAAGGGAGAGCCTTCCCTGTGGGGGGCTGAAAGGCGGCACCCAAGAAGATCTGTCTGTGTCCTAACTCCCCTCCCTCTGGAACCTGTGAATGTGACCTTCTTTGGAACAAGGGTCTTTTGCAGGTGTAACTACACTACACTAAGGTTGTCAGGAGGAAATCTTGCTGGATTATCTGAGTGGGCCCTAAATCCTGTAAGTATCCTTATAAGAGACAGAAGAGGGGAGGGCCACATGTAGACATGCAGATGGGAGTGATATGACCACACCCAAGAGGGGCAGAGGCAGGGAAGGGAGTCTCCCCTAGAGCCTTCTGAGATAGCCTGGCCCTCCTGACACCTTAGTTTTGGACTTCTGGCTTCCAGGAGGGTGAGAGGAAAGATTTCCGTTGTTTTCCGGTGCCAAGTGTGTGGCAAATTGTTAGGGCAGCCGCAAGAAAACTAATACAGTCCCCTGTTGTGCAGAATGACTGGAAAGCTTCTAGAGAAGCTTCCAGCCTTGCGTCTCTCCAAATTTAAACCATTCAGCAAGCAAGGGCAGTTGCAGGTCTGGCCAAAAGGTGTGTTTTTTAACTCACCGCCCAGACTCCTTCCAGACTCAGGTTTAATGCTTCATGCTTTCCTTTCAAGGAGGAAGGAGGGAGGACAAGCGAACGGCATCACATCCCACTGCTCCCAGAAGTAGAGTCTGCCAAGGGTGTTCTGCGACCCACCTTCCTCCTCCTTCCAGAGCTCGCACCATCCCGCCCAGGCTGGTCCAAAGAGCCAAAGCTGACCCACACCACATTACGAAAAGCAGGGAGCTTTTTAAAAACAGGAGCCTGCCTTTCCAAATTTTTCCTTGCAAACAAGACCCCCTTTTCACAGCGAGTCTCTTCCCACCCCTCACGTCTGCCTTCTTCCTCTGCCTTCCCCATTCTTGCGGGGGCAGGGGGGGGGGCAAAATAAGATAGATACCCCTGAAGCACGGGAGTGGGAGGCACTCTCCCCGCCCTCCCCCCTCCTCCCCGCAACACAGCTGGAGGGGGGAGGGGAGGTCAGCAGGGTTCAGAAAGGCCAGATGTTGAGGAGAAAGAGAGCAAAGCCCAACCCACACCGGCCCACCCTGCCCCCACCCTCGCCCCCCTCGAAGAAAAAAAATTAAAAGAGACGGTTTTTTAAAACAAACAAAACTTTTGTGGCGCAAAACACTTTTTCTCAAGAATCTGCTCTATGCAAACAATAACAACTTTTTACAAAGCATTTTCACAGAAAAGGAGACAAGTCCTTCCCCAGTATCGTATGTGGGAATTGTTCCTCCCTCACCCCGTTTGGGGGGGGGATGGGGGTGCTATTCACTAGTGTAGGCAGAGGGGCTCCCTGGGTCCCTCACTTGTGGGGCAGACCTACCACCTCCCAGGTTCCCCTCACACCTCAGCTTGGAGTCTCTCTCAGAGCTAACCTCCCCTGACCTCACCTGGGTGGAGGGGAAAGCGATTCCACCCCTCTCTGACTCTAGGGTATCCTCCCAGCTGCCAGGTGTAGTCCAGGCCTACCTCTTCCCCGCCACTCCCAGAAAACAGAACCTCTGACCTCAAAACTAATCCCCTGGCCCTGCCCCCATCGGATCCATCAGGTCCCTGACAACTCCCTAAATGCCTGAAGTTAGGGGAGGAAGCTGAAGATGCCACAGCCCAGCTTCCATTCAAACCCAAACTTAGCCCCTTGAAGCCCCACCGGGCCCTGCAGGTTGGGGCAAGAACCCTTTCATTGACCCCTCTATAAGGAGCAGCTAGCCTCGTCTCTAGCCTTTGAGGGGGCTGTTTGGGTGTCCAAAGAATGGACCCAGGCCTGCCCTCTACCTCCACCCGCTCCCATCCATAAATCGGTGGAGAGGACCTCGAAAGGCAACTTGTTTGGTCTGATTTTATTGATTTCTTCCACCTTCCATTACTTTCCCTGGGACAGTCTCTGGCCCTTTCCCCAGGCAAAGGCTGCACTTTGGGAGGGGAGGAGGTCCTTCAGCCCTTCCCCTCCTATAGGAGAAGCAAGCTGGGGAGGGGGCTGATGGATCCAGTGGGGAGGTCCTCTTTCACCCGTCAGACCTTATAAACTGAAAGCAAACAGGAAAAATTGAAGAGAGAAACTCCAAAACTGGACAAAAGGGAAAGGCTGGTGGCTGAGGCTGAAGATCTGGCCAATTAGGGGTCACCTGCCTTGGTCAGGGGAGAGGGCTTAGGAAAAGAACGGGGAGGGGGTGATCGCCTCCTGGCCCAAGCTGCCCTCTCCCCCACGAAGGCTCCCTTGGGGCTTGGAGTGCTGGGGAAGGCCTGAGGGGAATGAAGGGTTAAAGGCCTGGATGGTGGGGGTGGGGGATGCCCCCAGGGAGCTGCCAATCACCTCCCCACCCCCACCACAGCCCCCTCATCCCCGGGCTCGCCCACAGAAACAACCGGTTTGTCCATCACCAAGGTCTCTCTCCCTCTTTTTTTTTTTTCCTTGTCTTTGAGCGGTAGCCTCCTTTGCTCCCCCTGGGGTGAAGGCCCTGCCCCCAGAGATCCGAGATGGAAGAAGGGAGGGATTGGAATCTATGTCATTAAGCCTTTTTCCGTTAAGCCTTCTCCTGACTCCAGCCCTTGGTTCGTCTCCAAAGGATGAGGGGGAGGGGGTGTCACCCCAACCGGTTAGGTGCTTGAAGATCACTGTCATTTGAGGTCCCTCTCACCGCAGCCCCTAAAAGGGAATAGGCAAATGTGAGAAAGGAGGCCCCGTCCTCGAGCCCAAAGTTTGGCCGCGGCCCCAACCTTTCCCCTTTGGCAGAAGAGGTCTCAGGCTCAAAGTTCCTCCAAGTTGATCCCCCAGGATTTGAGGCCTGGGGGCTCAGGGACAGCAGGACCCCCTATCTGCCACCTCCACAGCGGGTGGGCGGGCGGGGGCTTAGAGTCTCCCTGCAGGCGAAGCGAGGATGCCGGCCCTAAGTCTCCGTCCTCCCCCACCACCAGGGCCGGGGGGCAGGGGAAGGAGTCGAGCAGGCTGAAGGTGCTCGTGGTAGGGAGCGTCGGTGCCGGGCGGCGGGGCTGTGCGCTGCGATGGGGGGGCGGCGGCCGCCGGCGTTTCTTGGCGGTTCCCCGGGCGGGCGCTTTGGCAGGCGGCCGCTCTGGCCCCCGGCGCAAACTCGGAGTGTCGAGAGCGAAGCCCTTCGCATAACACCAAAGTTTCGACCGGCGGATCAGACGATCGAAATGTTCCTGGCGGAGATCGCCGGGCGCGGCCGAAGCTCCGCTGGCCGTCGAGGGGCTAGCGGCTGGTGCCTCGGGGGCGGCCTGCGGGGGGCTTCCATCGCCTGCGGCCGTCTGGCCCGGCGCGGGCGGCTCGGGCGCGGCCCCGGGACCCGCCGGCTCGGTGGAAAGGCCCGCAGGTGGCGGCGGAGGCCGGGAACCGGGCTCCTGATGGGGGCTGGCGGCGGGGCCGGGCTGGAAGTCGAGACCCGAGGCGGGCCGAGGCGGAGCCGAGGCGGAGCTGGTCGGAGATTCCCGAGGGCGCAGGGGCGCCGGGCAGCGGCCGGGAGGTAAGCCGGAGCGAGAGCCGAAGTGCGGGAAACTGCCTCCGCCCTCTTCCTCCTCGCCGCGGCCCCGGCACGCTGCGGCGTCCGCATCCTGACCGGCGGGGGAGTTCGGATCGCTGGACCGCCCGGCTGGGCCCGCGAGGTGCTTCAGGCCATCCGCGGCCCAGCCGCCGGTGCACAGGGGGGCGCGAGGGCCCAGAAGCACCGGGGGCCGCGGCGCCAGCTCCCCAGGCCCCAGGCCCAGAGAGGACGCCCGAGGTTTGGCAAGGGCGCAAAAGGCAAGGGCACGCAGGCACAGCGGAGAGAACTCTTGGGTCCCCCGACGCGGCTTCCGGGGTGTCGGGGAGCAGGGCGACCCTCGCGGGGACGCCGGCACTGCGAGGCGGGGAGCGGGGCACAGAGTTTCCATGGAACCGTCCGGGGGGTTGCCCACTGCGGGGGCCCTGGTCCCAGCGGCGGTGTGCCCTGGCTGCCCGAAGAGCCCACGGGCGAGGGGAACATCGCCCCCCCTCGACGGGGAGGTCTCTGCTCACGGGCGCCCCCGGCCCGCAACCCCGGGCCGCGGAGCTCCGGCTCCCTCCTCGATCTCGTCACGCGGCCCTCCCGGCGGCCGGACTCCTGGGTCCCTGCGAGTCCCGGCGCGGTCGGCCGCCCTTCCTGCCGCCGCGTTCCCTGCGCAGCCCCGGCGGGAGCCCCTCTCGAGTAGCCCAGGGCGAAGAGGCTGGGGAAACAAAGCGGCCGGCGGCCGCGGGAGGCGGGAAGGACCCCGGGCCCGGCACCCGGTGCCCGGGCCCAGGCGGCGGGGAGGGCGCCTTCCGCCCGCTCGGCTTCTTTCTTCCCCGCTGGCTCCCGGAGACCGCGTTATAGAGAACTGCCCCCTCGCTGCCCCAATACCAGCGCCGGGGCCGCGAGCCCGCCGCTGATTGGGCGGCACTGCCTGTGACGTTGGCCCGGACCCCACCCCTCCGGCGGCACCGCCCCCGTCCCCATTCCGCACACAGACACACACACGTGGACCCGGCGCGGCGGCGGCTGGGAGGGAGGAAAAGAGGGAGCGTGTGCGGGTGGGATCGCGAGGGGCAAAACGCGCCGCTGCACGTGGTCTGGTGGCGTCCGGCTATGCAGTTGTCGCAAAACAATTCGTTTTTCCCTTCGCAGTCACTGTTTTCACATCTGTAAAATGGGAATGTTCCTATCTACCCTCTTGGGGTTGCGCGAATGAACAGATGAATCACAAAAACGGTGTGGAGGGAAAAGATGACTTGAGGCAATGGTTGTTGCAAGCTTGGCACAGCAGGGATTCCTGCGGGCGGAGAATGTTTCCTACCTCTTCGTTCTGGTGCCCTAGAACAGTGCTTGGCACACACGGGGCTCAAAAAAATGTTGAAAAGTAGTTAGGAATTCAGTGTGTGCAAGATAAACAAAGGAAAAAATAAATTCGGAGCGGCGGGGGTGTGGTATTATTACACCCACGGAAGACGATGTTCAGTAAACTTGTTTCTATTTCTCTAATGAGCTTCTAATTACCCCTTGACCAAATACCGAGGGGCTGGCTTTTCGGCCCCCCTTAAATACCAAGACGCTGCCCTCTGAAGCTGAGCGACCAAAATGGGCTGAGGAATCCAGAGGAGGGGACCCTCAGACCCTCTTATCTCTCCCAAGGAGAGTAAAGCAAAGAAAAATTGAACCCCCCCCCAAAAAAATCCTGATAATGAAAGACCACCTCCCCACAGCACATGCTATCCCCCTTAACTTTCTTTAGTTTCTGCATAGCTTACTGCTATATGAAAGTCTGTGAATGTAGTTATTCTTTATTGTCTGTTTCTGATTAGTCTGGAAATGAGCCCATGAGAACTTTGTCTTAATCACAGCTGCATCCCCATGGCCTAAAACAGTACCCAGACCTAATAGGTGCTCCATAAATATTTGTGAGTGAATGAATGAATTCCTGGAATATTTTTCTCTTGATAAAAATCAGGTTATTGGAATATGGCTGCTTCCTATCCCCAGAGATATAAAGAGTTTGGTATGATAGCTTGGAGTAAAAATGTGGAAGTTGGGGAAGAGTGTCAGAGAGAGAATATCTCTTTCTGGAGCTGGGGTAAAACAGGGTTTCTGGAAGGGGGCAAATGATGTAGCTTGCATCCCTGCCCTCCTGGCAGTGATAACAGATGAATTGTTTTTTTCCTCATCATCAAATCACATTTGGGAGGAAAGGGATTTAGGAAGGTCTGCCTCCCCATCTCCCTCCTGCAGAGGCCCCAGACAAAGGCCCTGGGGTGGAGCCAGGATTTGAGGAACTAGAGGGCATGGTGTTCTAGTGCTCCAAATACTCACGCCTTAGCATCTTCTGTAGAAGTCTTCAGGGCAGTTGTCATGAGGGGAGATCCTGGGGTCCTGCCAGGTCTACACCCCAGGGTTCCTGAGTGCTCCAAAAGCCTCAGCTCCCCTCCCCACCTTCTGCAACCTCCTTCCCCTGCCACACACAGGAGGAAAGTTCTGGAAGGATGATAGCCCACCTTCTGCAACCACCTCCCCCCACAACGCCACAAAACACCTACATGAGGAAAGTTCTGGAAGGATGATGATCTGCACAGCTGTCTCTTCTGGGAGTCAATGCTGAGAACTCTCAGACTGAGATAGCAGTGACAGATTTCTTTGGCTTGAGGGGCAGAGGGCTTTTGCTTCAACCCCATTGTACTCCAGCCTCTTTGCCACTTAGATGCCTGGGGAGGGAGCTTGGGCCCCACCTATGGGAACCTGAAATGGGAAACTCCTCTTTATCTCCCATGGTCTCATTCATATTTGCATTCCTGTGCCTAGCACAGTGTTGACATAAGGAGAGAACACTCGAGATCCTCTTCAGTATGACTGCATGACCGAATCTTACCCAGCTGGGCAGATCAATGGCCTCCTCATTCTCCAACTCCAAAAGCCTTCAGTCCTTCAGATCTGAGTTTAGGGGCTTTATTGGGGATCATTACCGTTGGGAGTCCTTCCCTGGAGAAGGAATTCCCTCCACCTCCACTTTCCCTTCTCCCCATTCCTTGAATCAGGCATCCCAGAATACAGCCCAGATGGGAACGCCTCCGTTGTGGGCATGGGAATACTTTACCAACAGTAGGGGTTAGTGTGACTATCTCCAGCTGAAAGGACCTGTAGTCATCAAGCCTCCATTTTCAGAGGGCTGGGACTGGGGGTTCCTGCTGTACATCCCAGGGCAGGTCTCCGAGGTACTCTGAATCTCAGTGTCCTTCCCAGTGAAAAGGGGACAACAGTTGCTTCCTCACAACAGGAGGGTGGAAACACGATGTGAGCGGCTTGCCCAGCTGTTGCAATTCCCACTGCCTACGGTATAGGACACTCGACCCCGTCCTCAGCTGGCGAGATGAGGAGGCGACACCGTTCTCTGGAACCCCTCTTCTCCATAAGGAGAAAAGGAGGGACCAGGCTGGATGCCGGCTCCCATCTGATACCTCCGCAATAAGGGATAGGAAGGGCCTAGAGAGACCTGGAAGCCAGCCCTCCCTGCTCTGTGGTCCATCTGGGTCTCACCCAAAGGCCCCTGTTCAAGGATTTGGGAGCAGCTCCTGCTCAGTTGTCCTTTTCCCTGGAAAGAGGCACTGCCGGGAAGTGGCCCCAGAGTTCCAGCCCAGTACCGTAACTTCTAGGGCACTGACTGCATTCCAGTCTCTGTCTAGGAACTTTATGTTACGTAATCCCCATAACAATTCTAGGAGATAGGCACTATTTTTTTTTAATTTTACATACAATACATAACCCATTTTAAGTATCCAAGTCAATGATTGTTATTAAATTTACAGGGTTACACAACCATCACCAGAAGCCAATTTTAGAACATTTCCTAAGAAATCCCTCATCTCCAATTGCTAGTAACTCCCCATTCCCACCCCCGGCCCTGGGTGACTAATCTGCTTTCTGTCCGTATAGATCTGCCTTTCCTGGACATTTCATAGAAACAGAATCATAGCATATGTGGTCTTTACATATGACTGCTTCACAAAAGCATAATGTTTTGGAGATTCGTCCATGCTGTCCCTTGTACTAGTAGTGAGTCTGTTTCCTTCTTCTCACTGAGTAGTATCCCGGTATGGACAAAACGTATTTTGTGTAGCCAATCACATTTGGGTTTCCACCTTTCCGTTTTCATGAATAGTACTGTTACAGACCCCGGCACACAAGTCTTTGTGTGGACATAGGTTTTCATGTTCAGAGTGTAATTGCCAGGTCATGTGGTAAACTTATACTTAAAAAAAAAAAAAGATTTTTATTTATTTATTTCACAGAGAGAGAGATCACAATTAAGCAAAGAGGCAGGCGCGGGGGCGGGGGAGCAGACTCCCTGCTGAGCAGAGACCCAGATGCGGGGCTCAATCCTAGGACCCTAAGACCATGACCTGAGCCCAAGGCAGAGGCTTAACCCACTGAGCCACCCAGGCACCCCTATACTAACTTTTTAAGAAACTGCCAAACTGTTTTCCCCACTGGCCACACCACTTTACACTGCTGTTAATATCCATGTTATAAGTAAGGAAAGTAAGGGACAGAGACTTTAAGTGACTTTCCCAAGATCACACTGCTAGCAGGTGTCAGAGCCATGACTCAAAGCCAGGCAGAGAGGTCCCAAGACCACACTCTTAACCACAAGTCTACTCCCAGGACAACGAACCTAAAAGGGGACCCATTTCTTGGCCCACTGCAATGTGGCCACCACCATTTATGCCCATCTTACTTCCAGAATTCCCCAAGTCAGTCTCTGTTCCCACCCAGCGGTGCCGCATCCCCCCCATAGCACAAGCACACTTTACTCTACCCCCTCTGGAAATGTGTACCCATGATTAATAGCTGAAATTCTGGACTCAGACGGTCTGTTCATATTCCTGACTCATCATCTTACCAGCTGTGTAGTTTGGGGGGCAAGTTACTTAACCTCTGCTTTCGTTTCTTCATCTGTAACATAGAAATAGCATCTTCCTTCGTGCAATTCTTTAAAAATGCTTTTATTATGGACATTTTCAAACCCCTACCAAATAAACAGAGGGGTACAATAAACCTCCATGTACCCAGCATCCAGCTTCAACACATCAATCCATAGCCCATCTTGTTTCATCCTTACCCCTACCCGCTTCCTCCCCTACTCCCATTTTAAAAAAATCAACTTTACTGCGGTATGATTTATATAAATTAATGCACATTTTAAGTACATACTTCAAAGAGTTTTCATGAATGAATGTAACCACCACAATTAAGGTATAGAACATACTCTGTATTATCCTGAAGCGAATCCCGGACATCATACAGTTTCTTTCCTAAGTATTTCAATACATATTTCTACAACATAAGGACTCTTTAATTTTTTTAAAAGATTTTATTTATTTAGAAGAGAGAGAGAGAGTACAAGCAGGGGGAATGAAAGAGGGAGAGGGAGGGGCGCCTGGGTGGCTCAGTGGGTTAAAGCCTCTGCCTTCGGCTCCGGTCATGATCCCAGGGTCCTGGGATCGACCCCACATCGGGCTCTCTGATCATCGGTGAGCCTGTTTCCTGCCTCCCCCCAACCTGCCGCCTGCCTCTCTGCCTACTTGTGATCTCTGTCAAATAAGTAAATAAAATCTTAAAAAAAAAAAAAAAGAAAGAAAGAAAGAGGGAGAGGGAGAAGCAGGCTCCCCACAGAACAAGGAATCCCACATGGGACTCGATCCCAGGACCCTGGTATCATGATGCCAGCCAAAGGCAGATGCTTAACCAACTGAGCCACATAGACACCCCCAGACTCTTTAGAAATAAACATAACCCCAGTGCTATTTGATAATAGTGACCTAAAAAGAATTAATGCTCACTCTTTAACATCCTCAAATAGTCAGCCAGCGTTCAAATTTCTGATTATCTTATACTATTTGTTCCTTTATAATTTGGCTTATTTGAATTAGGATCCAAAGATGGATTTCGAGGGGTGATATGTCTCTTAACGTCTCTTTTAATCTAGAAATTCCTCCTTTAACTAATGCTTGTCCTCATCAGTATAGTTGTCAGTGTCCCTGCCTATCTTTTAACTCTTTTTATTTTCTCTTTATAGTTTATTCATTGAGATACTAGCTTTTCATCCAGAATTCCCACGATCTGGAATTTACTGATTGCATCCCCATTCTGTCATTCAATCAAGCAACGTTTATTCAGCAATATTTACTAAGCATCTGCTACATACAGGATTGCCAAATAAAGCACAAAAAAATACAGAACATACTTAAGACTAGAAAAATTATTGCTTCTCAATAGTTCTAATTTAACTGGACATCTGTGTGCCTGTTATCTGTGTGCCTGTCTAGGGTTGGAGGCACAGCGGTGAGCAAGGGAGACAACCCTGCCCTCAGAGAGTTTACATTCTAATAAACCAGGGGAAGCCAGGGAACATACGAAGAGACAGTACTTCTCCTGGAGATTCTGTGAGGGTTAAATGAGAAACACTTAACTTTCCTGCCTGGTCCATTGGAAGCCCTTGATAAATGTGAGTGTTCTTGGTAACAGTCTAGCCTTTCCCCGTCTGTTTCTTCCCTTTTCCCACCCCTGCTCCACATCCCCCTGGGAATTATTCCAGGCTTGCCCTCCTCCTGCTCTACTTCCTCCATGTGTCTAATGTTAGTTCATTCCTCTCTTCACCCCACAGTCACTGGGCAACCCCCCCCCCTTGAAGCAAGCCCCAGACCAGGCTCTGGGTACTCAGAGATGATGGGGACATAGCTGATGGGGGAGACGGACATTCTAGGCTAATTTGAGAAGGAGCAACAGAGGGATGACCATGGTGCTTGGAACATTAAAGTCAGGGTAACCATACGGAAAGGAAGTCTTTTCAGAGAAGGTGATGTCCCACTTAGTTTCTAAAGGATGAACAGGAATACCAAAGGAAGCATGAGAGAAGAATTCCAACTGAGGAAACAGTATGAGCAAGGAACAGAAGCAAGCAAGGGCCTGTCCCATGTGGTGCCAGCTAGCAGCCATCAACATCTCTTTCTCCCTGTTAAGTAGAGGGGGCACCCTGGCGTTGGTCCCGACACATCCGCCCTCTGAGTCATCCCTTATCTGTCTCAGGCAGCCCACTCCATCAGTGTGTCCCTCCCATTTAAAAGCCCCATCTTCCCTTGACCCCATAGGCTCTAGCCCCCATCCCTCTCTCCTCCCCTCCACAGCCAAACTTCCCCCAAGAGCTGTCTACACACTGTCTTCCGTTTCTCACTTCCCACTTGCTCCTCAACCCACTTCCATCTGCTTCCACCCCCACCTGCCACCGAAATAGCTGTTGCTGAAGTCCCGGGGCGTCCATCTCATCGAAACTGGCAGGCTCTTGTCAGTCCTCTCGTCTTGACCTCTCAACAGCATCCCACATGATTGGCCACTTCCTCTTTCTAGGAACCGTCTATAGTCCTTCACCTCCTGGGCACCGCTTTCCCGGTGCCCTCCCTTCTCCCTGACTTCTCCCTGGTGGTATGGGTGCAGGTTCGTTCTCCCTGCCTCAGCCCAGACGTCATGGGGTCCTCAAGGCTCTGTCAAGAATTTCTCTCCTCTTTCTATAGACGTTCTTCTTCTGGGCCCACTCCACAATTAGCATCCATCCACCAGGGCAGGGGGAACTCAGAAGACACTGCTCCTCTCAGCTCTGACCAAGACACTCCACTGCCCTCCCAGCCTCTAGCTCAGGAGTTCCAGAAGTTCAGCAAAATCAACCTGTCCCAGGCCATCAGCAGCTCACCTCCTCTGCCACACGTCCCACTTCCAGGGAATCGTAGCCCGGTGGAGGGCTCCTCTCGCCACCCATTTTAACAGCCAGAAACCCAGGGCTCGTCCTGGCACCTCCAAGGCAATGTTTCAGCAAGTCACATGGCCATGTCTATTTCTGCCCACCCCGGTGGTCCCCCCACACCCCACCGTGCCCTCTGCATTGCCACCAGCTATCCTTCTAAGCCACAAACTGAATTGGGTTACTCTTTGCTCCAAACCTTTTAACAACTTCCCACTGCTTTCCGGATGCAGAGTGAAATCATTCATTTGGCTCACAAGCAGGGTTATCTGGGTCTGACAAGCCTACCCACAGGTCCTCCTGGGGAGAGAGGATGAGTTCCCTCACCTTCCACCCCCATGTCCCCTGTGCCATTGTCTCTCCCTTCAGCTACCCAGGACTCCCTTAGTGCCTAAAGCAACAAGATCCCCCCTCTCCCTCCCTTAGCATATACTGTTCCTTCCAACTGCACACTTTTCCCCCACCTCCCTTCATCTGTACCAGGCCAATGCCCAGTCCTCTTCAGAGCCCCCACTGAATCATTCCTTTGTCAGAGGACACCTCTCCCACTCTTCCAGATTCTAACCAGGTCATCTTCCATCTTTATCCACCCCCCAAAACCTATGTATCTTCCTTCAAAGCATTTTCATCTGTTTGTCACTATTTAATCATTAGTGTGATGAACTGATTATTCACCTCTCCCCGCCACACTCTAGTTCATGTGGACAAGAAGTATGTTAGATTTTGCCTTAGCCCAGTGCTTAGCACATTGTTGGCACACAAATACATTTTAAAAGTCTTTTCTATCAGGCACATCTGTAACCTAGAGAGAAGCAGAGAATAGTAAAATAAACCCTACATACCCATTACCTAGATGGGTAATTATGTTAATAATTATTTTTTAAAAGATTTTATTTATTTATTTGACAGAGAGAAAGAGAGAGATCACAAGTTGGCAGAGAGACAGGCAGAGAGAGAAGAGGAAGCAGTTTCCCTGCTGAGCAGGGAGCCTGATGAGGAGCTTGATCCCAGGACCCTGAGACCGTGACCTGAGCCAAAGGCAGAGGCTTAACCCACTGAGCCACCCAGGCACCCCTATGTTAATAATTATTAGCATTTTTGCATATTTATCATTTTTGCTTAAATATTTTCAAGGGACTTAGAGTTTGCATGACTGTTCACCCCTGAATAGGAAATTTTCTTAATATACGTTATGACTGGGGCACCTGGGTGGCTCAGTTGGTTAAGCATCTGACTCTTGGTGTCTGCTCAGGTCAGAGTCTGAGACGGAGTCCTTCATCGGGCTCCTCACTCAGCTTAGAGTCTGCTTGAGATTCTCTCTCTCTCCCTCCCCCTCTGCTCCTCCCCGGCTCTCTCTCTCAAATATATAAATTAAATCTCTTAAAAAATACAATATTATGGGGACGCCTGGGTGGCTCAGTGGGTTAAGCCTTTACCTTCAGCTCGGGTCGTGATCTCAGGGTCCTGGGATCGAGCCCCACATCAGGCTCTCTGCACAGCAGGGAGCCTGCTTCCCCCTCTCTCTCTCTGCCTGCTTCTCTGCCTACTTGTGATCTCTCTCTTTAAAAAAAAGAAAAAGAAAGAAAAAAATACAATATTATGATCACACCTTACAAAATTAACAATAATTCCTTGAGGGGCACCTGGGTGGCTCAGTAGGTTACACATCTGCCTTCAGCTCAGGTCATGATCCCAGGGTCCTGGGATCAAGTCCCACATCAGGCTCCCTGCTCAGGGGGGAGTCTGCTTCTCCCTCTCCCTGATACTCCCTTTCTCTGTTCCACTCTGTTTCTCTCTGTCAAATAAATAAATAAAATCTTAAAAAAACAGTAATTTCTTAATATTGTCCAATACCCAGCCCATATTCAAATTTCCCTGTCCCCCCAAAATGTTTTACATTTGGTTTGTTCCATCAAAGATCTAAATCAGGTCCACACATTGCAATTGGTTATGTCTCTTAAGTCCCATTTAAATCTAGAATAACTTTTCCCCCCATGCCATTGAGTTGTTGAATTGCTGAAGTATTTTAAGTAAATTACAGACATCATGTCCCACCTTCTAGATTTCTCTGATTGCTTCCTTGTGGTGTTGTTTATCCTGTATTTCCTGCAAACTGGAAATTAGATCTACAGGCTTGATTAGATTTTGGTTGACTAGACTAGCAAAAACACCTCATGAAGAATCCTTCCCTCATATCACACTATGTCTGGTATCCTCAGTGTCTGAGTTCCAGCCTCAGTGAGGGACCACTGACTGGCAGGTCTGCATTGGTGAGAGCAGATTTCTTTATTGAGAAGTTGCGTTTTCTTCCTTTAGGGCCAGCAAGTAATCTGTGGGATGATATTTTAGAATGACCGTGGTTTTGTTTATTTATTTTTATTTATTTTTTAAAAGTAAGCTCTGGGGGTGCCTGGGTGGCTCAGTGGGTTGAGCCTCTGCCTTCAGCTCAGGTCACGGTCTCAGGGTCTTGGGATCGAGCCCCGAATTGGGCTCTCTGCTCAGCAGGAAGCCTGCTTCCTCCTCTCTCTGCCTGCCTCTCTGCCTACTTGTGATCTCTCTCTGTGTCAAATAAATAAATAAAATCTTAAAAAAAAAAAAAGTAAGCTCTGTACCCAACATGGAGCTCAAATTCATGACCCCAAGATCAAGAGTTGCATGCTGTACCAACTAAGTCAGCCGGGCACATCATGAATGACTGTGTTTTTATTTTTTTAAAACATTTTATTTATTTATTTGACAGAGAGAGATCACAAGTAGGCAGAGAGGCAGGCAGAGAGAGAGGAGGAAGCAGGCTCTCCACGGAGCAGAGAGCCCGATGCGGGGCTCAATCCCAGGACCCTGGGATCATGACCTGAGCTGAAGGCAGAGGCCTTAACCCACTGAACCACCCAGGCGCCCCATGACTATGTTTTTAATAAGTGAATGAAATAGGTCAGTGTGGCTGAACAGTGGTAAGGACCACAGGCAAGAACTCAAAGGGCTGAATGCCTTGATAAGAAATTCAGATTTTGGGGTGCCTGGGTGGCTCAATCAGTTGGGTGACTGACTCTTGACTTCACCTCCGGTTGTGATCTTAGGGTCTCCAGATCAAACGCAGCATGGAGTCAGTTTGAGATTTTCACTCTCCCTCTCCCCGACATTCACACTGTCTCTAAATAAATAAATAAGATCTTTTTAAAAAAGATTTATTTATTTATTTGTCAGAGAGAGAGAGAGCAGAGGCAGACAGAGTGGTAGGCAGAGGCAGAGGGAGAAGCAGGCTCCCTGCTGAGCAAGGAGCCCGATGTGGGACTCGATCCCAGGACGCTGGGATCATGACCTGAGCCGAAGGCAGCTGCTTAACCAACTCAGCCACCCATGCGTCCCTAAATAAATAAAATCTTTAAAAAATAAAACAGATTTGGATTTTATCCTATGGGATTGGGAAATTAAGGACATTTTTTTTTAATTTGACACACAGAGAGAGAGATCACAAGTAGGCAGAGAGGCAGGCAGAGAGACTGGGGGAAGAAGGATCCCACTGAGCAGAGAGCCCAGGCTCAGGGCTTGATCCCAGAACCCTGAGATCAAGACCTGAGCCGAAGGGCAGAGCCTTCACCCACTGAGCCACCCAGGCACCCCAAGGACCACTTTTAAGCAAAAGAAATCATGTGGTCCGACTTGGCAAGGGAAAGGGTGCGGAAGCATGAAGGGAATAGAGAACTAGCATTTCCTGAATGTTCAGACTGAACCCAACTCCATGCCCTGCATCTGGCATACTTGATTAAAGTGAAACCTTCACTGTGTTTAAAACAAAAATCCTATTTTGCAGATGAGGAAAGCAGAGGCATCACTCTCTGTCACTCACCCACGGTTCCTGCAAGAGATGGTGAAGACCGGATGGGAGTCAGAGACCACAAGCATGGGTATCTGAGGGAGAATGAGCGACTGGCCATGGGGAGGAGGGAAGGCTGAGGCTTCCCACACATCATGGGTGGGATGCAGGAGGAGACAGAGCAGGTTGGAGGGGAAGATAATGAGCTCAGGCTTCCAGCTGCCCAGATGTCTCCAAGCCGCTCTCTTGAGAAATGGTGTTTATAACATGACAATGACTATAATTTGGCTTCCGGCATGACTCGATAATTAGCTTAAGTTATCCTTCATTGGCATTTCATTCAAAGCATGGACACTCTTCCATTCATTCTGATGAGACCTGTTTTCTGTGAGTGGTACAGTGGAGAATGTGAACCCAGAGCCATCCAGTCTCTCTCTTGGCTCAGCTGGGTCAGAGACTGAAGTTGGGGCATGGGCTGTCTTTTCTCTTGGCTAGTGCCATCTGTCTTGGGAGCTTAGGGGTGTGGGCACCCCCTGGGATAGGGAGCTGTCTGAGGGTGAGATTCTGGAACCTGAACATTCAGAGCCCAGCAGAAGCATAGCCCAGAGACTGGTTCCAAGAGCCATGTGGAGGGTGCGGTGAGGAGGACGATGGTTAAGAGAAGTCAGCTGGGAGGCACCTGCTGACGTTGGCCACAGGGTTGCTTAGGACTGAAAGAGGGCCATGTTTCAGGAAAGTTCGATTTAAGAGGTGTTGACAAGGCAGTTTTATGAGACTGGCTGGCTGATTCAGAGGAGGAGGGAGAGAGAAAGAATTAAGAAGGACCCTCACGTTTCTTTCTCAGGAGAGAGAGGCTATTAACCAAAGTAGGACAAGAGGAGGGGCGGGTCCAGGGACAAGCTGTCAGTTCAGTTTTGGTCTCGGTTCCCAGACACAAATACAAGTGGGCATGGCCTGAGGAGCCGGGGGAAGGCCTGGGACTGGAAAGTATCAGGACTAAGTCATGGGCGCCCGGGTCAGGGTAGAAACCACAGGCGTGGCTATGCTCTTCCTGGGAGAGGTTAAGCTGGACCATGATTGAGGAGCTGCTGGCCTTAGTGATCCTGAGATGAACCAGCCAGGGGTCTGGAAAACTGATTCTGGCTTCTTAGGAAAAACAGAGGAATAGAAAGGATCACCTAGAGTTGGAGCCCTGGGGGCCAAGAAGGGAAAAGTACAGCTGTCTCTCAGCAGGAATAGGCCCCGGACACAGTCCCCCCGCCCCCGGGGCACTCTGGGCAAAGCCATCAAGAGGGACCCCCACCAGCCTCTGTTCTGGTCACTTGGCTCCTCAGAGCAGATCACGAAGGCATCAGATGGGCGAGGCTTGGTTCCTGGGCCTGCATCTAGTGTCCAGGGCACAAAGACAGATGCTCAGAATTCCTTCCTTCTGTTCTTTCAGTAAATATTCATCAAATACCAAGGGTGTGCCGGGCACAGTTCTAGTTCTAGTTCCTTGAGAAGGAACTTTCCTGCAAGTTCCTTGCAGCCAAATCCGAAAAAGGTTCTTGTCTTCATGGCACTTCCATCGGAGGGGAACACTGACCACCACCCACAGATAGAAACATACGAATGAGACGGTCAAGGACAAAGGAAAAGGGTAAGGAAGGTTGGAGTGGAGCAGAAAGGGCACAGGTGGTGGGTGTAAGTAAGGGGGCCCATGAGAGCCTAACTGAGAAGGCAGGGGTGTGCCCACGGTGCACGGGGGAACAACAAGGAAGCCGGTGTGGCCACAGAACAGGAACGAGGGAAACAGTGCAGATGAAGCCAGAGGGACTGGGGCAGCGGGCTCTACAAGACTTACAGGACCCTGTTAGGAGTTGGGCTTCCCTCAGAGTACAGTGGGAGCTCTCTGGAGCCCAGGGGCAACATGATCATCTTAAACTTTCATTGGACCACTCTGGCCACTGTGTAGGGAAGCGATGTCAGGGGGGAGGGGGGAGGCAGGGAGAGCAGTTAGGAGACCACCACAGTCACCCACAGGAGAGGACGATGGTGCAGATGGTGGGAAGTCATCAGATTCTGTGTGTGTCATGAAGGTGGAGCTGGCAGGATCTGCTGACAGAGCAGAGGCGGGAGCAAAATCAGAAATTCAGGTTTGGGGCCCAAACAGCTAGAAAGATCGAGCTGCGAGCATTGGAGATGGAGAAGGCCGTGGGTGAAGCAGTTGGTGCTGTTGGGGGGTGGGGAGGTTAAGGTAGATAGAGAGTTCTAGGGTAGATCACCCAGTGGGACGTTCCCCTGAAACAGGATGGGGGCACGGGACAGATGACAACCTCCAGAAAACACCTGTGACATATGGTGACTGCTGACCACTGACAGAGCAATTCCATCCGGGCAAGGGGGGGCCGGAGAGTCAACTCAGGCTATGTAAAGCAGAGCGGGGGTGGGACACAGAGAGACCAAGAGACAAGTAAAGCAAGGTGGCCTTCTGGTTGGAGCCTATTTGGAGGGTGAGAGGAAAGAGGCAGATATGGGAGAGGTAGGTCAAGATAAAGAGACACCCCCCAAGAGGGAGGACAGGCAGGTCCCAAGAGAGGCTTAGCCCAGTCAAACAGAAGCTTAAGCTCAAGGCACTGAGGGTCAAGGAACAAAAAGAAGGATTCCAGAGACATTTCTTTTTTTTTTTTTTTTTTAAGATTTTATTTATTTATTCTTCAGAGAAAGGGGCGGGTGGAGCACAAGCAGGCAGAGGCAGAGAGAGAAGCAGGCTTCCCACTGAGCAAGGAGCCCAATGTGGGACTCGATCCCAGGACCCTGGGATTATGACTGAGCCAAAGGCAGCAGCTTAACCAACTGAGCCACCCAGGTGTCCCCAGAGACATTTCAACAGAAGAAGTGGCCAGGCCAGTGGTGGAGAGTGGGAAGTCAGGCGTGACTGCAGGATTTTCAGTCCCAACTCCACCATCCAGCTTGAAGGCCTTCAGTGTCTGCTTCTGATTCCGGGTCTCAGTCATGCCAGTGAGCCCCGAGGTCTCACCCTGCCCCTGCCATGAGGGAGGTAAATTGTACCCGAAATGCTTCGCACTCCAAGCACACACTCAAACCTGAACCCACACCCACATGGCTGCTTTCTCTGCTTCTGCGGCAGGCCACACTTGGGGAACACTGCTCACTGGAGGTCCCTCGGCCCCAAGGGGCTCCCTCTCCTGTTCTCCATCTGAGCCCCCTAGCCAGCAATGGCTTCATGTCCTGTTTCAGAGAAAAAAAAAAAACAAAACAAAACAAAAACTAGTGCCAGGTAAGAGAAGCCAAACGCAAAAGAGTACGTATGGTAAGATTCCACCCTGAGGAAGTTCTAGAGCCAGCAAAATGAATCCACCATGACCCACCGTGACAGAGATCACATCAGTGTTTGCCTGCGGCTAGAGGATAGGAAGGAACGGGATAGGAAGGAACTTTCTGGGGAAATGGAAACGTTCTCTGTCTTTATCAGCATGGTGGCTACTTTGCCAAAAGTCATCACTTACACAGTTAAGATGTGTGCATTTTATTACATGGGAATTATTCCATAAAAAGTTGATTTCAGGAAACAGAGCATGGTGGATGTTAACTAAGCTTATTACAGTGATCATTTCACAATATCTACAGATGTCAAATCATGTTGTACACCTGAAAGTAATACACAGTGAGCAACTATATCTTGATAAAACTGGGGACAAACCGAGAACTAAAAAATGTTCTACAAAGAGTAGAGGCTAACAAGCAGAAGTGTCTTATACAGGCATTCACCAGTCTCCTCCTTCACTTCCTCCCCCCAAGAATGGGGAAGCAGGGTGCCCTCTGGTCCACCCAAGCCCTGTGTGGGAGACTGTCCCGGAAAACTGTGGGCCACACGTCCCTGAACTTGAATTTTCCTCCCCTGCTGTCAAGTCTCCCGTCAGCTCACAGCCCAGCCCCTAGGAAGGTTGTCTAAATTCACACTATGCCCCCTTCTCATGCAATCCACTGCCACCCCCTCCACCCCGCTGGGCCAGCTGCCCCACTCTGAGACACCTACACCGCACAGGCCCCTCTTACCATCCCTCCTCCCCCCTTTCCATGACACCATTTTCTCTGGGGTCCTCCTCAATCTCTGGTCACTTTGCATGCTCTTTGCCTGGCTTCTCTCGCTCTGCCCCTTCTTAAATGCCTCTGGCCTTGGCCTTCTGCTCTCTGCACCTGCACAGCCTCCCACGGTGATCTCACGCACACCAGGGCTTTGGTTACCGTCTATTGCTGACAATGCTCAAAGATGTCTCTGATATTTTTTTAGAGTATCAAGGATATGGCAGAAGAGGTTGACAGAATATTACGTAGGCTTCCAAAGCACTTTATATTCTTTAAAGTGACATACATATCCAACCTTTTTCTGGGACAGACCACCAGACCCCCAGTTCAAGAAGCCCCCATCTGATTTCGTCAACTCTCCCAATTCTGCTCCTCCTCCTCCCTTCCTCAGGAGCTCTGCTGTTTAAAACAGAAACCTGGGAGTCACCCTCCCAGTCCATGACTACCAACTGTCCCTCACCCCCTTCTCTCTACTTCACCCTCTACACATCCTGTTTCTCAGTCCCCACACTCCAGTACACAGCCTCTTCCTTACTCCCAGTGATGGTCAACCATTCATCCATTCACTCATTCATTCATTCAGCAAATATTAACTGAGCACCCATTATGTGTCAGATGCTGATCCACGGGCTGGGGATACATCAGCAAACACAACTCATAAAAATCACTGTTCTGTGGAGCTGATACTCCAGCACTTGTGATCATTTCAGAAGTCACTCCGTCTTCTGCCTTCACCCTCAGACCTTCGACTCCCTACAGCCATTGGACTTCGCAACACCTGCGTCTGCTCAACATCTTCCATGGGATCTCTTGCTCTGGGGAGGGGTCAGGTGAGGTGCCTTCTGCCTCACCGGTCCCATCTGCCCTCATGTCCCCTTTCGGCCCACCACCAGCCCTACTTTCCACTCCTCCTTCACTGAACACATGCCCCCCCCCCACCGAACACAGCGGTGCTCTCATGCTAGCATGGACACCTGCTAGTCCTCGCCTTCAGTGCTCCCCTCACCTGGTGACCCAGCAAACTCCTGGTCACCTTCAAGTCAGAGCTCCGACCCTGTCTCTTCCAAAGAGCCTTGCCCCACTTCCTTGGGCAGACACTGGAGCTCCTTCTCCGGGGCTCTCTGCAGAGCGGTCCAGCCCCCCCACCTCCGATAACACGTCACACTGTATGGTGCAGTTTGCCTGCCCACCAGCCAGCCCTTCCTCTCCACCTTGAATGCCTGCAGGGCTGCAACCTGTTTCAATCCTTTCTGCGTCACCAAGTCTGGCCCATTATCTCACACATCGTTGCAGCAGTCAACAAATGCTGGCGGGTTAAACAAATGACAGTGAATTAGTGTCACAGATAGGGAGAGATTTGGGGAGAAGGGGATATAAGTTCTGAACTAGTTCCAGAACAGTCCTCTTACTGATCATTTGGACCCACCCCACGGTTAAAAGCGGGGTTCAGGGTCCTGCTTCTGCACCTGCTGGCTGTGTGCTCTCTGAGCTCTAAGCTCATTCCCTTCCCTATAAAACGGGAACGAGAACAGAACCTACCTCAGTGGTGTTGCAAGGAGCACATTAGAAATTTGGCACAGTGCCTGGCACACCAGCTCCATCGAAAAACGAGCCGTCGTTATCATCATACTCACCATAGGTGTCTATCCTTGTCTCCTGACCCTCCTGTCCCCCTAGCACATTCTCCACTAACCCCTCCCTTCTCGCCTTCCAATCCATGCTTGACCCACACCCACCGGTGCCTGGAATTTTCCAGGCTGAGGTCACCAGGGACCTCCTCCTTGCAGAACCCTTTCCTCTCTGGACCTCTCAATGGCATCCCTGGCATCACTTCCTCCTTCTTAAAAGTCCCTCTCCGAATTCCATGAACGCTCCAGCTTCTCTGGACAGCCTTCTGACCCTCTCACTCCGGGTCCCTCCAGCCCAGACTCTGCTGATACAGACAGAAACCATCCACTGCCTACTGAGCATCTCGTGTGTACCCAAAACACGCAATGCCAGGGTGTCCAAAGTGGCTCCTTACCAGCTCCACCCCCCGCCCTCACTCCTGGGGTCTATCAGTGAGTGGACAGAAAAGCCCCATTGACCAAATCCCCAAGCTGCCCCTCTGGGAGTTATTCCCCGGGGTCTTGCCCTACTCAGCAGTCCCAGTCCTGGTCTTAAGATCCCACCTTCTTGACATCCTCATCCCCAGTGCTCCACTCATCCCCTCCACTCTGCTGGAGTCAGACCATCTTCTCTCCGCAGGGCCCTTACAAGTCTGCTACCACTTGCTGTTCAAGTGTGCTCTTTGGATCAACAATACAGCATCACCTGGGAGCTTGTTAAAAATGATGGATCTCAGACCCCCACCTCAGACCTACTGAATCAGAATCTGCATTTTAACAAGACCCCCCAGGGATTCCCATGAATTTTAAAGGTTGAGGATTGCTATCCTAACCAATCTCCCAACCTCCAGCCTCCCCCAATCCTAACCAACTCCAGACTTGACAAGCCATGTTTGCACCTCTTAAAAGCCCTTAGTGACTCCCCACTGCCCTTGGGATTAAATCCAAAGTCCTTAGCAAATATGCAAGGTCCCCTTAATCTAGCGTTTGTCTTAAGGCTATCCCTCTAAGCGTCCCTACTGTTTTCCTGCCACACCTACCACCCCGTGGCTGGCACAAGACAAACTTCAGTACACACTTTGCTGGTTCCTACCTCTGTGCCTTTGAACATGCTGTCCACCCCACCTGGAATGTTCTTCTGTCTCTTATCTGCCTGTACCCACTTGGTCCCAGCTGAGACCTTCTCTGACTCCCTAAACACAATTACTTCTTTCCTGCCCGTATTAGCACTGTTCCTGAGCACCAGCACGGCTCTTTTATCCCTGAAGTTATTTCTCTGTATGTCTGTTACTCCCACCATCCTTGGTGTTATCTGTGTTTCTCCTGTGGCCCATCCGTGAAGACTCAATGAAGTGTTTGCTAAAAGACTGAAGAATACAACGTTTTCAACTTCTGTTATGACAGCAACTATAACAGGAGGAATGGAGATTAGACTTCAGGAGGAACTGGAGGAAAAGGGGAACATAGCAGGGCAAATATGCTATTCATCTGTCATCTCTCAGCCTGGAAACTTCCCAGGAGCAAAGTCATCAACCACAAAATGTTAACTGCAAGGAGATTTTCAAGATCCGGTCACCCAACCAAATGCCAGAGAGGACAAGTGCTTTGCCCAAGGGCAGGGCTGGGACTAGATTCCAGGTAGCTCTGAGAAAAGACCGGGCAGATGGCTACTTCACCCCACGAACCTCTTCCTTTCCAATCCATCTTAGCTCCCTAATGGAAGTTCCCTTACAACCTAATGTAATCAAAGGGACCACTTAGGTTCACTCACAGCTCTTAAAGCATCCTTTGGGATCTTGGCTGGCTGGAGCTGCCAAAGCCCCCACGATTGGATAGGGCATCCAACTATCCCCATGTTCCAGATTGGCAAACTGAGGTAGCCAGACTGTGTGTCACACTGCCAGCTAATGGCAGAGGCGGGATTTGACACTAAGTACTGTGCTGTTCCCGTAGAAAGATTTGAAAAGCCAAAAATCCCACCACGCAGAGTCACTATTTACAATAATCATGACGGCTGGCCGCCTAATGCCTGGGGAATCCCCTAACTCCCACCAGTTCCCCTTTAAATCGAGCTTCTTTCCCTCTTGCACAGGATGTCTGACTTAGGAAAGAACCTGTATACCCGCCCTCGCACCCCAGGCAGGCCTGCTGGAGAGACCACCGCAGGAACATAACCTTTGACGGGGAAAACACCCTTCCCTATGCCCCACACTTGACAGTGTCACTGTTGACATCAGCCCTAAGGTTGGAAGTAGCGATCACATTCTGAGATGGGGGTATTGAGGGTCGCGGAGTAGTAATTACTAACCGATGGTCAAAGCCAGTAAGTGGCTAGGCTGAGTCTTGAACCCACGTCTCTCTGGCCCCAGCCTTTCTCCTTCTATTCGGCCTCGCCAGGCTCTCCTACCCGGCAGGAAACCACCTGAAGCCTCTTACAGACTGGGTTACCTCGAGAAAATAACTTAACCTCTCTGAACGCCCCAAGGTCAGAAGCTTTGCTTTCGGGAGGGAAAGCGAGACGCAAACCCAACGCAAACCCGCGGGCGCCGGCGCAGTTCCTTCCCGGAGCCCGGGGCTTTCTAATCCCGAGGGCGCGCCCCCAGCCCCCGGGACCCGCGAAACCAAGCGCCCGGCCGGCTAGCAGAAGCGAAACCTCAACACTCTTCAGCCTCCCCCGCTCGGTTCTGGGAACCAGAGAGCCAGGCTTCGTGGAAACGCGCGCGGTGGCAGCCGCCTCGGGCCCCGGGACCGCCCCGACCACAGCCCGCAGTCCCGGGCCGGGAGGTGCGGGGGCCGGCGCGGTCGGGCCCGAGCAGCAGCGCAACGCGCGCTTCCGCCCCGCTCGGCTCCGGCGGCGGCCGCGGCGGCCCCACAATCCCCTTCTGGCTCCGGGGACGGGCGGGGCGGGGCGGGGCGGGGCGGGCCGAGCGGGCGGAAATAATTTTCTGTTTGGTCCTCTCTGCCCCAGTCCCTTAGCCGCGGGACACGCGAGTCGGGCGAGGATGCCGGAGGCGGGAAGCGGGAGCGGGAACGCGCTGCCCTGGCACGCATAGAGGGGCGGGAGGAGAGCGAGAGAGCAGGGATTGAGTGCCTACTGTGTGCCTTAGCGCTTTCCAAAAGGATTTTCGTTAGATTTTCACTATGACACTTGCCAGAGGGAGTTAACGTCCCATATAAGAAGGACAAGCTGAGCCTGAGAGGTGAAGTCAGTCGCTGAAAACTGCACAGCCCAGATCAGCGTTACACCCCCAAATCAGTGCGCAGTTACGCCAAGGAGAGCAAGACGGACTTGAACCACTTGTTGGCTGAGTCCCACTCTTGCTTTTTTGGGGGGGTGGGGTGGGAGTGGGTAAGCACATAGTAGGTTCTCAGGGAAATATTGGAAGACCGGGAATAAGCTTTACAGTTCAGCCCTCGGAGTGCCCGCCGCGAATCCAGCCCAACCCGCGCAGAACCGGGTTTCTCCAGACCTCGGAAGGGAGCGTTTGTGATGGGCGGACATCAACACAGGCATTTGACCAATGCGTGGTGGCGGAACCCGAGCCCTAGCGGAGGACAGAGTGGGTTCAAGTCCCTGCTCTGCCGTTTTCAGGCTGTGTGACTTAGGGCAAGTCACTTCATCCGCCAGAATCTCAGCTAATTTGTTTATAAAACGGAATATTAACATCCATCCCAAAGGGTTATGGGAAGGATTAAACGAAACAGTTCCTAATACACTTAATAAACGCACAAGTATCATCGCGCGTTCACCTCACAATCTTCGGGCGGTCACCCGCATGGTATGAGAACCAGAGACAAAGCCTCGGCCGCCCCACGTCGCCCACCCCTGGATGCAGGGACCGATGGGCCTTCGAGTGACCCTCATCTTGCGAAACCCGAAACTTCGGCCACTTGGGCCACTTCGGCCGCGGTCGGTCCCGAAAGCAAATATTCAAATATTCCGAAACTGGTGCATGGTTAGGGCTGACATTTTTTGCGTTTGATTTTCTTGAAGTTTTATTCTTGTCAGGAAAAGTAATTCGTTAGAAACTCCTAAGTGACACTTCTCTTCTGTTTCTTAACTTTTCGTATGAGCGAAGTTCACAAAGCCGACCAAGATACCGGCACTTGGCAGTCCTCGTAGGGATCGCGGTCCTCTGGCCCGCTCCGACAAATCTCTAGCTCTCGGCTCCCTCCCCCCGTCACGGAAGCCGCGGAGACAGGCCTCCTCCCCGCCGCGCCCGTTTAGACAGAGCTTCTACGTCCTGGCAGCCCTCCGGGATTCTCTGGTCCCTTGCAGGAGTGAGGGGAGGTGGAGGGCTGCAGTCCGGAGTTTAGCTTCCCCGACCTCCCCAAACGCCAGTGTCGCTGGGATTAGGGAGTAAATCCCTGACGCCAAAGACCAGGTCAAGGACAAGTTCTCCCCCGTCCTACTCCCCCCACTCCTGGGCGGGGATTCACCACCCCCCCCTTCCCGGATGAAAGGTACTAAATAGACGCGAAGGGAGGGGTGGCGGCGGGTCCGGGCCCCTTGATGTTCCGGTTGAACAGGTGCTGGTGAAAAGGAGGCGGTCCCGGCGGAAGAGTCGGTCAGGGGGGCAGCGCGCAGAATGGGGGGGCAGCCTCCTCCCACCCTCAAGTCCCCATGCCGGTCTTCCCCTCTCCTCTCCCTGGGCCCCTCCCCCGCAGGAAGCGTTCCCTGGCGCGAGGTCTTTGAAGTGTCGCTGAAGCCCTCAGGGCTGTCTTCTCCCCTCAGCCACCCCACCTCCCGCTGAGGGAGTGTGACCTTTGGTCCCTGAGGGCGTCCGCCCCCCTTCAGGAAGGAGGGGTCAGATTGCGTCCCCCTGGCCCACTCTGGTCTTGGGATAAAGCCATCGGGCTGACGCCCCTCATTTCTTCCCAGACCCAATTTCAGGGGCTCTAGTCCTTTCGGGGAGCTGTGTGTGAGTGTATGTTCTCTGGTTATGTACGTGCCTAGAGGTCAAGTGTAACTGGGTTGTTTGCGGGCACTTCCGTAAACGTGGGTCTCTAACTGGCGTGGGTCTCTAAGCGTGCCTGCGGGGGGCCGGACCTGGGGTTTATGTCTCTCTGGGAGAGTCAGGTGGTGTGGCTGGATGAGGCTGGGGGTAAGTTTGTGTCTGTGGGTGCCTCGGTGTGCCTTTAAGGGGTCCCAGTCCCTTTGCACGCCCTCCTGAGTCTATAAGCTGGATCGGAAGCTCCCTGAGGGCAGGAATCAATACCTGTTTTGTTCACTGCTCTATCCCAGCGGCTGCGCATAGTAAGCATTCAATAAATATTTGCGTAATGAACAAATGTCTGCATGTGAGAGTGTCTACCGTCCAGAAGGGCCTCTGAAGACAGAGCCCACGAGCGACCACCCAAACAGCACCCCCCAGACACGGAAGGGCGAGCGGCCCACATAGTTCTCGATCGTTCTAGCGCCCCTTCCTCTGATCTCCACCTCTTTGAGTTTCCTCGGAGTTGAAGAGTAGAGAAGACCTGGGCAGAGGGGATGGAGAATTGGAGAACCGGGGCCGAGACGGAAGGGCAAGCGGAAGGAGAGCTCAGGAGTAACAACCGAGGGCCACGGAAAGAAAAAGAAAGGGAAAATACGCGCGGAGCGAGAGAGCGAAAAGCTCCCTACCAAGCCAGGCTTTGTTCCCTGAACCTAAGACTTTACCCGGCGGCTGGCGGCGGGCGGGCCGGGAGCGAGCGGAGGCGCGCGGCC
>NW_019154110.1:24177717-24459076 GCF_002288905.1 Enhydra lutris kenyoni
GGGGGGGGCGGCCAGACAGAGCGAGCGAGGAGGAGGAGGAGGAGGAGGACGCCGAGGAGGAGGAAGGAGGAGGCAAAGAAAAGAAGCGGCGGCGGCGGAGGAGGAGGAGGAGGGAGCGAGGAGGCGCGCGGCTCCCCGCTCCCTCCCTCCCCCCCTGACCCCCGACCCCCGCCGGCCGGCCCCCCGCCCCAGCCCCGGAGGGAGCT
Source organism: Enhydra lutris kenyoni (assembly GCF_002288905.1). Lineage (NCBI taxonomy): Eukaryota > Metazoa > Chordata > Mammalia > Carnivora > Mustelidae > Enhydra > Enhydra lutris. The sequence continues at coordinate 24,177,924 of NW_019154110.1, forward strand.
CATGGGAGTATGAAGGAGATGGTAGGAGGCTGCTGCGTATGTTCGGACGAGAGGGGCTGGGCCGAGAACCCGCTGGTCTACTGTGATGGGCACGCGTGCAGCGTGGCTGTCCACCAAGGTACGGGGGTGGCCCGCGGGGGGCGGCGGGACCCCGGGGGCGGCGCGCGCGGGGAGCCCCGGGCCGCGCCCTCCGGAGACCTCCTGGGGCTCGGGCGCCCCTCCCCCACCCCACCTGAAGGGAAGGGAGGCGTCGGGGGGGTCCTCCCGCCCGGTCCTGGAGGACCGGGTCAGGCATTGTTTTCTTGCCTATTGTTCCAGTCCCGCGCCCCCCACCCCAAGTTGAGGGAGTTTGGGGACAGACTAGGGGGCAGTGAGTGCACTCTCCGCGCCCCACACGGCCGGTGTCGGGGCTGCTGGGGGAATGTTTACCTGCGAGGTGTCCCCTCCCGCTCGGTTATTTTGGTCCCAGCTCCGGGAGGGAGAGGTCAAGGGGGGGTCATCCCCCCTCCCACTTCCGGATACTGGGAGGAGCGGAATTGGGAAGGGAGGAGAAGGGTCCCAGGGGAGAGGGGACTCCTAAAATCCTCCGGGAAGAGCTGCGAATAGGAGAGAGGTTGTGCAGGGGGCCGGGAATGGAGAAGAGGGAGGTTTGGAGTTTCCCCCAACAGCACATGGTTCGGAGTTAACTCCTTGAGGAGTCTTGCCGAGGGCGCAGGCTGGCATCTCCCGCCTGTCTGGCTCAGCCAGCTTCCCCCTAACCCCTTCCTGGGACAACCCTTAATGCTATGGCTGTCCAGGCTTCCCACCGTTCTCCTCTTGGTTACCTGCACTGCACCTGCCCTCCGGCCTTGACTTTTGACCTGTACCTATTATAGTCAGAGGCTTGAGATGAGGTCCCTGGACCCCCTACTTCCCCACCTCTTCCCTGACTGGCCCTTTAAGAAATGCCCCCCCCCCCCCATAACAACAAAACGTGTTTGACTGTAGTAAATGTTGTCCCTCTGGTTTCCTCTATCCCTGATGATGAGGACAGTTTCCAGGCAGGCTTTGGGGAACAGGTCCAAAAAGAGCATAGGGTGGGAGTGGGGGTCTTCTAGAAGTTTAAGGTCAAGTACTCAGACTTCTTATCCTGGTTTGGACTGCTTGGTTGTGTGGTCGAAGGCTGGCCATGTGCTGTTAGGCATTCCTTGTGATCCTGCTGTCTAGTGAGCAACTCCAGATGGGAACAGCCCCCCTCTCCTTTAGAGTCACCCCCTTCCCCGTTTGCTCTGAGAGGAGCCGCTGCTGACAGATTTCCTTGATGATTCTTCCACCCCCAGCTTGCTATGGCATCGTCCAGGTGCCAACGGGACCCTGGTTCTGCCGGAAATGTGAATCTCAGGAGCGAGCAGCCAGGGTGGTGAGTCTGACTCCCTCCCTGGTCCTGTACACCTGAGCATCTCCTCCCAGTTGAACTCGGGGACTCAGAGAGGCGGAGGCTAGGGTGGGACTGTCACACAGGACTTCCTGTTTCCTGCACATCTCTCACCAACCCATCTCTCCCTCAGCTTATCCTTTACTCCTCCCCAACCCCCAGCACTGGGCCTTTTATTTTGTTTGTTTGTTGTTTGAACTTTTTATTATGGAAAGTTTTCAAAATGTACAGAAGTAGAGGGAATACTATAATGAACCTCGTGTCCCCATCACTCATCTCTGACAATTATCACTCATGGCCAACCCAGTTCCTTCCATGCCCCACACATCCCCCTTAACTGCTCACTTCATCCTGGGGCCCTGTGAATGTGTTCAGGAGGGGCCCAGCTCAGCAGATCCCCCCATCCCCTCTTGGAAAGCCCCCCCCAAAATCCCTGTGCCCCCTTGCATTGGCAGAGGTGTGAGCTGTGCCCACACAAAGACGGGGCATTGAAGAGGACTGATAATGGAGGTGAGGGGGGCCCTGAGCCCAAGAGCTCATCGGTCGAGGTCAGCAGAGCCCCTGAGTGAGAACTGGGAAGGAGGAGTGGACTATTTTGGGGTGGCCGGGGTGGGGCTGGAGGTTGGGTTTTCCTTCCCTTGCTGGCACTAGAATCTGATGGGAAGGCTGTTGGGGGGGGGAACTGTGTACTGTGTGGGGTGGTGAGGTGCCAGGGTCTCAGGCCGGCCCCCCACTGCCCCAGGCTGGGCCCACGTGGTGTGTGCCCTCTACATCCCGGAGGTGCAGTTCGCCAACGTGCTCACCATGGAGCCCATCGTGCTGCAGTACGTGCCTCATGACCGCTTCAACAAGGTCAGTGGGCCCAGCCTGGCCTGTACCAGCCCCTGCCCCAACCCCCACCCCACCCCCCAGCCAGTGGTCCTGGGGTCCCTCCAGCTCTCTCTCCATCCAGTGTAATTGGAGTCTGTCCAGCCAAAGGGGGACTCAAGAGGTGGGTCAGCGCTTTCCACTGCCAGACACACGCCTGTGCTCTGGAACTTGTGTGGACGAGCGGGCCCCATGGCAGTAGTAATGCCAGGTCGTGGACCTGAGCAAGCTTGTCACCTACTCATTCACTGAACATGTTGTATGGAATGCCTACCGTGTGCCAGGCCTGGGCTGAGGTACCAGGCACATGGGGTCACTTATCAAAACAGTTGTGTTCCCTGCCCTGTGGAATGCATAGTTTTGTGTGGGAAGACTGTAAATGCCAGTAAACAGGCAAATAAAATAAATGCAGTTTGTGGTCAGTGCTGTGAAGAAAAGAAACAAGGTACAAAAATACAGACTACCTCCTGGGGGCCTGACGTTAGATAAAGTGGTCAAGTAAAGAGACATGTAGGCTGAAGCCAGCCTTGGTGGGGGGTTTCTGGATCCAGGGAGAAGGAACAGCATGAGCAAAGGCCCAGCGGTGGGGGAAGCTGACTGCGAGTAAGGCAGACAGAGTCCTCAGCATTATAGGGCTCACCTTCCAAAGACTACTGTCCTGCCTTGTAGCTACCAGCATTAATTACAATGAAACACGATTTAAAGTTTAGTTCCTCAGTCACAAGAGCCACATTTCAGGTGTTCAGTAACCCGTGTGGTTTATGGCTACTGTACTGGACAGCGCGGTATGGAAAATTTCCATCACCACAGAAGCTTTGATTGGATAGCACTGGCCTAGGATTCTGGGGAGAGGACAGAGCTGAGAAGGCCAAGGGATCCCTCGGGTAGGAGGGAGGAGGGGACGACTCTACCGTGTCCTGCAGACATGCTACATCTGTGAGGAGCAGGGCCGGGAGAGCAAGGCGGCCTCAGGAGCCTGCATGACCTGTAACCGCCACGGATGTCGGCAAGCTTTCCATGTCACCTGGTGAGACCCCTGCCTGTCCCCGCCCCCTCCAGGGTTCCCTGGGATCCCCCGCCAGCTGGCCCTCGGAGTTCTGCCATGGACAGCTGTCTCGTTGGCGGTGATGGCAGCGATTCCCTTGGACGGTCTTGGCCTCCCGCAAGCCACAGTCCGGGAGGGTGGGAAGAAGGTGGCCCGCTCTGGTATGCGGCCACACGCTTCTCAGACTGACTCTTTTGCTTAGCGCCCAAATGGCAGGCCTGCTGTGTGAGGAGGAAGTGCTGGAGGTGGACAACGTCAAGTACTGTGGCTATTGCAAATACCACTTCAGCAAAATGGTGAGTCTTGTCCACCAGGCCGTGAGGGGGTCAGTCAGTCCTGCTTTCGAGAGGGCACAGGTTCTGGGCCAGGCTGGAGCCGGGTGCTGGGAGGACAGAGGTGGACGGAGCCCAGGCCCTGCCGTGAGGAGCTTTGCCACTGGATAAGGAATGGGTTGAAGTAGAGCCCATGGGAGGTGAATGAGGGCTGAGTCAGGTGGTCCATTCCAGAAGACAGAGCTCAGACCCTGCCTGTCAGAGTCTGGGAGGCTTCAAGGAAGAGGTGGCATTTAAGTGGAGTAGAAGTGGAAGCCTTAAGAGCCAACGTTTGTGGGGATGACTGTGCTCTGGCCTCTGTAAGAAGCTCTTTACGTGTGTCGGTTTATGGTGTCCTCCCCGCAACCCTAAGAACTGGGTATACTGTATTTTCCATGTTACAGATTAGTAAACGAAGACCCCCTGAGGTCGTGTAACTTATCCCACAGCTGGTGGCGGGATTCAGAACACACAGTTTGATCTGAAAGCTCCTTGGGGACATGCCAAGCAAAGACAGAAAGAAAGAAGTCCTAGGTAGAGGGACTGGCATGGGCCAAGTCCTGAGGTGAATAAGAACTTGGGAACAGAACCGGGTGCTGGGGGAGAATGAGGCAGGAGATGACCAGAATACTCAGGCAGGGCCAAAGCAGGGCTGGCTTCTGGCCTAGGCTTCTGGGGTCTCAGGAGAGGCTGGAGGAGGGGTTCTACTCCATGGTTGTGGGGAGACCCACCTGCTATGGAAACTCTGGGACTACCCTGGAGAGGGAGGCTTCACCTGACTGAGGGGTGCGGCTTGGACCTCACCCCCCGGGCCACAGGCTCGTAAGCAAGAGGGTAACATGATAGATTTGTTTTTTAGGAAGATTACCCTGGCAGGCACTGTGAGGCTAGATCCGAAGGGCCGAGGCTGGCGGCTGGGAGACAGCTGCGAGGGGGCGGGGGGTTGCTGGAGGGATAAGGCTGGACTCTTGAACGTTTCTAGGTAGACAGGCCTGCGTGTGGGGGTGGCTGAGAAGGAGGATTTAAGGGTGGGACGGAGCATCCGGGCTCTCAGTGCTCGGGCACCTCAGCCTGCTATGAACAGGGCGGGTACAATGGGCTTCTGTAGCAGTGCCCTATGTCCTGTTCTGCCCTGGATAGTTCCAGTTCATACCTGTCACCCTGGTGTAATTATTAATAGTTCCCCCTTTTGTTTTCAAACGTGTCCTGGTTTGGATCATAAATTATATGGTCACCTTGGTTTCAGGGTTTGATGACAATTTAGGACAAGGTAGGGAGCTCTGTGGGGCCAACGGGAGGGGCCACGTGGGGATGTTCAGGTTTGGTGGCTGTCAGCCCCCCAGGCAGGGTGGTGGTGGCAGCCCTAAGGAGAGAAGGCTGGGCTGGAATCCTCAGGTGCCCACCAGGATTCGGTGGGGCAAGGTGTGAGGGGGACCATGAAGGGGAGAGTCTTGTGCTTGGCAAGATAGGAGCAGTACCCACCACTGGGGAGCAACTGGCTTGGATGGGGCTTGAAATTAGTCCTTGGATGTGGCAACTGGGAGGCAGTGGGTGACCTCAGAGGGGATACCTGCAAGTCTGGGACAGGTGAAGCTATCAGGCAGGGAGCAGTCCTCAGCAGTGAAGGGAAGGAGGGGGAAGGCCCTGGCTGGGAGGAGAGGCAGAACAAGGATCATTTGTGGTTTTGCTGCCATGCATGTTTACTTCCCTCCACTTAAGGACATCAGGTCCTTTGGGACAGAAGGACCCGCTGTGGGTTTGATGGAGGGGGAGGGCCAGGATCAAGAGAGAATGGCTGGAACGAAGTATCTGGAGGGGAGCATGGGGCGGAGTACAGGGGAGCAGGGACTCCTCGGAGGTCCCCCATGTAGCCTCTACCCCAGTGAAAGGCGGAACTGGGCTGTGGCTCAGGCTGCCTGAGATGGGCCAGGAGGCCTTGTCCTACCTTCAGTGGTTCCTTGCTAGGGCCAAGATGCCTCTAGCTTTTCTGGGCCTCAGTTGCTGAATCTGTGCATTGGATAAGCCAACCCAGGAGGCTCCAGGATTTAAGACTAGAGAATGCCTTCTGCCGGGCAGAGCATCACTGAAGACACAAGGTCCTTTTAGTGACAAGCAGGGTGGGAGGGCCTGGCCCCCCAGGATCATTTGACTTTCAGGAATCCTTTCTGAACCTAGCGAAAGGATGGTTTGGCAGTTCTTCTCTCTTCTTTCCCCAGAAGACATCCCGGCATACCAGCGGGGGAGGCGGAGGAACAGGAGGAGGAGGGGGTACAGGGGGCGGTGGCAGTGGCTTTATTGCTGGCCGGAGAAGCCGGTCAGCCTCTCCATCCACTCAGCAGGAGAAGCACCCTTCCCACCATGAAAGGGGCCAGAAGAAGGTAAGTGCCTTCTCCCTTTCCTTCTCCTGCCCACACCCACACACACAGAACTCTTTTTTTTCCTTCCTTCCTTCCTTCCTTCCTTCCTTCCTTCCTTCCTTCTTTCCTTCATTTCTTTCTTTCTTTCTCTTTTTCTTTCTTCCTTTCTTCCTTCCTTAAGATTTTACTTATTTATTTGAGAGAGAACACAAGCAGCAGGGAGAGGGAGAAGCAGGCCCCCCACTGAGCAGGGAGCTGGGGATGCAGGGCTCCATCCCAGGATCCTGGGATCATGACCTGAGCCAAAGGCAGACGCTCAACTGACTGAGCCACCCAGACACCCCAACACAACTCAAGAAACCACCACAAGGTGCCCCTGAGGCCTTGGGGCCTGCCCCCGTCCTTCCTCTGAGACCACTAAGGGCCAGCAGGGGACTGAGGAAGTGACACATGAGGATCAGGGAGGGTAAGATGAGGGTCTGGCTTCCTGGAGCTCTCGGAGATAGGTTCCTCTGAGTCTTCCTCATGACATGACATGACAACATCTCCCAAGCCCTCGACACATGGCCCTGCACATTTGGAGACACCCCCACCGTCTAGACACGCAGCAACCTAATTGTCTCCATCCCTCATGCCGTACACCCCTGTGTGCCTGGTTCTCAGCCCAGCTCCACACACAGCTCCGTGTCCCAGGTGGACATCCTCGCAGGTGTGGGCTCCTGTGTGTGGTACTCTGTGTCCCTGGAGTGCTAATGGGACAGGCTATTTTTAGTGAGCCATGTGGAGGACGGGGAGGAGCTGTTGGCTCCCAGAGCGACCTGCCCAAACCATTCTTGTCCAGCCTAAGTCCCCCAGTCTCTTCACGGGGGTTGGGGGGGAATGCCCACAAAGCCCCTCCCTGAGAGGGGCCTACCGCCTGCATGCTTGCAGCATGTGTAGCCTCACCCAGACTGTCCCTCACAATCCAGACCTGGTCACTTCTCCCTCCCCAGAGTCGAAAGGACAAAGAACGCCTTAAACAGAAGCACAAGAAGCGGCCTGAGTCACCCCCCAGCATCCTCGCCCCGCCTGTGGTCCCCACTGCTGACAAGGTACTGCTGCCCACACCTGGGGGGGCGGTTAAGGCAGGGGAGGGAGGCAAGTCCTGAGGGGTGGAAGTGAGCCAGGAACTCTGGGTACCCCCCAGCAGCTTCAGGTCACTGTGCCTGTGTTCCCTACCCCGCCCTCCACTCCCTGCTTCTACCCTGTGCTCCTCAGCCCCACCAATCACTGACCAACCAGGAGGGTCAGGGTGGGGAGGTGCTGCTGCCCTGCCTGCTGGCTGCCAGATGTTTCCATCTGCCTCTGTCCAGACAGAGAGCCCCGGCACCAGGCTCTTGTCCGCGGGTATAGCACTCAGGCTGGTTCTCCCAAGTTCTGGGGCCCATTGCCCCGGAGATAGGCAGAGAGGACCCTTTAGCTCCCACCTCTGCCCCCCACATAAGGACACTGCCAAGAGCCTGTCTCCCAAGCAAATGCCATGGTGGCATGGGGCAGGCCCACAAACAGCACCCCGAAACCCCCACTCATCCCACCCTTCCCAGGCCTGCTCTGTCAGGCCTGTCTCCAGAAATGGGCAACATCTGGAGGAGCAACCGGCAGGCCCTCCCCGAGGCCAGGGAGCTGCTAATCCAAGCCAGAGCGGGCCCCTGCCTTCCCCTCCTGCCAGCCCGCCTCCCCACCCCCTTGCAGAAGGAGCATGGGGGCCTGGAAAAACTGCTTCTTCCTGTTGCCTTTACCACCCCACTCACCTCCACCGCCTTCAGAGGCAGGCAGAGCTCTGGGCATCATCTTTGCAGGAGGCTCGGGTATCGGGTTTCCGGGGTGATGTTGTGGCAACCATCCCAGTAACCCTCTCCCGGCCTGCTTCCCAGGGCTCACCTGGAAAAGCTTGTCATTCATGCCCTCTGACCTTTCCCTGGGGCCTGCAGGCAGGTGGAAATAGGGCCGGAGATATGGGAGTTCCTAGCGGCCAGGTGTCCCCTTGGACATGTAGGAGACTTCTATCCATCCCCCTCCACCCATCCCTGTCTTTCAGCTACCCCTCCCCCTTGGCCCTTTCCTCCCTTGCTCTCAGAACCACATCTGGCTCCCTTCAGAACTCCAGCTGTTGAAAAGAACAAAGAGGAAGACAGAGACCAGGACTTTGCCCAGGGAAGGGCAGCGCAGGGTGATTCTCATCCCCTGATCCAACCTTCCTCTAGCATTTGTCCGGTTACAGAGTACATGGCCTCCTCCGGGAGGAAGAGCGCTGTCCCTGGTGGTACCACAAAGCCCTCACTCGCTCCCTCACCACATGCCAGGGTCCCTTCTTGAACAGGAAGATGGAAGGGGTCTGTGGGGATTAGCTCATTTCATCCTTAAAATAATCCAGTGAAGTAGGTATTATATTAACCCAGTCTAGTAAACGCAGAAGCCCAGGCACAGAGAGGTTAAGTAACCTACCTTAGAAGTACACAGCTTGTAGGTAGGCGAGGGAGTGGAGATTTGAACACAGGCAATCTGGCCTGAAGGCCCATACTTTCGCACAGGCCATGGTCTCTCGGCAGTATATTCACAGCGGCTGCCAGCACCTGACTTGGTTGACCCCCCACTCTGTATCTGGCCCTGTGCTCCTCGTGCCATTCCAAAGAGGCCTCATTGGTCCTCTAAGAACCCTGAAGCTCAGCAAGGCTGAGAGGCCGCACAGCATAGCACAGCCGTGGATGGTAGAGCCCCCCAGGCCGCCCGCCTGCTCTGCCTGACCCCAGAGCCCATGCTGCCCTCTGGGGCTCGCTGGAGGCCTCAGATGTGGGGACTAGTATTTCAGGGTGGTGTGGCAACTGTGGACATGGCCTCTGTGAGGACATGGTGCTCTGGATGTAAGAGGACAGAGCAACCAGGTCCACCCCAGGGATTTAGGTGGCCTCGTGGATTAAGGCCTCACAGACTTCCAAGCTGGATTTGGAAGGACGAGAAGTTTCCCAGGAAGAGTAAGGAGAGACTGTCCTGACAGAAGCTTGGCACTGCTGAAGAGCCCAGAGTGGCCAGGGGAGGGGGTTTCAGGTGAAGGAGTGGTGACTGGGGGGCTCGAGGATGGGGCCCGGGCAGTGGTGCCTCTCCCTTGCGCATGTCACGGTCAGCACGTCTGGGCTTCTGGGGCCCACTGAGTGTTTCTTCAGTGGATGACTGAACAGATGGGCACATGTGTACGAGCTCAGGGACTGTTTTCACTCCCCTCTGCCTCAGGTGAAGGACAGACAGACTCCCCTCTCCTCACACCCACCTCCCTGATCTGGGGTCTCCACCCACAGGTCCTTCCCTAAGCAAACTTGGACTCTCCCCGTAGTAGACAGCCCCGTTTGCATCTGCCACACACCCAGATCAGAGTGAGCCCAGACAGCTGGCCTTGAGCCTTCCCCTCTCCTCCTTCCCTCAGGTCCCCTCCTCAGCTTCCTCGTCCTCCCACCATGAGGCCAGCACTCAGGAGACCTCTGAGAGCAGCAGGGACTCGAAGGGGAAAAAGTCTTCCAGCCATAGCCTGAGTCACAAGGGGAAGAAACTGAGCAGTGGGAAAGGTGTGAGCAGTTTCACCTCGGCCTCCTCCTCCTCCTCCTCCTCCTCCTCCTCTTCCTCCTCCTCTGGGGGGCCCTTCCAGCCTGCAGGTGAGTGTGGGCATCCTGGAGGAAGCTGGGGGCGGGACAGCCTTTGGCCCAGCCAGGGCCTCTGCACACTGCTTTGCATCTCGTTTGCTTCTTAAATTGGTTAAAGATGGGGGCTCCCCACCAAGCGAAGCCTCTCCAGCCCCTCCCTCTCAGGCCCCACCCCTCCACTGCCCTGACAGTATTTGCCATCCCCTGCACTTGGGCCTTGAGGGGCCATTGTTAAAGTACCAACACTAATGATAGCTCCTGTAATCTCTACAGTCCGGTGAGGTCAGCTGGGCAGGAGTTCTCTTTCCCCTTTATCACACATGGGAAAGCTGTGTGTGTGGGCGGGGGAGATGCTCATCCCAAGACATAGAGACAGTGGCAGAGCTGGGACAGGAACCCAGTCTTCCCCAGCCCCCCACCAGAGCTCTCTCCAGCTAGTGCAGTTGCGAGGGTGGGGAGGTGGGGGGGTGGGGGTGGCGCAGATCTGGGGCCCAGCTGTAATTCCATTTTCCCCTCTGTGCAGTCTCGTCCCTGCAGAGCTCCCCCGACTTCTCGACGTTCCCCAAGCTGGAGCAGCCAGAGGAGGACAAGTACTCCAAGCCTGCAGCCCCTACCCCTTCAGCACCCCCCTCTCCCTCAGCCCCCGAGCCCCCCAAGGCTGATCTCTTTGAGCAGAAGGTGGTCTTCTCTGGCTTTGGGCCCATCATGCGCTTCACCACCACCACCTCCAGCTCGGGCCGGGCCCGGGCCCCATCCCCCGGAGACTACAAGTCTCCTCACGTCTCCGGGTCCGGGGCCTCAGCAGGCACCCACAAGCGGATGCCCACACTGAGTGCCGCCCCTGTGCCTGCTGAGGAAACCCCTGAGACAGGCCTGAAGGAGAAGAAGCACAAGGCTAGCAAGAGGAGCCGACATGGACCAGGTCGTCCCAAGGGCAGCCGGAACAAGGAGGGGACTGGGGGCCCAGCTGCCCCCTCCCTGCCCAATGCCCAGCTGGCTGGCTTTACGGCCACTGCTGCCTCACCCTTCTCTGGAGGTTCCCTGGTCAGCTCTGGCCTGGGGGGTCTGGCCTCCCGCACGTTTGGGCCTTCAGGAAGCCTTCCCAGCCTGAGCCTGGAGTCCCCCCTGCTAGGGGCAGGTTAGTGACCCTTGGGTGTCTCAGGCCCCAGCCAGTCTAGTGAGGGAACAGAGGCATAAGCATGCAATCCAAGGGAAATGTGATAGAAACTGCTCCAAAGGACAGAGATAAAGGATGGAAGAACCAGTCGCCTCTAAGACACTCCGTGGTACCCATCTTCTGCGGGGTTGTAGTGGGAGAGATTGGAGTAGACTGCCAATAGGACTCACCTATTAGAAAAGCCTGGAATCCTCCTGGTCTGGGCAGGGCAGTCTAATAAGCAGGCATGTCAAACAAATGTCACACACAGGCAAGAGGTGACATCTTTGCAGCTAAGAGGGTTAGACTGATCCAGGGGAGCATTCTCTCTGGGGAGGGGCTGCCCCAGCCACCTGACTGAGGGAGGGTCCTGGGGGGAATGGTAACTGTAAGCATCCCTCTGTGTCCTTCTTGTGCCTGTAGGCATCTACACCAGTAATAAGGACCCCATCTCCCATGGTGGCAGTAGTGGAATGCTGCGTGCTGTCTGCAGCACCCCCCTCTCCTCCAGCCTGCTGGGGCCCCCAGGGACCTCGGCCCTGCCCCGCCTCAGCCGTTCCCCATTCACCAGCACCCTCCCCTCCTCCTCTGCTTCTATCTCCACCACTCAGGTGAGGCCTTACCCCTGGGCTCCTCCATCCCTGGGCAGGTGGGGGACAGACTGCTGGGGATGCCAGCTATCCATGGGAGAGACTGAGAGATTGGGCTTGGTGGCCACCAGAATATCACCCTCTCTCTGGCCCTGTCCTCCCCAGCACACCTGATCCCCCCCTCCCCCTCTATGTATACATGGTTGTGCCCTAGATCCCAGAATAACCACCAGGCTGGACTATCCCTCCTTTCCCTCAGGTGTTTTCTCTGGCTGGCTCTACCTTTAGCCTCCCTTCTACCCACATCTTTGGAACCCCCATGGGTGCCGTTAACCCCCTCCTCACCCAAGCCGAGAGCAGCCACACAGGTACGTGTCTCTGACCCCATTCCTCTTTCTTTCCAAAGACCTGAGGGGCACCCATCACCTGCATGTCACCCCAGAAAGATGGGAGGGTTTTCTGGCTGCCCCCTCCCTCTGGCCATTTCCCGCCCTGGGGGGGAAAAATCCACGCATAACAAGCCAGGGTACACTTTCACGTTAAAAAAAAAAAAATCGTGGAGAGGACAGGACCGGCAGAATTACTACGGCTCCATCTCACAGAAGAAAAAGGCTTAATGATCTGCTCAAAGCAGTTGAGAACCACGGCTCAAATTCTGGTCCTCACCCCAAGCCCAGTTCTCTGGTCACTTGCATAGTTCCCGGCTGGCCTCTTAGTCTTCAGAATGGGGCCTTTGGGTGCACCAGCTAGGACACCTGCGCTCCGGGTATTTCGGGTATTTCGGAGTTAAGGGGGAGGATCACAGGCGCCCCTCCCCCTCCCTAGAGAGCCAACCCAGCCCCAGAGAGCTGATTGGTGCAGAGACACCACCTGGCCGGTTAGGGGGCGGGCCTCACGCCCCGGCCGCCAGTTCAGGTAAACCTCCTTAAAGGGGCGGAATCCGACTCCAGAGTTAATGACCTGACAGCTCAGGGTGACTATCTTTTCCAAAACCCAAATTGGAATTCTGTGGCTCAACAAGGTTTTGCAGTCTAACTCGTGAGTTTATGAGTATGAGAAGTTGCACAGGACTGATTACAAAAGCTGCAGTCAATAAGGGCATGTTGCAGGACCGCTGACACTCCACATTTATTACCTTGTTTGTAATCCTCCTAACAGTCATTTTAGTGAGATTTAGTTTCCAGCCCAAGGTCACATAGCAAGTATCAGATCCATGTTCAACCGAGGACTGTCTAGACCCTGAATCCCTATAACCCTGAATCGGCCAGGAAAGAGACTGGGAGGTGGTTCTGAAAGAAGCCAGGCAGCGGCCGCCCTTCGGCCTAGAGAGAGGGAAAGAGACCAGATCCCATGGCTGTGCCTCCCAAGGGGCCAGGTTTCCAAGCCCGGGCTCCCAGCGCCTTCCAAGCTAGAACTGCCAGTCTGGGGTTGGGGGAGGTCCTGAGGAAAAGGGATCTGCGATGAGGTCCCAGATCCTGCACCCACTTCCCAGGCGGGGACCGTGAGGCCGACGGCACCCCTTCCCCGCTGATCCCTGCTCCCCTTCTCCTTCCAAGAGCCAGACCTGGAGGACTGCAGCTTCCGGTGTCGGGGGACCTCCCCCCAGGAGAGTCTGTCTTCCATGTGAGGGAGGGGGCGGCGGCTTGGGGGAGGGGCAGGGAGCGGGGCTGGAGGGACGCTAGGGGAGGAGGGGACGGAGAATCGGGCGCCAGGAGAGGGTGGGGTCCAAGAGGGGACGACTGGAACCCCTAAGGGGGGGAGGAGGGACACAGGAGTGGGGACGGGAGGTAAGCCTGAGCCCGATTTTTTCTCCCGACCCCAGGTCCCCCATCAGCAGCCTCCCCGCACTCTTTGACCAGACAGCCTCTGCACCCTGTGGGGGTGGCCAGTTAGACCCAGCGGCCCCGGGAACGACTAATATGGAGCAGCTGTTGGAGAAGCAGGGCGACGGCGAGGCCGGTGTCAACAGTGAGGAGGGGTGGGACCGGGCTGGGAGACGTTCCCCAGGACCCCCAGACTCGGTCACCTTTCTCTCCGAGGTCCCCAAACTTCTTTAAGGTTCCGTCCCTTGGCCTCGCCCCAGTCTCAACTCTTGGCTACCGCAAGCCTTACCTCTAACCTCTGCTAGGCCAGGCTGCTGGACCCGCCACTTGTGCACCCCGCCTTCGGCCTCCGCGGCCTCCTGGCCCTTACATTATTGAGCTCCAACTTCCTCCCGCCTTTGCGCTTCCAGTCAGAGCCTCGACCCCCCAGCCTCAGGCCCCGCCCCTAGTCCTCACACCTCTGGCTCCCCGGGGTCCCGCCTCTCCCAGCTCACCTGAGTCTCTGGCTAGCAGGCGCCTTCTCTTTTAGGTCAGAGTCTGATTTCCTCCGCCAGGCCCCGCCCTCCAGGCCCCGCCTCCGGCTCTCTCGCCCCGCCCACTGCCATCGCCCCGCCTCTCCAGGCATGCGGGGCTCAGGCGCTCTCACCCTATCTCCGCAGTCGTGGAGATGCTGAAGGCCCTGCACGCGCTGCAGAAGGAAAACCAGCGGCTTCAGGAACAGATCCTGAGCCTGACGGCCAAGAAGGAGCGGTTGCAGATTCTCAACGTGCAGCTTTCTGTGCCCTTCCCCGCCCTGCCTGCCGCCCTGCCTGCCGCCAACGGCCCAGTCCCTGGGCCCTATGGCCTGCCTCCCCAAGGTAAGGGGACTGCCGCCCAGTGAGGGAGTGGGAGCCTCTGCCGGGCGGTGCCACGACAGGGCCCCGACTCCAGCCCTTGACCTCCTTCCCTGATCCCCTCCGCAGCCGGCAGCAGCGATTCCTTAAGCACCAGCAAGAGCCCCCCGGGGAAGAACAGTCTTGGCCTGGACAACTCTCTGTCCACGTCTTCCGAGGTGGGCGCCGCGGAGGGGGGGGGGGGCGGGGGGGGGGGGGGGGCGGGCAAGGGAGGGGCAGGAAGGGAAGCGCCAGGGCCTCCCGGTCTCATCTCCACCCTGCAGCGATTGGAGGCTGGGCAGTGAAGTGATTGGCTGAGCAATTGGTTGACCAGTTCATTCCTTCTTTTATTAAATGATAATTATAGGTGCCTACTTAATGCCGGGCACTGGCCAAGCAATCAGTGAGCAAAACGGCCTGCTCCTGAAGCTAGACTAGCCATCCGAGAAAATAATCGTTACAAATCAGGGAAAGTGTGGAAATGGAAATAATTTGAGGTCAGGATAATTTGTGAGGCAGGATGGGGGTGGGATTCTTCTGGGGTTAGGAGGTGGTTAGGGAAGGCCACTTTGAGAAGTGTTTGGGAAGGGTTTATTACACCAAAAGGCACCTAGTAACCCCACTGTGATTGGCGGTGTTACTAGGGAGCAGTCTATTGTTAGGTCGTGGTTACTGTTGAAATCAAACAAGGTGGCTTATATTTGAGCAACAATAATCGTTGCACTGATGAGCATTAATTGCACACTTGCCCTCTGAGATTGTGTCCTGTGCTGATACTTTCAAAGCATCGGTTTGTTTAGTTCTCCAATGAGCTTATAGAATAGGTACCACTATTCCCCCCCACATTATGAGTGAGTAAAGTAAGACCCAGAAGCCAGTGAACTATGAACACGGAATCTGAACCTGAGCTTTCCCCTCCAGCTGCTTGCTGTTCTCCTGCCTGCAGAGTTACTTAGCCTTTTTAAGAATCAGTGGCTTTACCCAAATTTGTGACTAGGTAGTTCGGGGCAAGCGGCATAGCCTGGGTCTAGTTCACTAGCTGGCCACCACCACCTTTCCTGTTGGTGATTAACAAGGAGTGCGAGGGGTGCTGGGCCCCCAGGAAGTGATCTGTAAATGTGATTTATGAAGACCATTTGGATTCTTAGCCTTTATCCTTGGGCCTTGCTTCTCCCTCCTGGGTGGCTCTGCCTGGGTGAGGTGGGGGTGGCCGGGCTCTGTGAAGATGCTGGTGGGTGCTGGGCCGGGGGCCAGAAAGGTCACGCTGGCCCCCTGCCCCTCTGACCCCTCCCTTCCCCCTCCCTCCCCAGGACCCACACTCAGGCTGCCCCAGCCGCAGCAGCTCGTCGCTGTCCTTCCACAGCACGCCCCCACCGCTGCCCCTGCTCCAGCAGAGCCCTGCCACTCTGCCCCTGGCCCTGCCTGGGGCCCCTGCCCCGCTCCCGCCCCAGCCACAGAATGGGCTGGGGCGGGCACCGGGGGCGGCGGGGCTGGGGGCCATGCCTATGGCTGAGGGGCTGTTGGGAGGGCTGGCGGGCAGCGGGGCCCTGCCCCTCAATGGGCTCCTGGGGGGGTTGAATGGGGCTGCCGCCCCCAACCCTGCAGGCTTGAGCCAGGCTGGCGGGGCCCCCGCACTGCAGCTGCCGGGTTGTCTGAACAGGTGAGGGAGAGCTCAGCCTGGGGAAGGGGATGGGGAGGCTGGCTCTGGGAGGGGCTCCCCCCAACACCCACAGTCCCCCCAAAAGGAAGAATGTTCTCCAGTCTTACAGGGTGTAGAATCTAGTCACCTCTCAGCCCCAGGTACTCCCTACATGTGAGATGTGAGTGCCCTCTGGGTGTGCTCTCCTGGGACAAAATCCTGTTTCTTTCTTGCACCCCCAGTCTTGATTTCCCTTCTGGGAAAGTTCTTCCATCGAACTTGTCTCCTTCCGGGTGGTCTCTGAGCTTGCTCTGTTTCTCCATAGTCCTGCCCTAAAACCGCATAGCCCACTTTCTCCTCCTGGGACCGAGGGAGTCTGGGAACTTGGGAGGGGCCAGGGTAGGGGAGGAATGTTTCCCTGCCTCTTCCCATAGTCTGTGTCTTGTCCCCCTGCCTCAGCCTCACGGAGCAGCAGAGGCATCTCCTGCAGCAGCAAGAGCAGCAGCTCCAGCAGCTCCAGCAGCTTCTGGCCTCCCCGCAGCTGACTCCGGTAATGCCCTCCCTTCCTGGCAGCTCCAGCTCCTGGGGGGCCAGGGCCCAGCTCAGAAGGGAGGGAGGGCCACCCCAGGCTGGACCCCCCGCGGGACATGTTGCGGGCGGGGGGGGGGGGGGCGGTTTGCACGGAGGCGATCAGGGTTGCTCTCAGGCCCAGGCATTGCAGAAGGGATGCTCACCGCCTAGTGAGATGGTCTGGAGGGTGGTGAATCCCCAGTTCCGGGCGTTTCTGATCCCAGCCCCAAGGATCTTCAAGGGGAGCTGCAGGGTCTGTGGCCGAGCAAGTGGACATCCCCTCACCCAGAGCAGCCCCTTTTGGGTCTGCGCTGTATGTTGGGTTCTGTGAAGACTTCCTCTTGGAGAAAAGGAGTTCTACCTTTTTGAAAGGAGGGAATTTAAAAACACAGAAAACATCATCGTCTCCCTAAAAAGAAACACTAGAAACCAATTCAGTTGGTTACCTACAGGGGCTAGATGGGAACAGGGGTAGGAGCAAGATTTCTTAAGGTAAACCTTGAAATCATTTTGTTGGTGTTTGGAACACCGACAATGCCTTGCCTGTTCAAAGCAAAAATAAATGAATCTTAAAAGAAACAAAACAGAAAGAGGGGGAGTTGAATACTATTGACCCAGCCTAGTTGTCTCTCAACTTGGGGTCATACCACCCCTGGGGGCATTTGTGGTTGTCATAGCAACGGAGGAACTGATGCAGCCAGGGGGTGGGGCCAGGGCTGGCAGAGGTCCTCCCTGCACTCGGGCCAGGAGTGCCCTGTCGACCAGGGTTGACTGACACTAAGGGCCACAACCGCTTCCTTCCTCCCTTCCTTCCTTCCTTCCTTCCTCCCTCCCTCCCTCCCTCCCTCCCTTCCTTCCTTCCTTTTTCTTTCTTTCTTTCTTTCTTTCTTTCTTTTTTTAAAGATTTTATTTATTTATTTGACACAGAGAGAATCACAAGTAGGCAGAGAGGCAGGCAGAGAGAGAGGGGGAAGCAGGCTCCCTGCTGAGCAAAGAGCCTAATGGGGGCTTGATCCCAGGACCCTGAGATCATGACCTAAGCCAAAGGCAGAGGCTTAACTCCCTGAGCCAACCAGGTGCCCCTTTCTTATCCACATGGGGAGACTGAGGCCCCGAGTGGGGAATTGGAGACAGGACCTTGACTGTCCCCCAGGCCTCTTCCGTCAGGGCTCCAGTGAGACGGGCTGGGGCCCTGGGCCGAGCAGGGCATGCTGGCTGTGGGGACCACTGGCCCCTGAGCCGTCTGGCCCCCTTGCAGGAACACCAGACCGTTGTCTACCAGATGATCCAGCAGATCCAGCAGAAGCGGGAGCTGCAGAGGCTGCAGATGGCTGGGGGCTCCCAGCTGCCCATGGCCAGTCTGCTGGCAGGAAGCTCCACCCCGCTGCTGTCCGCGGGCACCCCTGGCCTGCTGCCCGCAGCATCCGCCCCCCCGCTGCTGCCTGCCGGGGCCCTGGTGGCTCCCTCACTGGGCAACACGAGTCTCATGGCCGCAGCGGCGGCTGCTGCAGCAGTAGCAGCAGCAGGCGGACCTCCAGTCCTCACGGCCCAGACCAACCCCTTCCTCAGCCTGGCGGGGGCGGACAGCAGTGGCCCCAAAGGAGGGGTGAGTAGCCCCCCCCCCTCAGCTGTCCTGTCCGCCTTCTCTTCCAGGTTGGGTGGGGAGGGGAGCATCCTAAGGAGGAAGGAAGCAACCCTGAGGTCAGCCAGGCACCCTACCCCAGGCCCGGGGGCCTCTGCTTGCTCTGCCAGAGATAAACTCCCAGTGTGGGCTAACAGCAAAAGACCAGTTCGAAAACAGTGCTCCTCTGGGAAGACCAGTTAGAGAAGTCTGTTTCCTCTCTGAGTGGTCCAGTTAGAAGAAGCTGATGCTCTGGGTGGGCCTTTTGGGGAAAGCCCCACCCCCCACTTCCTCTGAGGGCATATAGTCGTCGCCCAGGGAGCCGACCTTGCTCAGCTTGCACAGGGCACCTTGCCCTCACCGCCCACCCCCAACACACACACACACACACACACACACACACACACACACACCCTTAGCCCAAGACCCCAGGGCAGGGGCTTCAGCAGGGCTCCCTCGCTGTATCCTGCAGCAGCGGCCTTGCCCCTGGTGGCTGACCTCAACCGGGTATTAGAACCAGACATCTCCTAAAGCCCCAGCCTCCCTCCCTCTCTTTCCAGACCGCTGACAAAGGAACCTCAGCCAACCAGGAAAAAGGCTAAATCCACCCAGCCCCTCCTGACCCCCAAATGGAGGGGGCAGATCTTGGCCTGAGGGGTCCTACCTAGCCTGGAGCGGGCACCGCACCCAGACACTGGAGAGCCCCAGCTCAGAGCTCGTGCTGAGGCCTGGGGAGTGTGGGGTGCTCCTGGTGCCAAGGACTGAGCCGGAGAGGGATGCCCCCACCACTGGCCCCCTCTCCCTCTCCCCAGCCCCTTTGTGAGGGGCTCAGAGGGAGGACAGGCTCCAAACCCACCTAGGAGCCCCCACTCTCAGCAATGTTTTGAGGTCCTCCAAGAGCCACATGGGCCATGGCATAAGTGGGGGTTTGTTTGGACCCCCCCACATAAAATGGATCAGCACTTGAGTGGGGAGAAGTGGGGGGACAGGCCCTGGGCCTGCCCACGCGCGGAAATCCCTTACAAAAGAAAGGGCGGCCCTGCTTTACCTGCAGTTTCTCCCCGACTTGGGCAGAGGGTGGAAGAGATCTCTTGGACTGTCTCTCCCCGCTCCCCTGCCCCTGCCCCCCAAGCGAGGGTTACAGGCTGAGCTTGTGAACGGCCCCGCAGATGAGGGAGCTGAGGAAGGGGCAGGATGGCACCAAACTCAGCCCATGCTTCCCCACCTCTCGGGAGCCACCCCCTGCCCCCCCCCCCCCCCCCCCGCGACAGGATGGGGGAGGGCAGGGGGGCATGGCTCAGCCCCCTTGGTGCCCTCCCCCTTGTTTGCACTATTGGATTTAGGAGTGCGGAGGGTGGGAAGATGGAGCTGCCTGACTCAGAGAGCGTGTGTGCCTGTGCGCGTGTGCATGTGTGTCTGTGCGTGTGTCTGTCTGTCTGTCTGACTCCCCCTGGACCTGGGGCAGCCGAGGGCAGGGATAGGAGCAGTGCTCAGATGAGGCAGCACCAGAAGGGGGGCTCCCAGCTTTTGTTTGCACCCTCCCACCTCACCAACTTTGGTCCCTTTCTGGGCTGTGAATGGTTAGCAAAAACCAGAACAGTACTCCAGTATTGGAGAGTAACTGGGGGCTGGGGGCTTTGAATCAGGGTAATGTCCTGCCTTCCCTCCCCCAGACCTCCACATGGTTTCACTGCCCCCTCAGAGCTCCCCTTCTCCCACTGATTGCTGGCCCTGCTTCCCTGGCCCAGGGGGAGTCCCAGGGATCTGGGGGGCATGGGGCAAAGGGGGGGGTGAAATGCCACTTCCTTTGGAGAAAACCTCCCTCCCAGAATTAGCCAGCTTGCTTCCCCGCACCCCACCCCTACCCCCCACCAACCAGGGGAGCCCTCAGCTGACCTGACAACTGTCCCTTCACCCACCAGCTATTTCCCCGGGGTGGAGGGGGCAACTCTCACCTTAAAGAGCCCCCACCTGCCCAGAGCCTTTGATGGCAAAGGCGGAAGGGCGGGCAGGGCAGCCAGGAGAGGGGCGAGGGTGAAGCCTGTTTCAGTTGCACTGGGGTTGGAGCCAGGAGAAGGCGTTGCCAGCTTTCCCTGATGCTCGTGTCTCGTCAGTCTTTGCATGTGTGGATTTTTTGTGTGTGTTTCTGTTTGGGTTTTTGTTATTGTTGGTTTTTTTTTTTTTAAATAAAGAAAAGAAGATGTGTATATTTTTGGCAATGACAGAAACGTAGTGCAGATATATTTTTGCCTGTGCTGCTCAACTGGTTTTTTTCTGATACTGAAAATAATATTAATATTCCTGTTGATAAGACTTTGTAAGATGTTAGGGAGCTGATAAAGGAGGGGGTGGGCGGGAATCTTTCCGAGGCAATTTCTTAGGCACTTGCAAGGGCTTGGGGGTGGGGGGAAGGCAGTTGTGATGACCTCAGAAATACTCACTTTTTATTAATGTTAAATATCAATTAGAAACGGTAGGACTCAGCATCTTACTCATCTTCATCTATTAAGCTAATTCCCTGCCCCCAAACCACTGAAAAAAATTACCTTCAGAGGTTCTTAGAAGAGTCGCTCATTCACACTCACACCCTTGCCCAAGGCTGGCCCATTAAGAGCCTAAATCAACGTCTGTTTTGGATGCTGAGGGAAGCCGGTCTGCTCAGAGGCTGCTGTGGCAGAGAGAGAGAGAGAGAGAGATCCCTAGGATTTAGTGCACTGGAACCAAGACCTCCCCCCTCCTTCCCTCCCAGCACCCCAGAGCCTGGGGTTCTCATCTCCAAGAGCCTATGTTTTTCCAGCTTTCCCCAGGCTGGGGTGCAGGCAGGTGAGGTTCGAAGAAGGGACCCAGGCTGGGTATGGGTTGCTGCTGTCCCTCAGTTGGGGCGGGGGATGGGGCATGAGTGAGGCTGTGCATTTCCTTCTTCAGAGGGAGCTTTATAATAGGAAAGTTCTAGAGATCTTCAGGATCCCAGTGCAGGGGGAATGGCATTACCGACCTCACCCTCCTTTCCCAGCCTCTGTCCCTTTTTCCAGGGTGAATTTGGATGAGGAGTGGGAAGAGACACAGATTCGTAGGTCTCTCTCTGCCTAGCAGAGAGAAGGGATGTGGTTTGCAGGGCGGAAATGGAGTCTGAAAATGCATGAGAGGAGCTTCGTGTGTCATCACACTCAGCGTGGAGGTGTGAGGGCTGTGTGTGCAGAACCCTTGTCCAGCTTTGAGGTCACGACTGGTGCATGAGTGTCAGAGCTGGAAGGCACCTATCTTTAGGGATGGTTGGAGCCAGTTGCTTGCTTCACAGGTGATAGCTCCAAGCCTAGGAGGGGCAGGGGCTCGGGGCAGAGCCAGGACCAGCCCTCAGGACCCTGGCCTCCTGGTCCTGGGCTCTCTTGCCCCCCACTGCGGCACCTCCATGTGGCTGTCTGTCTGTCCCTGTGTGTGTGAGTGCTGGGCTGGGCCCCGGGGTGGGAGGGCATCTATGTAGCACTGATTGTCTTAGCTCAGAGCTGATGGATCCTCTCCATAGACAATGACACTTTAAAGATTGCTTTTTTTGTTTTTTTTAAGTTTTTCCTATTTGTTTGTGTGTCTTTCCCCTCAGGCTCCTGGGTCTACCGCTGCCCTAACCTTGAGGTCCCCACCCATTCTTTTAGTGAGTTTTAGGGAAGCGCTCCAGGGAAGGACCTCGGCAAGTGAGGGGAGCCAGAGCCAGGGACCAGCTCTGAGAAAGGGAAACCTCCACATTTCCCTTTCCCTGAACTGGAAATGCAGACAAGCTTTTCAAAGGCACAGGCTCCCCTTGCCAACGTCCAGCATCTTCCTTGGGGTGTGGTGGGCCAAAGTTAGGAGTAGGCAGCTTGCTCCCAATTCTCCCTTATCTTAATTTCTTTTTCTTGGGGAGAGATGCCCAGAGGGATTAAGGTCATTTCAGTGGGGAATGTGGAGGCAGTGGGATGCAATTCCCTGGCTCCTTCTGGTCATGTCAATCCGGATTCAAAGTGTGTCTAGCTCCTGACCGCTTTGACTTGATCTACTGAAAAGTTGGGGACTGAGGGGTGCCTTCATTGCCCTCTGTTCACTTCCTCCAGCCCAACTTGGGACTCAGGTGGCAGGACTGGAGACCCAAACCCGGACTCCCAGCCCCAGTCTCCCCCCTATCCACCCCAGCCTGTCTCAATGTAGCAGACCCTTCCTTAGGGGAGCAGGGAGGGGAAGCCAGAGTTTGCAAACCCAGGGGCTCCTTTTACATTCTTTCTAGAACCTCCTTTATATCCTCAGCCCAAAAGGCAATGCCCCCCTCCTTTCACTTCCAAGCCTGGAATTGTGCATAACCCTGATCTTGTATCTTTGTATAACGGATGTTATTTGTACGAAGGGCAGTTCGTAAACAGCACTTGTTCTTTTAATAAAAGAATGTTTTACAAAAAAAAAAAAAAAAATCCAAAGTGCTCTGCTTTGTCTGGCTTTACTGAAGGGAAAGGGAGGGGATGCCAACTGTGGGAGCCTGGGAGGGGATGGGGGGGGTCTGTTACATTTCTTTAAGCACTTAGAATAGTAGTTCACATACCAGTAAGCCCAAGGCACCGAAGTTCCTGTTGAAAACTCAGATACCTGTGCCCACCCGCAAGGAGGTGATGCGGGTGCCCGGGCCGGGCGACAAGCCGTTAAAAAAGCAACCTCCCTGGGCGATGAGCTGGAGCCGCATCGCTCCCCGTGAACCTCGGCCTGAGCCGCGGGCTCCCGGGAGGTCCCCGCCCACACGAGAAGGCCCGGGCCGGGAACGCCGAGGCCATGGTACCGGAGCGGGCGCCGGACGGCCCCCTCCGCACGCCTCCCCCAGAGGGTCTCCGAACTGGCTGCAGGGGAGGGGGGCGGTCACGGTCGGGATTCCGGCGGCGGCGGCCGGGTGTGGCAGGGAGAGGACCCGAACCGCGCAGGCCCCCGCCCCCACCCGCGCCGAGCCCCTCCGCGTCTTCCGGGCGGCGGCGGGTTGGGCCGGCCGGTTGGGCGGGAGCGGGAGGTGACCCGGGCGCGGGGCGGAGCCGGCGCGGCGCGGCGCAGCTGCGGGGACCGGCATGCGCGGTGGCGTGGGGGCGCCCTTGCGGCCTGCCGCCTGGGTGAGCACCCCGACCCCGCGGCGCCCGCCGCCAGTACGCCCCCCGCCGGCCGGCCGCCCCCGCCCCCGTCCCCGTCCCCGCTGCCCCCCCGCGGCTGAGCGTCCCCAGCTCCCGCTTCGCCTGCCGCCTGGCCGCCCTTCCTCGCTGAGCGCCGGCTGTGTGCAGCCAGCGCCTCCCAGCACCTCCACTTCCTGTCTTGTGACCCCTTTTTCTTACCCTCCTGTTTCTCCTACACCCCCCGAATCCCTGGCGTCTCGTCCCTTCCAGAGGGATTCCCTCTGGAAATCCAAAGCTTTCCACTGACTTTTTTTTGTCCCCTCTGCTTCCAAACCACCGTCTAGTCATGCCTGCATACCTTTCAGAAGCTCAACCAGAGGCGGGACATCTCCTCCTGGCTGGTGAGTACCCCGTTTCCACTTCCCTCTGCCAGGCCCCGAGATGCCAAAGGTAGAAACCAGAGAATGAACCAGAAGGGTCAGCCCCACTTCCCAGACTCCAACGTCAGAAGGCCCCTGCCTGTAGCCCCCTTCCTGGTGGCTCAGGGGAGGTGGGGTGAACAGAGGGCACAGGGCAGGGAGCCAGGCGTCTCTGCTGGGAATAGTAGTGCCTGATAAACACAGCCCCAGGTGCAGGTGACTTAGGGTGCCACTTAGGGTGGCAGGATCCTGGCCCTCCCCTTCCTATCCCTGGGGGTGGGAGTCCAGGTGTGAAAGGAAGGCCGCTGGGCCCAGAAATCAGAGTGCCTGTGTGGGCTTGAAATCTTTTCCCTGTCTAGAGCTCAGGGTCCTGGGGACATGTCCTTGTCGGGTGGCATCAGACCAGCCTCCTGCAGAGGACGCCTGCCATAGGCCAGGGCCACTAGGAACCTGGGAACAAGGCCATAGGCAGGAAAGTGCTTCCAGGGGACGAGCTGACCCCAAGCCCTTTGTCTTCCTTGCTGCAGACCCGATGGTTCCCCAAGACCCCAGCCAAGTCCGTGGTGGCCCAGAAAACGCCCATCAAGGTGGAGTTGGTAGCTGGAAAAACCTACAGATGGTGTGTGTGTGGCCGCAGCAAGAAGCAGGTGAGAGACCCCTACCCACCTCTCAGTGACATGGGACACCCCTGGCTGGGACAGTAGGTCTTTCCTGAGAGCTCCTGGCCAAGACCCTCCTCTTTTCCCACACGTACCTGAAGGACTACAAAGGGAGGCTGGGGATGAATGAACACTCAGGCCAGCGCCATCCACAGCCCTGAGCTCCCTGTTTTCAGCATCCACCCTCTGAGGTGAGGCCAGGGAGACAAACTCAGTCTCACAGCCAGGCTGCTGGAGTCCCGGGGTTCTGCGCCCCCTTCAGGTGTGCCCTCCTTGGAGCCCTCTGCTCGAAGCCCAAAGAGGCCGAATTGTTTCTCTCCCCTCTTCTCTCCCTCTTTCCAGGAAGCACCTGAGCAGTAAGTTCCCAGGTCTTGGACCCCAACACTGGGGAGACCGCAGGCTCTCCTGCTCCCAAGTGCACCTTGCCACTGTCTCCTGCAGACCCTCCCTCTCTGGGCTGCGGGCTTCCGCCTCCCTCTCCCTTCTGCCTCAGGAGCCTTCCTTTCAGCCGGAACCTGACCCGTATTCCCAGCCTCCAGGGCCCCTTTCCTTCCTGAGCTGGGCTCTGAACTGTGTGCCTCTGAGCGGCGCGGTGTGATGTCAACAGCCCAGGTCCCAAGTCCTGCTTTGCCACTGACTTGGCTGGGAACAGTCCTGGGGGTGGAGCAGCGCTCCGGGAGTGCCAGCCACCCTGTGGCCTTAGCGCGGGCTGGCACTCTGCCTTCCTGCCTCTTGCCCTCTGGGGCAGGTTGCTGGGTTTTATTTGTCGACTTCTCTCATCTCTCCTCCTCCCCTACCCTGACCTCAAAGGCAAGAGGCCTCCTCTCCAGCTCTGCCGCTAACTAGCAAGTCAAGGCAGGCCTCAGTTTCCATGACCCAGTCTCTGCTGGAACAGCTTCCATCGAGGATGGGGGAATGTTCTCCAGCACTGGTTCACCCTTCCTCCCTGCGACATCCACTCCCTATAACAAGCCCACTTGTTTCCCCGGAGCCAAACAAAATTGATACCCCAATTCGCAAAGCATTGTGAGGCATGTAGGTTCTCTCCCACGCAGCGAAGTTTTTACCCTGAGAGTATGTGGAAGGAAATGAATTGCATGAGCCAGTAGAGACTCAGAGACATTAAGGAAAAAAACAAAAACAAAAACTATCAGTGTAAACACAGCTGATACCAAAAGTTCCACTTCTTGAAAATTCTATCCCGGTCTTCTGGGGTCCCCAGGGACAAATATTGTAAGGACTCCTACTTACTGAACACTATCTGTGGGCAAAGTGCATAAGAACCACAATTTATTTCATAAATTCCTCTCACTCTCACACACTCTCACTCTCAGATGAGAGTGGTCAACTAGGGACCCAGGCAGTCTCACTCGAGAACCCAGTCCCTAGACTCAGTGGCCTTCCTTCCAGACCTGCCCCACCCCAGCAGGTGGGGTTGGGTCTCTAACGTCTCTTTTCCTCACCAGCCCTTCTGTGACGGCTCTCACTTCTTCCAACGCACCGGTCTATCCCCACTCAAGTTCAAGGCCCAGGAGACCCGCACAGTGGCCCTCTGCACCTGTAAGGCTACCCAGAAGGCCCCGTACTGCGATGGCACCCACCGGAGTGAGCGGGTGCAGAAGGCAGAAGTGGGTTCCCCGCTCTGAGGGACCAGCCCCAGGCCTCTGGTGGGCACCCCTTTTGTGGGGAAGGAAACGGAGTGCTGAGGCCAAGAAGGGACCACCCAGGGACCCCAGTCCCATCTGCTGGTTGTGAAGGGCTTACTCCCAAGACCTGAGGTCTCTCAGGCAGCTGGGGACCCCACCCCTGGCTCAACACCTGCTGGTGAAAGTGGCATTAAACGCTGTACCCACCCAGCACAGTGCTCTTGTGGTCACTGGTGGGGGGCACACGGTCTGCCCCTGCTCGGGGCCCTAACCTGGGGTGGGACATCCGACTGGCCACAGGGAGGGGGCAGTTCACATTCATTCCTTATGGGCCTTCCTGAGGCAGGTCGAGCTCAGAGACAAGAGACATGAGGTGGAAGCTGAAGGCCGCACCCCCCCACCCCCCGCTCCCTGTCCCCCGTCCCCCAAAGAATTACAGCTTCTGGAGAGTATGCAGCATTTATTACAAAGCCAGGAGATACAAATGTCCCAGGGTGGGAGGAGGGTACAATCACAGCACCTCAGACACAGGACAAGGTGCAAACACAGACAAACCTGATGGGGGGTGGTGCCGACCCCAACCACCTAGGTTGCAAGGGAGTCTTGCCTCCTCCCCCATAGGATCTATGTACACTGGAGGAAAAACAGGTAGCCAGGGATCTGCTGGGGTCCGCCCTTCGCAGGGGACAGTCCACGGACCTCTTGGGACAGAGCCAAGGTCAGAGCTTACAGGTCTCCATCTTCTTGTGCTTTTCGCTGCCTCTGTGGCTGCGTCCTGACTCGGCCTCAGCTGGGGGTGGGGAGGGGACTGGAGGGCTGCCGGCCTTCAGCACAATCTGGGGTCTGTGCTTGTGGGAGACGCTCCACTGCACTCTAGGCCCCTAGGTGGGACTTGGCCAAAAACCAGCCTGGCCGGTCGGGGGCTCCGGGGTGCAGGCAGGGGCAGAACCGGGCCAAGCATTCACCCGGCTAAAGCCACAGTGCGAGCCACAGTGGGATTTCAAGAGCTGAGGCCTCCCGTGGCCCAAAGCTTCTCTTCCACAAGATAAATGATGCAAAGGCCACATGCACGTTGTTGGGGGGGGGGGCAGAACTATCTATTCTTTGCACAAAGTTTCCACTGCAAGAGGAGGAGGTAAGGGAGATGACATCTCTACCATGACTCGCTCCTCAGAACCAGGGGATAAACTGTATTTGTAAAAGGCACTGTCTTAGCGATTCTCTGGACATTCAACAGTGGGGGCGGGGGGCACTGGCAGGGGCAGGACAGCAGTCAAGGTGGAGGGAGAGAGGCTAGACCCCATACACAGCCAGTTGGAATTGTGCCTAAAGCTTTGGGGGCCGGCAGGGCTCCCAGAACACCCCACCTGCCTTGGGAAACGAAAGGAGGATGGAGTAGAGCTTGACTGCCCCTCGAGTCCACCTCCAGGCACCCCCAAAATGAGAGCAGGGCAAATTACACAAGACCCCCTAAAAAAATGAACACTCCACCCCCCACACATACACACACACATAAAGTTTGTTTCCTGTGGCATTTAAATTAATCTGGTTGGCCCATAGAAAATAAGTATGTATATTTGGCTTTTCCTATGTACATATATATATAGATTTATTTATAAAACCCGCCCCCCACCCCTAAGGCGGGAGGAGCTGGGGAAAGTAGAAGAGGTGGAAAAGGGGCCCAGAAAAAGTGGAGGGGTGGAGAGGCATGGCTGGAAAAGGAGGGAGAGGGTCCCTTTCCTCAAGTTAAGGGGGGCACAGGAGCTCCGTTGACAGTCATCTTGCGCCCCCTGCTGGTGGAAGATGGTGTCTGCAGGCAGTTCGAGGACCCCCCGTTGGCAGCTGTGGTGGCCCCACTGGCAGACGCAGGGGGGGTGGGGGAGGTAGGGTGGGTGGCCGGGGGCCCATGGGAGCTGGGAGAGCCATGGCAGGGGGTGGCTGGGCTGGGCAGGGAGGAGGAGGTGGCCGGCAGGGTGGCAGGGCTGGGAGCCTTGTCGCTGACTGACTCACACTCAGATGCCCCGCTGGTATTGGTGCCCTCCGAGGGGGTGGGCGCTGTAGGCAAGGTGAGCCGCTTGCAGGCCGGCTGGACCCGATACTTGAGGGGGAGAGGGCCGTTCTGCAGGGAGAGGGGCCAGAGAGAGGCAGGGGAAAGGGAGGGTGTCAGGAGAAAGGGGCTAACCAACCCTCATCCCCTGGTGCCCAAACAGGAAGAAAGGGGTCCAGGCCTTGGAGAGAAGGGGACAGACTGACCGAGTGAGGCCAGAGGTACAGCAGCCCACAGAGACCCACAGAGACAGAAAGAATGCGCAAGGCCAGAGGCTGGACAGGAGAGAGGGAGGCCGAAAAAGTGAGGGGTGACATTTCCCCATCAATAGCCACCCGACCCTCCTTCCTGACCCAAATCAGGGCATGTCATCTGCCAAAGGACCCTCTTTTTCAGAGAGTGGCAGGTCATCACGAAATATGGCCTGGAGGCTGGCCGGCTGTGGCAAGCCACCCTGGACAGGCCCAGCTTACAGGACGAGGCCCAAATGGGGATTACTGGTCACTGTGCGGCCCCTATGGCCACAGATGGACGCCAGACCCTACACAGCTCCCCTCCCGCCCTGTCCCCACCCAGCCCCGACCCGCTCAGCTCACCCGCCGCCATGGATAGATGTAGGCGATATCCATGAGGGTGTAGTATTCCTTCAGTGGTTCATCCTCGTAGAGAACCTCCACCTGGATGAGGAGACAGAGGACGCCATGAACCCCAGTCAGGTTCAAGGCTCCACCCATTTGGCAATGAGGCTCAAAGCTAGGGGTGGGAGGTAGGACACTGGGAAGGAGGGACTAGCAGGTGTTCCCTTATTTCCCTGGGGTTTCATGGTGGGTTTGGCTTCCTTCCCGGACTTGTCCCAACAGAACTCCTGCCCACCAGATGGGAAAGGATCCAGAGAAAGCACCCAGGTCATTAACAGCCCTGGCCGACAGTCCAGCCACACAGCTGTCTGAGGCCCCTTACATCTCTGGCCGGTCCTCCAGAGATCATGGGTGCAAAGAAAAAGCCCCGGTGAGAAAGATCTCGCCCAGCACTGGCTCTCACCCAGGCAGTTTTAAAAGAAATACCAACGCTTGGATCTCACCAGAGATTTTGATTCAAACGGCGGGACATAAGTTGGGTTTTAAAGCTCCCTGTGTGATTCTGATCTGGGGCAAAGTTTGGGATCCACTGTCCTAGGGCCTTGACCCCCGAAGTGTGGTTCACAGACCAGTAGTATTGGCAGCACTAGGGAGCTGGCTAGACCTGCAGAATCTACCAATCAGAATCTATGCTTTAACAAGATCTTTAGAGAATCACCGACAAATTCCAATTTGAGAAGCAACGTCCGAGAGCACCGTTAGAATTTCAGACTGGCCTTCTTTCAGCCAGCTCGCCCCAGGTAAGAGCCCATATTTTTGCACACATACCTCTGCCACAGTTATGAGCATGTAAGCACGCAGTGTGCACGCGTGCGCGCACGCACCCTCCATCTTGGTCCCATATGCCTCTGCACGCTGGCTTCAACGATGAAGATGGCCCCACCCTAATCTTGGTTTCAACTACTCTTCTACTCAGCTCAGTCACACAACCACGTAGGCCCTTGACGACACCCAGCCAGCTCAGAGAAACGGCTGGGACACCCAGACTGTCAGACACGGCCACACACGGACACTGAGTTTCTGAAAGGTCTTGGGGACTCACCTTGTACTTGCTGGGCACATCCATCTTGTTGCGAAGAAACTTGGCGAGATGCATGACAGTCATGGCCGCTGGGCATTGCAGGAATCGCACCCCCGTCTGCCGGAGGAGAGGCACCCAAGGGCTGGGGTCCACACCAGGCACTCTCTTCCAGTCCACAGCCCACTCCTAAGCAGGTCCCCAGCACTCACCTTCTCCTTGTCCCCATCCCCATTCTCCAGAGGACCCTTCTTCTCCTCCCGGTCCCTGGGGGAGAACGAAGAATGATGCTAGGGAGACCCTGGAACAGGCAGGATCCCCTAACACACACATCCAGAAGGGGGCCAGGGTGGGAGAGAAGGGGCGACCCAACCTAGGACCCCCAAAAGACCAGGCGTGGGTCTGACTTGCCTGACACCTTCGTAGAACTCGATGGAGAGGCTGACAATCTCATTGTCACTCAGAGACCCCTTCTCCTGCTCCAAGACCTCACCGCGGTCCTCATTGGAACCGTTGGGGACTGTGGAAGGAGAGGGCTCTGAGGGGTTGGCCTAGGACCAGGAAAGGAGGCCCAGCAAGGACCCCAGGATCTCGGAGCTCAGTGGGGTGAGCCCAGCCTACCCGTGGGCTGGGGCGGCAGAGAGCTGGGACATACGGGACAAATATCCCAGTGCACCCAGCCCGCGTGCCTGTGGCAGCCTCGTGTACTCCTGTGAACGGACAAGTGAACACACTCACCTTCAGTCAAGGGGTATGCTGCATAGAAATCCCGCCGCCGTTTCATCTCATCTGGAAGAGGGAGGAAGTGTGAGGACGGAGCGCCAGGCAGGGGAGTGGGGGGCGCAGGGAGCAGGAAAAAGGCTGCATGGATACCTTTAAAAAGCCCAGGGACCAGTTTATAGACGATGTCTTGAAGGGTTTTGTCAGATCTGGAAAAAAACACATAGAGTCTTGTCCGTGACCACCTCACCCTAATTTCCCCAGCCAGGAACCCCTACTACCGCCTCCTTTCCTTGATCCAAGGCCCAGGTATCAAGGTCCCCATGGGCGTGGTCTTTACCCTTCTGGTATTTCTCAGCCTAGACAAAACAGAGGGAGGGGAAGGGCCTTGGGCTGACACCCTGTGCTTCTCTTCAAACTGCCACCACAGCTACGGGATGCAAGGAGGGCCGAGGGACAGAGGACCAGTGTGGCAGAAGGGACAGTGCCCGGCCCACCTGATGCTCAGCAGCGGCCTGGTTTTATGGACCTGCACGTCACACATGGGACAGTACTTGTTGGTCTCCAGGTAGCGCACGATGCAGGTTTTGCAGACTTGGGGGCGGTGTGCAGAGAGAGAAAGCAGAGTCAGAGCCCCTTTAGTAATCCAGAACCAGCTCCCCACACCCCAACGGCCTCTGCTCACATTCAAGTCGCCCCTCCTCTCCACCTTGTCCCCACTGCTCAGCCCCTTCAGAGGCTCAGCGTGGTCCTGCTTTGCACAGTCAGCAACCACCCCGTCTCTGTCCCCGGGGGAGCATGTGCGTGTCTGTGTCAGGCCGGTGTCCTGCACCCAGCAGAAAGTGAGCCCTGAGTCTGAGGGAGCACAGCACAAAGCTGGCGTGCAGGACACCTCCCAGGGCCCTCGACCCCTCGCCACCAAGTCCAGAGTGCACGTCAGGGGCACTGCACCTTCTGGGGCGGCCAGGGGCTCCGGGGGACCCCTGAGCCCACAGGTGAAAACTGAAACGGACCTCTAGGCTGCGCCCTCCAAGTCTCCCCACCCCAGGGAGTCTTTCTGCGACCAGGGACCGCCACCAGTGAACAGAGGGGCTCTTTGGGGCTGTGCCCCCACCACTCACAGGAATGCAGGCACTCCACGATGGTGGTGGCGTCGATGAAATATCCCCCGCAGAGGGCACACATGAGGTGAGGGTTCAGCTCCGTGATTTTGATCCGTGTGGCCCGATGCATGATGACGGGGCGGGGGGCGGGGGCCTGGGGGGCGTCACCTTGAGAAAGGAGAATAGAATCAGAAACCCAGAGACCCAACAGCGCCTCCTACATTCCATTCCACGCCACCCGACATCTGTCCCTGAGCCCGAGGTGCTTGCTCTGTCTGCCTGGCCACACGCATGGGGGCTGACTCGTCCTGGCCCCCGAGTGTTCACTGGGAGCGGGGGAAGAGGGGGGCTCTGGAGAGTTAGGCGACCTTGAACAACAAGGTCAGGCTCCTTCATCTCAAGGGCAGGAGCAAAGACTGAAGTTAGCCCAAGTCTCCAGAAGACATAGGGAAGCGAGAAAGTGGGAGAGAATGGTTTTTAAAAACATCCCTGGTCCCCGTCCATATTCTCCCAAGCGAGTCCTCGGAGCTGAGGAAATCAGATTCCCCTCTACCCAGGTGCCAGCCCTGGCCTGCCTGTCGTCTCTACTCCAGCCCACCCGCCTGCCAGCTCATCACTCTCCCCGCAGGAAAGCAGCCCTGGAAACACGGCAGGCACGGGCTGCCCTTAAGTTTAGAGGGAGCACCCCAGTGCCTGTCCTCCTAGCTTGGTGTCCAGGCTGGCCCCGGAGCAGCTCCCCAGGGAATCCACCGCACGCTGGCCATGCAGGTTCTAGGCCTGGTGCTCAGGCAGGAAGTACCGAGGATGGTCTTGCCATGCCTGCAGCGGGGAACACACAGCCCCAGCCGGCCCCTGGAGCCCGGCCCCCGGCAGGTCATGGCCAAGAGCCTGGGCAAAAAGGACTATCACCTTTCCCGGCCTGAAGGCCCCTGCACACGTCCCCCGGATCCCACACACATTCCAGGACCTCCGTCCCACGCACACGCAGGGACCCACATGGGCACCAGCACCATCTCCACGGGCTGCAGCCTGTCCACAGGCTGTCCAGTGACAGACCCCAGGCTCTCAGACCTCAGGCTCTGAGATACCTGCCAAGACTGGGCAGAAAGCTCTCTCCACGGCAGCCCTGAGCACGCAGCCAGGCCTTGGCAGGGTCCAGGGAGGTCAGTTAAGGCCCAACTCGGAACTGAGTGACATGCTTAAGTTCTTGGTATAGAAATCTTACCTGCACCTAAAAAGGAAGCCCCCCCCCCCAGCCCCTCTTTCCCAGAGGAAAAGCCCAAGAGGTGGGGCTCGGGAGGGTGGCCAAGCCCCAAGGACTCCTTCACAACACACACCCTTCTCTCCTTTCCAGAAAGATTTCTAAAGCCACCACACTGGGTTTTCTAGGACCAGAAATTCACAGCCAGGATCAACAGTTTCTATAGAGACCCCAGGATGAGTTTGGCCAGGACCCAAACAGCCAACAGAGTCTGGCCAGAGACCGAAAGAGATGGAGAGACACAAAGGCCACATGTGGGAGAGACAGCAAGTCTGCAGGGCAGACAGAGGGAAATGAGGGAGCCCACAGAGCCAGGGGAGACACCGCGGTCAGGAAGTGTAGACCTGGCCTAAGGAAGGAAAGGGGTGCCTGTCCCATGGAGGGTGGCCCCTGCCCCCCTCGCAAGGGTTCCCCCTTCACAATCCTGCAGGCTTGCTGGCTACTCCACTGTTTGGTTGTTTCCATAGTAACCCTGTCCTTGGCAAGATGCCCAAATATTATTACAAGCATCCAGAAGAGAGAGCAAACTCCAAGTGTCTAGCAGAGTGTGTGCAATAACCATTGGCCGTGGCCGTGACATCTGGGCGCGCACAGGTCCTGTGTGCGACCGGCTTCCTGTGCGTGTCTGGGTTCCACGGAATCTACGTGCTCACACACAACCAGGAATGACACATTTTGGTTGACGCTGGGTGTCCACACTGCCACCGGTGCATCTCACACCCCCATCTCTCCCTCTCACATGTGCACACAAGTACCTACACACACACACACACACACACACACACACACACACACACACACACGTAGGTGCTTCCCCTGCCTAAGTCACTTCATTCACACACTGGGTGCATTTTCAAAACAAGACACTTCCTCTGAAGAACTCCCATCCAGCTCCCGCCAGGCAGACTGTGGCCTCCACACACAGTAGTTCCCAGGCAAGTGGCCGTGACCTTTACCCTCTCACTTCCCTTAGCAAGTGGGAGAACTCAGACCAACATTATCCCCTGGGCTCCTTTCTAGATGCAGGGGTAAAGGAAGGAGCTGTGTTGCTTAGGGAGTGAAATCTTCCTCCTCCTCCGGTACAGGAACAGGCCCCCTGGCTGTGCTCCCTCTCCCCCCACCCTATCCCCAGGGGCCTCAGACTGCTACCTCTGGGGCTGGGGGCGGGGAGAAGCCCTGATTGGTTCTTTACCTGATTGCCATGGTTACCGGCAGGGCCCTGCCAGCAGGTGCCAAGAGCAAGGGTAAACAGGAGCTCAGATCCCCCACTGCACACCCCGCACCCCAGGCCTCAGGGCCCTACACCTGACACCCAGGTCCTCTCCAGCTGCAACTGGCCAGGTGTATTGTGGGAAAGACAGGGAAGAGGGGAGAGGGCTGGACCTCCAGCTGTCATCACTTTAGGGAAGAGGTTGGGAGATGGGAAACAGCCAGGGAGAAAGAGACAAAATCCTCAAAGAGGACATGGGCCATTCTGAAGTGACTTCCATGGAGTTCTGCGGGGGGGTGTACCGGGTCACTCCCAAGGATCTCACCACAGGGACCTGAGCACTGCTGGCAGCCAAGTCCTTTAACACCTTTTGTCCCCAAACCACTATCTTGGCAAGAGCATGATTGCTGGTCCCCAGGCATCCAGGTCTCGGCGACAGTGGCAGCAAGGGACCTTGGGTCAGCACCCATGCCAGCTCCTCCTGGCCTGTCAAGCCTGGCATTTTTCTTTGCCCTGCCTCAAAGCCCCTACGAATTAGAAACCATCACCCATCTCTCTGTTCTAGCTTATCTTTTTCTGGAAGTTCCCCACAATTTAGGCCTCTCCCATTGTCAGTTTTTTTTCTTCTTTTTTTTTCATTTTCCTCTGCAGAAATAGTCTGTCTCTGATAACCCAGAGGTCTTTGCTCCTTCAGATGCCCTAAGACAGGATTCTCTGCTCTGCTTTCCTCCACATGAAATTAGCCCCACTCCCCCACTAGAAAATCACCAGGTCTTGGGAAAAGTCACTCAGGGTCACTTCTGGACACCTAGAACTGAAGAAGTAGAAGGGTTCTTAGAAAGCCTCTTATCTGGGGCATCTGGGTGGTTCAGTGGGTTAGTCGTCCAAATCTTGATTTCAGCTCAGGACATAATCTTGGGGTAGTGAGATCGAGACCCACATTGGGCTCCACGCTCAGCTTGGAGTCTGCTTGAGATTCTCCCTTCCTTTACCTCTGCTCCTTCCCCTACCCTCATCCCTGCTCTCTCTAAAATAATAAATACATAAATTTAAAAAAAAAAAAAAGGGTACTTGGGTAGCTCAGTTAACTTCATGACTGAAGCATCTACCTTTGGCTCAGGTCATGATCTCAGGGTCCTGGGCTCAAACCCGCATAGAGCTCCCCTGCTCGGTGGGGAGTCTGCTTGTCCCTCTCCCTCTGCCCCTTTCCCTACTTGTGCTCTGTCTCTCACTCATATAAATAAATAAAATCTGAAGAAAGCAAGAAAGAACGAAAAGCAAGCATGCATCTTGTCCAGTCTTTTCACTCTCCAGATGAAGAAATTCAGAAAGAAATGACTTGGCTAAGGCCACCCAGTAACACAGTGGCAGAAACTGCCTTTCTCCCATTCCAGTACTCTTTACACACTGGCACCCAGGCCAGACTCCCCACTCACTTAAGAAATTAGTAAGCCTGGCCTGACTCCATCCAGGCAGGTAGAAGGCAGAAGAACTCCAGGGTACCCTAGAAGACCACTCAGTGAGCCTTCTGGGAGCGGTCAGAGTCTGGCCCAAACATGACCTTCAGCACACATTCTCACTTTGAAGTAGAGAGAGGGGCAGAAACTAATCACCTTACCCCATTTCCATGGAACAGGTAGGAAAACTGAGGCTCTATGGAATATACTGGGTCCATTCCTCTCCTAGCTTCGTGCATCCAACTGCATGAGCAACGCGCATTTGTGTGTGGAAGGGGAAGATTAGGGGTCTGCCCGGGGACAATGTCAACCTCTCCGTGTTCCCTGATCCTTGAACCTGGGACCTGCCCCTCCCGCCAGCAGCATCAAAACATCCTCTAGTCTCCTGAAACTGGGCTTATTGTCCCCTCTCTGTCTTTCCCCCCTCAGCTTCCTAAGACCAAACAAAGACAAAACCCCCAAAATATACATACAGAGCTACACACTGCCGAATACACACAGATGCACACAAAGCCAGACACACCCCCTCCATCTCTCACACAAAGCCAGACAGACACTTGGCCAGACACACACACACAGACACACACACACTTATATACACACCAGGCTCACACACACAGCCTGACCAGAGCCAGGCCCACACTCGCCAGATGCACAAGCCATCCCCACCCACCCCAGAACCACACAGTCTGACATGCCTGCCTGAAACCAGAGCCGCAAATCCACACTAACCTTTTGTGCATCCCTAGTCCACCCAGGGTAAATGATAACATAAGTCCTCCAGCAACAAAGGCAGTGCAGCTCCGACCTCCACTCTGGGGGCCAGAGGCTGAAGGCACAGGGTGGGCATCTGACCTGAACGAAGATGTAGCCTCTTCCTGCTCAGGCTCTCTCCATTCCCATGGCAACAGCTCCATCAACCAAGATTTCTCTGGCAAGGCCAGGGGCAGCAGAGAGCACCGCCCCCCTTCCTGCCCACCCTCAAAGACTTCAACTTGAACCCCACCCTTGACCCAGACACCAGGAAAGAGAATAGCTACCGCAGGGTCTTGATCCTGGGTCCCAGGGGTCACCTGGGGTCTGTTTCTGGCCTCCTTCCAAAGACAGCTGAAAGACCTCAACCCCCAACTCCAAACCAGGGAACCCCTGGGAAAACCTCCCTACCCAAAAGCTGCAACAGAGCTGGCTTTATGCTCCTTCTCCAAGTACTAACACCTTGGAACAGAGTGGAGACGGGAGGAAGAGAAATTAGAGTTTCAGGAACAGATACAAACTGCAAGAGGCCCAGAGAAGGAGGCATCAGAGCAGAGCGGGAGACAACCCGGAGACCAACCCCCTCCTTCCCCTCCCCAAGCGGCAAGGAGCCCAGGAGAGACTGAGGCATGTATATGTTCGGGGAGAGGGGTTACTCTAAGAGACAAAGACCAAGGAGAAGCGCGGAGTAACACTTCCACAATATTTACAGGCAAATTCACCACCCCCAGGTCTCTTCCTTCCCCACCTCAAGCCATCCGAAGCAATTCTGGGCAGATGGGGGCAGTGGGGGAGGGGGAGACGCATGCCTGGGCCCACTGTGGTGACTGGAGGGGCAGGGGTGTCTGCCGGACGAGAGGTCCCACCCCCTCAGAGCCAGAGACAGGAGGGCCAGGCACGGAGGGGGCGGCCCGGCTATCCAGCAAAAGAGGGAGCCAATCGATCAGACCCCTCCGGCCTCTGCCCGCGATGGAAAATATCGCGATAACTCTCCCCCCAGGCCCCGACAACCTCCATTCTACTCCCTCCTCCCGGGCTTCCCCCGGAACCTGGGTCAAAGGATCAGGGACTCCAGTTACCCGGTGGCCGCTCCTACCTTCCCTAGAGTCAAACTTTCGGCGGGGCCCAAGAAGGGGTGTTCCAGAGAAAGAGGCTCTGCCGAGGTGGTTCGGGGAGGGGGCGGGGCGCCCGGTCCTGGGCCGGTGGGGGGGCGACCCAATGGGGGGAGGTGACCGGGAGGCCGGGGACCCGGGCGAGGAGGAGCGCCCTCCCCCGGCCCCGCAGCAATCAGAAAGGCACGTCGCCTTGCTCCCGGCCTCAAGTCCCTGCGCGTCCACGACGCCCCGGAGCCCACGGAAGAAGCGGAGAGCGACCCCTCCCCAAACCGAAGGGGGTAGTGGGGCAGAGCCAGGGGCCGCTCTGGCCCGTGGAGCGGGCGAAGGGGGCAGAGATCCGGCCCAGCGCGCAGCCCACAGTCCCCGTGGCTGCCTCGGACCCTCCCCCTCGCTACCTCGGGAGCAGGTCTGCGAGGGGGCTGCGGCACAAAGAGGTGGTGGTCGAGGGAGACGCCAAATCCCTAAAAGGGGGAATCCGTTTCGGCCATCTTGGAAGGGAGGAAAGGGAAAAGGGGAGAGAAAAGGGAGAAAGAAAGGCGGACGGGGCGAGCTAGGACAGGGGCTGGCGGGGTGGGGCGGGGACGCGAGCTGCAGGCCCTGCTCAGAGTCTCCCCCTCCCACAGGGGTGTGTAAAGAGGGATGGACCGGCCCCCCCACCCCATTCTGGTGGCGGGGTAGGAGAGGGAAAGGACAGGGAGTCTGCCTCCACTTACCTGGGTTCGGGGTCCGGTGGGTCTCGGGGAGGGGGGGATGGGAGGGAGGGAGGGAAGGGAGGGGAGGGGGGCCGCAGCCGTGTCGCTCGCTCCGGCGGCGGGAGGGGAGAAACCTACGGTAAGAAAGGAGTTTGTGAAAGCGGCTTGGGGTGGGAGGGAGAGAGGGGAGGGGAGGGGACGACGGGGGGAGGGGAGGGACCGGGGCTGGGGGGGGTACAAAATGGCTTTTTTCCTCCAGACAAGAGTAGGTCCCGCCCACTACTCACCCACGTGACCTCATTCCTTCAGGGTGTTTGCGGAGCGGGGAAGAGGAGGAGGGGGAGAGGCTAACTCGGCTACCCCCACACCGGGTGCCGGGCCCCCTAAACTGGGACGCGAACTCACTCTTCCCAAACAGCCCCTGACCCTGGAAGATGTATCCTCTTCTCGGTTAACCTCCGCAATTAACCCTACCGCCCCACAAAAAAATGTGTGTGCGCCCCCCACCCCCTGACCCTGCGATCCCCGCCCCTAAGCTGGGGCGTCTGGAAAATGGTGAAATGAGGACTAGGCTGAAATGTGGTTCGTTCTGCAGTCCTACCCGCCGCGGCCTGGACCGAAGGACGATGGCTCGGGTGGGGGACACGACGCCTCCGGCCACGCGTCCAGGGTATTTTCATTCACTCTAAGTGACACTCCCTTAAAATTAATAACTGCAACCGTGGGAGAAATCGTGTCCTCCCCACTCCCCCCGGCCCCGCTCAGCGGCCCGATCACCGGCTCTAAAAGGCAGTCCCCTGGGACCCAGTCGGCAGAGGCGAGAGGTCCCACGCCTCCGGGAGGCGTTGGGGGGGTGTCGGTTTGCTGGGGTGGAGGCTGGCGCCCCTCGCGTGCTCGCGCAGAGAAGAATGCAATGCAACCTGGGCCGGGGGACAAGCTGAAGACGGGGACTCAGGTTCCGGGTCCGGGACACAATAACCCGGTCGAATGCGAGAGGTCCGGCTGGACTAGAAAATCAGGCGCCAGGGCTCGGAAGTGGGCCCGCGCTTTTCCTCCTGCCTTGCGCTGGTTCCCGCATTTTTCTCCGCGGCGCGGATCGCGCTGGGAGCTCTGCGCGGTTGGTGCGCCTCCCTCGCCCCGGCGGCGGGAGGAGCCGGGCGAGCGCAGAGGCGGCTGGTGCCAGTCCGCCTCCGACAGTCGCTCGCGACTCCTCCCAGCGCTCGGGCTCCCGTCCCTAGTGGCTCCCGCCGGGAGGGAAAAACAGGGAGGGAGGCTTGGGAAGGCGGGGAGTAGCGGCCGAGGCTGGCGCCGGGGGAGCCAATCGATACTACGTTACGGCGACGACTGGGCCCTGCCTCATTAGGACGGTCGATTCGCTTATTCGTTATTCAAGATTTATTAGAGATGGTCACTGGCTCTGTCCCTCCAGAGAGCTCGATTATCCGGCCAGACGGGCCATTAAGCGCACTGACGGTGGGTGGCTCGAGTTAGGAAATTAGGAGACAAATCCGCGAGCTTCGGAGTGCCTGCCTCTTCCTCTTCCCTCCGCACTCGCAGCTCAGGCAGACCCGAAGCCGGGCCCCCCAGACTGAATGCTTTCACCCTTTGGCCAGCGACCAGGAGACCTGCGGACACTGGCCGCCAAGTGACCCTAGCTTCAGCCTTCAGCCCACACCGGCCGAATGGGGGCAGGGAGGAAGAGGATGGGCGGAAGAGATTTCCTCCGGGGATGGGGGTGTCTGAGAAGGCGCGGGAGAAGGTCCGGGGTGGAACCTGGTCACCTACACCTCTGTCCTTGCATGCGAAGACTAGGATTTTGCCGCCCCCCCGGAAAGAGGGCTCTTGGGTGGACACACCAACTGTCCCTAGGGCAAGACTGTTGCCAGCATCCGGACTCTTCCAGGGAAGACTTGTGCATCCTCTACTGTCCCCCAGTTGCCCTGCGGGGAGGCAGCACAGCAGGAACTCCTGGGCTGTCACTCCTTTCCAACTAGATGATCCTGGGGCAAGGCAAACCTGTAGGGGCTTCCTGAAGATCTCTGACACGCGACCCATATGGGCACCCAGGGTGTGTGTATGGGGGGTGCATATCAGCTACTTGGAAGAGGGTTGATGAGTCCCCACTTTGGTCCTTTATACTGGAGTGTTGCAGCGAGGGGGCCCACTGTGCCGCCCGGGCATCCATTCACTCGTTCCTCAGTTACTAGCGCTAGTCACTAGCAAACCACAAGACAGAGGGATGAAGACCCCATTACCCACTAAAACTTCATTTAATCATTCCCATCCTGGGCTGCAGGTCTCCACATCCCTGGCCTTTCTGCCTTGTCAAGAAAACCTTCTAAGACTCAACCTTTCTCACATCAGAAGTTCTTTGATTTCCCTGCAAAAAAGCACCTGTCCTGTGCCAATGTGGAATACTGCACTAGCACCAGGGACCTAAAGCTGATGAGCCGGATTTTTGCCTATAAGGAGCTCACAGGCCAGATAGTGGGGGCTATCTAGCATGTCCCATTAACTCCCATGGCACTGTGTATACCCCTGGTTTGTCCCCACTACCCCTGTGAGCGCCTGGTAAGTGGGTGGGGGGCGGCGAGCCCTGGGGAAGGTTTTCAGAACAGGTGTCTTCTGAACCCAATCTTGAGGAGAAGCCAGGTAGCTTGAGAGTCCTTTGCTTAGCTCCTGGTGCTGGGATGTGCCCTGGCTGCCTTAGACACCAATGCTTCCCCTGCATTCTGTGCTAGTTGTAGTGTCTCACATAGTCCTCTAGCTGAAGAATCACCTTGTCTGTCACAGACTGGAAGCTTCCAGAGGGTAGGAACTTGGGAAATCTAATCAGTGATTTCTGGCACATGCCAAGAGCTACTGTGAAGATAAGATGTCCTTGAAGATGGTGACGATGGTAAGAGAGGGCAGTCCCTCTAGTGATTTTTTGGCCATCTTTCCCCGTGTCTGTGGCTCCTCTCTCCCCAAGATAATGTCCTTTGTCAGTTTCTGTTTGTATTTCTCCATCCTCTGCCCTACTTCTCTGCCTGTACATCTAGAAAAAAATAGTTTTGTTGTTGTTTTCCTTTTTTGGAAGCTTCTCATATTAACTGCATCTCTTTTCCCTCCATTTTCTTCCTTCAGCTCACCCCGCCTATTTTTCTATCGTGTCCCTTTTCCGTCTCTGTATATCACAGCTACATTCTCCCTTTTTCACCTTTTCGCTTCATCCCCCAGTTTCTCCCTGCCTTTGTCTCTCTCGCTACTTTCTTCCCTTCCAAACACAGTATTTCGAGACTGTAACATCGATTGAGGCAGACAATGGAAAAACTGTCCAACCTCCACTGTAAATTCATTCTTAATCCTACGAAAAATGCAACCTGAAACGTATACACGGTGAGACAAAAACCTCTGTCTTCGCCTTTCCTGAAATCCAGCCTGGGGGTGGGGTGGGAAGCAGGCGATGGAGGAAAGTGCTGAAGAAATTACCCCATCATTGACTGAACAAAAACGAATTTTCAATCACAATGATCCGCTGGTTCGCTATAGAAAAGGATTCTCTCCCATTTCAAAGCGAAATTTAGCACTTTACAGGTTGGGAGGATAACGCTTAGGTTTTTCTTTCTACAGAAAAGGATCGCGTCCCTGGGTGGGCTCGAACCACCAACCTTTCGGTTAACAGCCGAACGCGCTAACCGATTGCGCCACAGAGACTGCGACAGCCGACAGCGTGGTGGCGAGCCGAGTCAATGGGAGAGAGCCTACGACGGCGCAGGAATGCAACCGAAAGCCTGCAATCAGGCGAAAGAAGTCAGGACCCGAGGAGAAAGAAAAGGGTCCCGATCGAGGGAGGGGAGGAGGGACCTTCACGTCTCTCCTCCACTGGTTTTGGAAGGGGTAGTCGCCGACTTCCTCTGGATCTCTCTTAGAAGATAAGATGGGGACGCCCGAAACGTCCTTTTTTAGGGTGACCTGAGTCTTGGGGATACACGAAGTCGACCTCCTGAGAGTCCCAAAAAGCATAACTACCTTTGGTCTCCAAACCTCTCCCTTTATAGCTGAGGCCCCGCAGCTCCGCAGTACACCCGTGACGCCCTTCTCCTGCTCCTCCTCCTGCTCCTCCTCCTCAAAACATTAAGTGTTGAATGCGCTCCTCCCAAATACCAGGCACCGTTCTAGGCCAGTTAATGTCCAGAGCCTAGCATAGTACCTGGCACGTAAGAGATGTAGGGATTTCTGGTGTGAATAAATGAAAGAAGCTAGCATGAGTCATACGCCCCATGCACACGTTCATAAGCTACACCACTGCCCTTCAGCAGGGATCGCGGCCCCTATTTCGGGCTTCACTTGCCCACGTGCACACAGGTCCTGGCCCCGGGATTTGGCGTCCGGGATTACGGGTCCGCCGCGATCCCAGCTTGCACCGCGGCGCCAGGCCCTTCCGCACTCACAGTGACTTTTCACTTTCCGCTTTCCCAGCCTCGGTTTTGGCTTCTCAACCAAACTCCGGTGCTGATGACTGACAGAGAGGCACAGCCAGTAGGAAGTCAAAGGGTCCCGGAAGGGTCGGCCTTTCGGCGCACACACAGGAAGCAGCTGGAGTGGCTGCGCGGTGCGGGCTGTAGCCGGTTGAGTGGGGTTGTGGTGGTCGGAGGTCTCACAACACCGCAGTCATGGTGAGATGGGGAGCGAAGGGGAGGGGTGCGGGGTAGGGATTGAGGTAGGGGGAGGGCGGCATGGGACGCTTGGGAAGCGGAGAGGGCCAAGTGGTCGTTCGAAGTTTGAAGGGAAGCTGACCACAGTGGGGACCAAGGGGTTGAAGGCGGCTCCTCGCAGCTACACTGCGCTAATGTTAGAGCTGGAGTTCGGAGTATGCAGGCGCCTCGGGAGTGGAGGACGTGAGGGCAGGAGCCTCGGGAATCGGGGGCCGCGCCGGGGGCTCTGGCCGTATTTGGCCCCTGGCGTTGAGCCCCTCCGCTCTGTCTACCGCAGTCTATTATGTCCTATAATGGAGGGGCCGTCATGGCCATGAAGGGGAAGAACTGTGTGGCCATCGCTGCCGACAGGCGCTTCGGGATCCAGGCCCAGATGGTGACCACGGACTTCCAGAAGATCTTTCCCATGGGCGATCGGCTGTACATAGGCCTGGCTGGGCTCGCCACCGATGTGCAGACTGTGTAAGTGTCGTGAGTCCTCGCCCACGCGCAGGCCTCTTCTTGGCCTGGCGTCTTGAGTGGCCCAGGTATCAGTCATCTACCAAGCAGCCCCAGTGAATCAGAGACCGGACACCGTAAGCCGTACAGATTTGTATCCTAACCAACTTACACCAGCATTTATCCAGTGTCAGACTCGCAAAGTACCTTATATGCACGGCCTCCTTTAATCCTCTTAGCTACATTACCAAGTTGCTGTCCTGTTTTGCAGACCAGGATACTGAGAGTCTTAGAGTTTCTTGCTCAGTGTGCAACTTATCAATGTCATCCAGGATTTCAGTGCTGGTCTCTCTCAGGCTTGTGCTCAGTTCCTAAATAACTCCAGGTTTAGTTGGGAAAGGCATTCAGAAAGATAACTAACCCATGACGAGCTGGTGCATAGTAGCTGCTAGATTTGTCATCTAGTGGACAGAGGCTTTGTAATTTGAGAGCTCTTGTTTTGGTCCAGGTATGAGGGTTATTGTCCTGATGGGGTGGTAGTGGTGGGAAAGGAAAGGAA
Source organism: Enhydra lutris kenyoni (assembly GCF_002288905.1). Taxonomy (NCBI): domain Eukaryota; kingdom Metazoa; phylum Chordata; class Mammalia; order Carnivora; family Mustelidae; genus Enhydra; species Enhydra lutris. The sequence goes on from NW_019154110.1 coordinate 24,221,403, forward strand.
GGCATTTCTTTTTTTTTTTTTTTTTAAGATTTTATTTATTTATTTGACAGAGATCACAAGTAGGCAGAGAGGCAGGCGGAGAGAGAGGAGGAAGCAGGTTCCCTGCTGAGCAGAGAGCCCGACGCGTTGTGGGGCTCGATCCCAGGACTCTGAGCCACCCAGGTGCCCCAAGGAAGGCATTTCTGAGAGTTGTTGCTGACCTGCTTTAGTGGCTACTTGGATATTGTGAGACTAAAATTAGTCATGCATTGAGGCTGAGTCTGTGTCTTTTTTATCTCCTACTAGGATCTAGCTCGGTAGATGGCATGTGAGTAATCCAGAAATGTTTTAAAGATTTTATTTATTTACTTGACAGAGATCACAAGTAGGCAGAGGCAGGCAGAGAGAGAGGGAAGCAGGCTCCCTGCTGAGCAGAGATCCCGATGCAGGGCTTGATCCCAGGATCCTGAGATCATGACCTGAGCCGAAGGCAGAGGCTTTAACCCACTGAGCCACCCAGGCGCCCTCCAGAAATGTTTTAAAGATGATTTCTGTTTTGAGCATGTTGACTGAAATATAGAAATTGGGAGGGCTAGTTTTAGGGGAAAGGTGATGGCCTAATTTTAAAGGGACGAGTCAAGCCAAGTAGAAACGTCTTTCAAGGGGTGCCTGGGTGGCTCAGTGGGTTAAAGCCTCTGCCTTCGGCTTAGGTCATGATCTCAGGGTCCTGGGATCAAGCCCTGCGTCGGGCTCTCCGTTCAGCGGGGAGCCCGCTTCCTCCTCTCTCTCTCTGCCTGCCGTTCCACCTACTTGAGATCTCTGTCAAATAAATAAATAAAGGGCGCCTGGGTGGCTCAGTGGGTTAAGCCGCTGCCTTCGGCTCAGGTCATGATCTCAGAGTCCTGGGATCGAGGCCCGCATCGGGCTCTCTGCTCAGCAGGGAGCCTGCTTCCTCCTCTCTCTGCCTGCCTCTCTGCCTACTTGTGATCTCTCTGTCAAATAAATAAATAAAATCTTTTAAATAAATAAATAAAATCTTTTTTAAAAAATTAAAAAAAAAGAAACATCTTTCAAGCAGTTGGGATCTTGAAATTACATATCTCAGGGCTGGCGAGGCACTGATGATCTTTTAAATCTATGGGAACAGATTTTGGAGAGACAGAATATGTAGAGGAGAAAAATTAGCTGCTGTCGACAGCCGAACTGTATTTAGCGGTGAAGGGAAGAAGAGAGGCCAGAGGGAAAGAATCAGGATAGGGTTTTAAGAGGGATGCTGTGGTCACAGGTGGCAGGTCCTGCAGGAAGCTGGTGGCCCAACGAACAACAGTTCTAGACTTAGTTCTTAGAAGATCAAGAGAACAGTTCACTGTTGAGGGTGAAAAGCTTGTCAGAGAATTTTCTCTCTCATTTCCCTCGAAGCTCCCTCAGTCTCAAGAGCACATGACTTGGAAATTCTTCCTAGATCTAACCCAGCCACATTCTAGTGGAATCAAGGTGACAGCCTTGAGTTCCCTTCCCTGCAAAGGTCCCCATCAGCCATCCTCTCTCAAGTCACAGCTGGTCCCTTCACACCATTTCCTTTTCTTCAGGAGCATTTCTCACCAAGTGTGTATGTTTGGGGGCAGTAATAGCTAATTTTGTTAGGCCTCAGTTTCTTTACCTGTAAGAGGAAGCTCAGTCTGAGGCTTTGTTCTGTGTCCTTTGAGTCACTGCTTTGCTTCTGGCAGCTGTGGCATTGGTCTGCCCCCTGCAGGGCCCTGTCCTGGGCTCTGAGTTGTGGCGCTGGGGGAGGTGTGGCCTTTTTGCTTAGGCACCTTCCAGGCCATTAGTACAGCAGCTGCTCCTTCTTAACTTGCAGAAGATTTTGTAGTTTTCCAAGCACCTGGTTGGCCCCCATATGTTGTCTTACTGCCTGGTGATTTGTTGTGTCCCTCATCGTATGGGTGGAAAAATTAATTGGGAGGATAAAGGCTTAGGTCAGCCCTCGCAGTCCATTGCCCTTTCTTTTCTTTTCTTTCTTTCTTTCTTCCTTTCCTTCCTTCCTTCCTTCCTTTCCTTCCTTCCTCCCTTTCTTTCCTTCCTGCCTTCCTTCCTTTCTTTCCTTCCTTTCTTCCTTTCCTTCCTTTCTTCCTTTCCTTTCCTTCCTTCCTTCCTTTCTTTTTTCTTTCTCTTTTTCTTTTTCTTTCTTTTTTTTCCCCCCACTGCTCTTTCTGCTCTCTACTCCTGTCATTGTGTGTGCAGGTGGACTCCCGCAGGGAGTGCCAAGGAGCTATGCATTTTATGGTACGTAAATTGTTCCTTAAGAAAGAGAGGCAAAATCCACTTCTTAGTTCCCCTTTTCTCACCTCGAGGAGTATGAGAAAAGCAGTGTTCACAGAGCGGTGTGTTTACAGGTGGTCGGTGTTGGACAAGTCCGAAACATGAATGTAAGGCTGGATTTCCGGCAAGAAAATCACTGGGAGGGGAAGACAGGAGTCTTGGCAGGGGTGGGGATTATGTGTCTCCCTCCACACCTCCTGACCTCTGCAGGGTGGACACCAGGGGACATTCAGCAGTGACTTACTCCCTCATTTTTCTTTTATCACAGTGCCCAGCGCCTCAAGTTCCGGCTGAACCTGTATGAGCTGAAGGAAGGCCGGCAGATCAAGCCCTACACGCTCATGAGCATGGTGGCCAACCTCCTGTATGAGAAGCGGTGAGTGGCAGTGTAGCCTGGGACTAGCGACTTGGGACAGGCAGAAACCTCTGGCCGAGTAGGTACATAGTATGGAGGGATGCCCGTTCCTCCTCCTTCTGCCGTTGCTTATTGCAGGGTGATAACCTCTTTGCGTCTGTTTTCTGTGGGCCTGTCTGGACAACCAAATAGGACAGAAAGGGTTGCTTCAGGAGGCAGGGAAAGCAAATAGCAGACAGATGTGCTTCCAGGCAACAGAATTAACCCCTCCAGGGGCGCCTGGGTGGCTCAGTGGGTTAAGCCTCTGCATTCGGTTCAGGTCATGATCTCTGGGTCCTGGGATCGAGGCCCACATCGGGCTCTCTGCTCGGTGGGGAGCCTGCTTCCTCCCCTTTCTCTGCCTGCCTCTCTGCCTACTTGTGATCTCTGTCTGTCAAATAAATGAATAACATCTTTTTTAAAAAAAAAAAGAATTAACCCCTCCAAAGGTTCCTGGAGTCTCGCAACCAGGAGCCACCTGTAGTCAGAGGAAATTCTGCTGGCACTAAATTCTCGGGACCTAGGAATTGGGTGTGTGAATTTTTGTCTGTTTTACTTGAAAACTTCATGACGAGGAAGGCAGATGCCCAGCTGCAGAATCCATTGCAGAAGCTGGGATTGAAGGAGAGCCCCACGGGAACTTCCACTCAGCTCTGGGCTAAACTGGGTGGAGGAAAGACAAGTGGAGTTCTTTGTTTCCTCTTTTTTTCTTTTTAAACTTTTTTTTTTTTTAAGATTTTATTTATTTATTTGACAGAGACAGAGATCACAAGTAGGCAGAGAGGCAGGCAGAGAGAGAGGGGGAAGCAGGCTCCCCACTGAGCAGAGGGGCTCAATCGCAGGACCCTGAGATCATGACCTGAGCTGAAGGCAGAGGCTTATCCTACTGAGCCACCCAGGCTCCCCCTCTTTTTAAACTTTTTATTTTGAAATAATTTCAGACTTTGTGGAAAAGTTACGTACTTTGTTGTTCTCACAACTAAAAGTCTTTGACATTTCCATGTCTGGAGCAATACTGTATCGTAATCTAAAAACCATAAAAGGGTTGCCTTTTTCTAGGTGTATGTTAATATCCTCAGCTGTGAACTGTCTGCCATGTGTGGTAACCATGTTTATGAAAATCCTGAATTGAGAAAGGCGTAAATGATTTTTTTAACTGATTTATAGAAGGGGAGAAATGTCTTACACACTTGTAAAAATTAAGTCATATTTAGGTATATGTGTAATGGTTCCTGTTTTTGTTTTTGTTTTAAGTAAACTCTATACCCAATGTGTGGCTTGAGCTTACAAGTTGGTGCAGAGATTCAATAAACAAACTTCAAACAGAGTTGCATGTTCTACTGACTCAGCCAGCACTCCACCATGTCTACTAAAAATAAGAAAAATACAGAATGGGGTGCCTATGTGGCTCAGTGAGTTAGGTGTCTGCCTTTGGCTCAGGTCATGATCCCGGGCTCCTGGGATCAAGCTTGGCATCAGGCTCCCTGCTCAACTGGGAGTCTGCTTCTCCCCCTCCTTCCCGATCGTGCTCTCTCTCACTATCTCTGTCTCTCTTAAATAAATAAATAAAATATTAAAAGAAAAATACAGAACACTGAGGCTGATTTGGAAAATTCTAAGTTCTTACCTAGGCAGGAGCTTTCTCTGCAAGACCAATTGAAGTCAGTGATTTTCCGGTAGGATATCAGGGGCTAATGCTATGATTTGCAAACTTGAGCAATGTACAAAGTCTTTTTATTTTATTATTATTTTTAATTCTATTTATTTATTATTTGAGAGAGAGAGAACTAGTGCAGAGAGGGACAGAGAAAGGCAGAAGCAGGTTCCCCCGAGCAGGGAGTTGGACATGGGACTCAATCCCAGGACCCTGGGATCATGACCCGAGCTGAAGGCAGATGCTTAACCAACTGAGCCACTCAGGCGCCCCTGTTAGGAGGCTTTTCAAAAGAAAAAGCTTCTCATGAATTCCGGAGAATCCATCCAGGTACCTTTCTTTGTGAAATACTGCTAGTAAAAGTTACAACCTTCATGTGGGATCTTGGCATCAGTGTGGCTGGAGATGCAAATGCAGATCTCTCTCTCTCTCTTTTTTTAAGGTATTGTTTATATATTTGACAGAGAGATCCCAGGATCCTGGGATCATGACCGGAGCCTAAGGCAGAGGCTTAACTCACTGAGCCACCCAGGCGCCCCACAAATGCAGATCTTGAACTGTGTTGTATTTAGTCTTAAGGTTGTTACCCAGATAATCTAGAATATTCTTATGTTTATTCCTAATTATTGAGAGCCAGTATAAGACATGGATAAGTAAAGGCAAGACATCTTACTCGTTGCTTGTTTTTTCAAGATTCTGGGTTTTTTTTTTGTTTTGTTTTTTTTTTTGAGAGAGAGCGCACGCCTGCGCATGTACAATTTTGGCAGAAAGAGGGGGGAAGCAGACTCTTGCTGAGCACAGAGCCTGATGTGGGACTCGTTCCCAGGACCCCGGGATCATGACGTGAACTGAAGGCAGATCCTTAACCAACTGAGCCACCCAGGCGCCCCACATCTTATTGTTTCTGTTGAGAATAGTGGTCATTAGTTTTTGAGTATTTAATATATAGAAATTCCCGAGATTAATTACTCTTAATTCTTAAGCTAGACCCTCAAGCTCAGGGTCTAAAACAGGCTGGAGAATCTCCTATTTCCTGGAGGCAGACATGAAAATAGCCATGTCACTGATATCCTTTTTTGCCTTGCCTGCTGGGAGACTCACAACAAAACTTTGTGTTCCGTCTGAGTGTCTTATGTTCTGTTTTAATGGTTTCGTTTTATTTTTCAGTATTTTTCTTACAAACTGCTTCAAAGCAGTTCTCAAAAGGAGTGGAAGTATAGCTAGGTATATGAATAGAGAATTGAATGGTAGTAGGACTTTGGTTAGGATAGGGAAGATTAGAAGAAATCAGAATTCCCAATAAAAAGGAAATGGAAGAGAGAGTCAGGGTGAGGGACATAGGAAGGCAAGTGACAGAGAAAAGAAGTCTTCAGTATTGTCAGATGCCAGGAGGTGGGGAAGGGTGAATCAAAGCTGGCTTGGTCTATAGAGCATGTGACTCCTAATATTATGGCCATTGAGGTCGAGCCCTAGGGCATAGGGCTTCAAAATAGCTGGCCTTGGGGAAGCGGGTCTTCCCAAACAGGTCCCCTGTGCTCCTCCCCGGCTCTGAGCCAGGCCTCAGCAGGAAAGCGGACGTTCTTGAGTTGTGGTTTCTTTTTGCTCCTGGTCTGCACAGGTTTGGCCCCTACTACACGGAGCCCGTCATCGCCGGGTTGGACCCGAAGACCTTTAAGCCCTTCATTTGCTCTCTAGACCTCATCGGCTGCCCCATGGTGACTGATGACTTTGTGGTCAGCGGCACCTGCTCTGAACAAATGTACGGCATGTGCGAGTCCCTCTGGGAGCCCAACATGGTGAGTCAGCGGCACGGAGTGGGACTGGGCTCTGAGGTGTCCCCCCACCTTGGCTATCAGGGAGAAATATGTTTCCGTGGCGTGTAAGGAGAGTGAGGAGACGCAGGTAGGAGAGAAAGCCACAGCTGCTGGGCCTCAGGAGGGTTTCCAGAAACTGCCTGCCAGGCCTTGGTGTGGGCCTCGGTGTCGCTGCTGGTTAGTGGAGGAAGTTCAGAGCTTGACTTCACTTCCCCTTACACACCCCGCTTCCTTCGGAGGAGCTGAGGGGGCTTCCCACATCCAGGGAACCACCCCTCACTTCACCTTCTGTTAGGAGACCCCACCAGATACTTGCTAACGACAGAGAGTTCTCCCCTTGGCTTTACAGGGTTCTCGCCTCCGTTCACAGAGCGAACATTGAACAAGGCGTTCGTAGAGTTAGAGGCAGCTCCACAGAAAGGGCTCTGGCGCTGGCTATCTGGGTCGGAAACCTGGATCCACCTGTCACTTAGTTCTGTTCTTAGGTCAGACATTTCACCTTCTTGTGCCCCCACTGGCCCAGCTGGAAGGGGGGGATAATAATGTGGCCCAGCTCAGGAGGGGCAGTGGGAAGAAAACGCGTGAAGACCGATCGGTGCCCCACAGTGGGGACTGGCCGTTCTGCCAGCTCCGCTGGGCCCTGGGAGACCGGGCAGTCTGTTGTCACCGGCTTAGGGCAGTCTCACGAAGCAGGACAGACTCCCGAGTGCGTGTCAGAATGCAGTCTGTCAGGAAGCGGGGAAGCGGAAGGCCTGGCTGGCAGAAGCAGCAGCCTCTGCGAAGGTGTGCGAGGAGTCAGGTGTGTTGAGTGGTGAGAGAGCGTTTGCGTGGCTGCTGGAAGGTGGGCCGAGTGTGGGTGAGATCATGGTGGAGAGCACGGGTGGGCTGAGACTTCAAAGGCCTTGAATGCCGTGCCAGAGAGCTTGAACTTCTCCTTAGTACCCGAAGTCAAAGGCAGTCAGGATGCAGAGCCCTGGGTAGATGCCGCAGGCTGATTGTGGTCACCTGAGGAGGCGCTGAGTGATGCCTGAGCGAAGATGGTTGTGGGGTGGGGGGGGTGGGTGTAGCAGCTGGTCTGGAGGATTGGGTTGCTTCAAACAGAAGTGAGGGAGGTGGAGACAATGTGGATATGAGTTTTCTGGCCAAGCCAGCTAAGATGGAGGATGTAGGAGGAACAGGTTTGGAAGGAGTGGGCCCATGGTTGGACAGGTAAGTTTTGATGTACCTGGTGACCCCCGGGAGGAGAGCCCATAGACAGCTCGTAAAGCACGTGGATGGTTGGACAGGTAAGTTTTGATGTACCTGGTGACCCCCGGGAGGAGAGCCCATAGACAGCTTGTAAAGCACGTGGAAGTCAAACAGGGATTCGCCTCATTTTACAGAAGAAGGGATTGAGCTTAGTAGAGGCATGTGTAACTTGCCCAAGGTCACTGCTGGTTAGTGAAGGAAGCTCAGGGCTTACGTTCTTCTTCACTTTGCCTCACACACCCTGCTTCCTCCGGGGGAGCCTGGGAACCACCCCTCACTTCAGGCATGGGTATAGCCAGAGTTGGGGACCTTGAGCCCAGAAAAAAAAGAGTTAAGGGGTCAAGCCAAGTTAGGGTCCAAGGCTCTGGGGCCAAGGCTTCTGTTTTGGGGGCAGGATCCAGAACACCTGTTTGAAACCATCTCGCAAGCCATGCTGAATGCCGTGGACCGGGACGCAGTGTCGGGCATGGGCGTCATCGTGCACATCATGTGAGTAGAGTTGGGAAGAGCAGAGAAGCTTTGCAGACCCCTGCCTTTCCCTTCCCAGACAAATACCTCTTCTTTCCATCCCCCTGAGCAGGTGTGAGGGAGGGAAGGCACTTGTAGCAGGCTTGGGATAGTAGAAATCCACCCGGTTCCCTTGGGCTCGGTAGGTGAGGCTCCATGACCCTGAGTCCTCCGCCCTCCACCCCACCTGCTCACAGTGGACACTGCTTTCTTAAGTATCCCTGAAGTCTCAGGGGCCTGCGTGGGGGTGAGCCACAGCAGAGCGACTGCACATTGTTGGGAGCTCCAGGCGACTCCCTCCCCTCCCAGCTCCTGTTTCTGGGTGACATCCTGAGCCCCAACAGGGTGATACTCTGAGCTCCCGGAACAAAGTTTCCAACCCAGCCAGTTCCCTCCCTGCCATCCCCCATAGCCCCTCACTTGTCTGGAGCTGCCTCCGGGAACCTGATCCGATGAAGTAGAAGTCCTCCCAACAGCTCTTCTGGGGCACATCCCAAAATAAGCTTTTGGACCTCTTGTGGTGGGAGAGCTTGCTTAATTATCGTGACAAACAGACCGCGGCTGATACGGAGAATTGACCACTGGGGTCCTTTGTGTTCCTTGGGATGAAACGCAACACACCTCCTTCCTGTGTCCTGTGACTTTTTCTCTGGGCTTGGGGGGCGGGGGCTCCTGCCCTTCCCTGGAGGGCTGCGCGTCAAGCCCCAAGTCACCTAGGCTCTGGTTGCGTCCCGCTGTGGGGTTCCTTCACTCGACTCCCTGTTTCGCCTTCCTCTCCTTCCTCCCCTTTCTCATCCCAGGCTTAGCAGACAGGCTGTTAATGTAACAGGAGCAAAACAGTTAAACCTAGAGTTGGCAGCACAGCTCTTTGTTCTGCATTCTAGAATCATGTAGATGTTTTGTGACTTTCTCCCCCTGCAGTGAGAAGGACAAAATCACCACCAGGACACTGAAGGCCCGCATGGACTAACCCTCTTTTTTTTTTTTTTTTTTTTTAAATAAATAAATAGCTTTTCTTTCACTTCTGCTTCTTTGTGTTTGGGTCTCCTACCAGAGATCTTTGTCCCCAGCTGGAGAGTTACAAAGAGCTCCTCAGGGCCCCGCGCAGCCCTTGGGTTTTCTTGCGGACTTGCAGCGCCCTCTGCTGGTACACCTCGCTGAGTGCCTGCTGGGTGCTAGGCCTGGCAATGCTTTACACATCCTAGAATTCAATCATCATGATGACTTACAGCAGTTAATTTGCTCAAGGCCACTTTAGGAGCAACGATGAAAACCCATATTCCATTTGACCCCGAAGCCTAGAATCCTTTTCACCGTACTCTGCTTGAAAACTTAAATCTTTCATTGTTTCAGGAAGAAACTGGGCCAAGTAGCCACAAGTAATATCCTTGTGGTTCAGCGTTTCTTAACCTTGGCCGCATGTTAGTCACAGATACTTTGATTCCCTCCCTCAAGATTCTGACCTAACTAGCTTTTAAAGGCCTGGGCACCTGTCTCTCCTAAAAGCTTCCCAAATGATTCCAGCTTGCAAGCTGGGGTGGTGGCTCCCAAACTTGAGCCTCCATCAGAACCACCTGGAGGGCCTGTTAGAACCGTTTCTGATTCAGACCTGCAGAGGGACTGGGGAGTTTCTATTTCTGATTCGCAGCTGCTGCTGATACTGCTGGTCGAGGACCACATGGGAGAACCCCCGGCTTCTGAGCTAAGCGTTTACCTAGAGAACAGGAGATACACAGAAGTGACTATGTAGCTACTTAGGGGAGAGCTGGGACAGTTGTCGTAGGCATGTAGCTCCTCGCCACTGTTGGTCTTACCCAGCTGGAGAAGTGAGGGGCAAGCGGTTTGTCCACTTCTCGATATGCGCAGTAAGATCTTGATGGCGGACCCGCTCTGCTCTGGTGCCCGTGCTCCTTGCTCACCAGGCCAATCTGGAAGTAGGCGGCCAACGTCCTAGCCTATATGCTTTCTCCAAACTCAAGTCACACATGGATTTTGTCCAAGCAACCTATGAAACTGGGACCCCAACCTTTTAACTCTGAAAAAAAAAAAAATGAAGGCTCATTTCTAAAGGACTCACCCATGACAGATGTGTACACAAAGCCTTTTGAGTTTTATTTGTTCCTTGGGCTGGAGATTCGTCTTAACATGCATGCATTTTAAAACAGTAACAGGGTCTCGAACTGTTCCGAGCAGACATTAGACAAGCACAAGGGGCTGAAAATTCCTATTTTAAAAAAATGGAGGTCGCAGTGAGGAAACCAAGAAGTCACGGACATATGACGGGTGCTAGTGTATCCCGCTCCCCCACGAAGTCAGTCTAAGCTTCATTCACACTTTTTGATGACAGTAATCTGACCTGATGTTCGGGTGTGCCGAGCAGCTCCGCCCCCCCCGCTAAAGGCTGCTGGTTCACAACTCACGGAACAGCTCTGTGCAGGGGAAGGGGGGTCCTCTGGAAGTTTCCTCTCCTGCCTCCCAAGGATCTCAGCACGACCCACTGGGGACAGCTGAGTCTCCTCTTCCCTTTGGAGGCACTATTCCTCCATGGCATGTCTCTTGAGGGAGGGTGGGCCATGTCCCTGCCCCCTGCAGACAGCTGGTGGATTTGGGGGCAGTTGTTCCAATGGGTTTTCCCTATGATTCCTGTGCTCAGGCTGGACCCACCCTCCCCACATTTCTGTCAAAAGGAATTGAGGTCCCTAGACTCGGGGGAGCCACAGCTCTAAGGCCAGAGCTGTAAAGGCTGCTGAAACACACGGTCCCTTCTGCCCCTAACGCTTGAGTAGCTCAAATGCTAGGGAGTGCTGAAGTTTTTTCCCTCCCAACCTGAATTAGTAAAAAGACAACAGGGGGTGGAGGGGTGGGATTGGCTGCTGAGAAAAGTCCCGGGTCTTTGGTCCACCTCCCCGGGGCAGGTCCTGGCAGACTGAAGAGGGGAACGTCATTAGGGTAGGAGTCTGTAGTCCCCAGGCCTGAGCACGACCAGGGGACCAGTTTGAGGCCTAAAGCACAGGCAAGAGAAAGGAAGAGGAGGAAGGGAGAGGGAAGGAAGAGCTGCCTGTGGTGGAAACTTAGGGGGTGTCACTGAGAACAGCCACAGGGGCGACTCGTGGCACCCGCCACAGACCAGTAACCCCTGAGCTAGATAAGGAGAGACGGAGTGCTGCTTCAGCTGCTCCTGGAACTGCTGGCTTCTGCCCGGGACCCCCAAAACGCAGGGCACAGGGAAGGAGCTTGCACTGGGGGACAAAGACTCAGTGGTTCATTAAAAGGAACAAGGGCCAGAGGCCTTCATCTAGTGGTCTAAGTGGAATTTCCAGAGAACCCTCGCTTGGGCTGGGAGGCCTGGGAAATGGGTTTCTCAGCCGTAGGCTTCAGGACGGGAGAAGCTGTGAGCGGCTAGGTGGTTAGAGTGGGGAACGGAGAGGAACTGCACACGGGCTTCCCCATCCAGGCTCCACTCCAGCAGTCCTGTCCTATTCTTACACCCTTGTTCTTGGGAAACCCCAAACTATTCCGGGGTGCTGGGAGACTGTTGGAGCTTTTCTTCGGGGCTCCAGAGAGGAAGGCTGAGCCTAGTCCCTTGCCCTCGGATGCCTTCTACAGCCCACAGAGGGAACGGTGGGGCTCGGAGAAAGGAATGGGGGCAGACGAAAGCTTGGGGACCAGTTCACTTTCTCCACATTCAGACCACAACCCAAATATACCTGCATCATTACAAAAAGAGAAAGAAAACTGGTATAAACCAAAATAAACAGTTTTTGAACACTTGAATGCCAAAGGAATTAGAGGGCCAAACCCAAGGTTTTGAAGATAGCACAGAGAATGACCTTAAAAACAAAAAACAAAAAAAACCCCACCTCAAATCCACCCAACCACAGCTCAGATTTTTTACCCAAACAACAATACTGTCAGAAAAACAAAAAGAGCATTTGAAACAGAATGCTACTCTCAAAATGTAAACAATATACCAGGAAAAAAAAAAAAAAAAAGAAACCCACGAAAACACAAAAACTCAATGTTAAAGAAGCTAGATACCGGGTAGCTCATCTTTAACTGAAGGATCGTGTTACACTTTTCATACACATGATGGCAACATGATCAGCAGACCCAGCGCAGGAAGCCGCCGGGAGCCCAAGGCTGTGGCCGCAGCAGGGGGAGGGGGGACAGGCCACCAGGCTCTGAAGACGCTGGGCCTCCTGAGGGGCAGATCCAAATTTTCATTCTTGATTAGGAGGTGGGGAAATCAAGTCCAGACATTATTCCTACATAATCTCTTCCTAAGTCTGACTGGTTTTCTCCATGAGCCACTTGGTTCCAAGTTCTTCCCCAAGTCACTTGGTGGTCTCGCCCCTTTGCGGGGCCGGGGCTGTCTGATCTGTCTGCCTCTTCCAGAAAGGTTCCAGCAGTCCCAGTGGGCTCCAAGAATGTGGCCTCCCTTCCTCCCTGACCTGAAAGCTGTGGGTAGGGCCCCGACACGGCACTGGTTCCTGCTCCAGGAGCTGAGCCCGGCCAGGTTTGGAGGGAGCCACAGGAAACCAATCCATTTGTTCCAAATGCTTCCACAGACTCGCTTCGCATGTGCGGGGTTATGTACAAGTTCCATCATATCTCATCCTAAGTCCCCAGTTCCGACCCAGGGCTGCTGCCGTCCTAGCCAGACCAGACTGCTCTGACGGCGTCACAGGAGGACACGTGGCTCGGTCCTGGGTCACTCAGCAGCTGGGCAGAGGCCCTGAAGGACGCTCAGGACGCCACTCCTGAGGAAGGCCAGGGGAGGCAGGTTTGCGAAGGAAAATGCCCCCAAAGCCCGGGGCAGGCGATCCCCAAATCAAGCCTCCAAACTGGATTTCGTGGGTCCCCTACTCAAGTGACCCCGAAATAACCTCAGGCTTGGACGTCGCCCTCCAAGGTGCTGGTGGGGTGCACCCCTGCTGGCCATGACTGTCCAGGCGACAGACCCACAGGCACGGGCCTCAGATCGTCTACACTGCGACCCTGGCGTTTGAAGAGGCTTCTCTGCAGGGAGGGGCCCAGGCAGGCAGAGATGTGGCCCAGCGAGAAGCTCAGCTATGAGGGAGGGTGCCCAGGGCCAAGGTCAGAGGGAAGTAAATGGATGGAGGACACGAGGTCTCATCTGACACCCAGTGGCAACTGGGGGTCCTGCTATCCGTAAAGATGCTTCCTAGTTCCTCTTGACCCAGCGGAAGGCAGGCCTTATGGACAGGATGAGGGAAGGCCAGGGGCCAGGGGCATGGACGATGTTCACGGGGTTCTGTGAGAACCTGCTGTCCGACAGCCCGGCTGCGACCCCCACCCCCAACCATCCCACGAGGATGAACTCACGCCCCTGGGAGATCTCTCCTCATCCAAGATGCCTGGTGCTAATCTGGAGCCTTCCTTCAGGAGGACAGCATTTACATGGAGGAATCCGGTAACATTTCACTTGGATCCGAGGCAAAAAGGAGGAGGACATTGTGCACGATACTCCGTAACATTCAAAAGTTAATCCAGACAAGATCCAATGCAGCAGGGCTGAGGTGTCTGACCTCCTGTCCTCTGGCAACGGAGCATGTGGACCCTTGGCCGGGCCCGTGGGGCGCCCTTTTAACCGAAGGGAACCCAGAGCAGGGCAGGGATGGGGAGGGTGACGGGGTGATGACACACATCATTATAAACACCAAACCTGGAGCAATGAGATCGCAGAGACGGAACCCACAGAAACCCACAAAGTCCTCTCTAGCCCCAAGGTACTGTAAAAGGTTACAAGGGAACAAAAAAGAAACCCCTCTTCGACCTGGGTCAGAAGGGGGTAAAATCAAGGGTGAGCGGAAGGTGAGGTGCACCGCGGGAGCACGTGTCCACGCAGCACCTCCCCTCCCCACCCCCACTGGTCTTTCTGTCCTGGGTGCTGGCTCCTCAACAAAGCCCTCCCCTCTGCTCCCCACCCTCCCCTCTGCTCCCCACCCTCCCATCCAGCCCAAATACGCCCTCTCCCTTTTCCGACCCCGACCCCACATCCGGCTCTCTGGCTCTGGCTGAAGGTAGAAGGTAACTACGTGAGGATGTTGGACATGAACTCGTTGAAGCGTTTGGAGTACTGCTCAGGGTTCACGGTCGAGATCTCGGCCCCCGCCTGTAACACATAGAGGCTGACTCAGGTCCAGGTTGAGCTCCCCGCCCTAACTGGGAGGCTACTGGGAGGCTCCAGCAGGGAGGGGCCTGGGGAATCAGGACCCTCTGGCTTGGAGTGAGAACAACGCTACAGCCCAGCCTGGCAGGCTGCCCGGAGGAACGGGTCCGTCTCAGAGAGGCCGTGGCCTGACTCCTGATTCACAACTCCAAGCCTGCGCCCACTGAAGGAGCAGCAAGGTGGTGGGGAGGTGGTGGAGAGACTCGGAATCTCTGGGCAGGGTCCCTATTTGGAGACAGGAGCTTCAAGTCCAAGGGGAGAAGGGTTCCTCGGGGAGCAGTGCGGGCGCGAACAAAGCCGCTAGCTGCAGTGACACCCAGCAGCCCCGGGGAGAGGAGCCGGCAGACCGGGGGAAATGGACGGGGCGGACCAGCTGGCAGGGAGAGCAGCAGGGGTGCCCAGGGGTGTCCAGGAGTGGGGGGTGTGGGGCAGCAGGGGGGACTCACCCCATGCTTCACTGTCTTGGCGGCATGGGCAGCTTTCTTCTTCGCGTCGTACGGCGTGAGAATATCGATGATGGCCATGAAATAGACCTCCTTCTTGGGGGCACCTGCAGGGGAGGGGGAGCAGGGTAGGAGGAGGAGGGGGTGGGGGAACAACAGAAAGAAGACGGCTTCAGAAGCCTGCAGACCTGAGACCCAGACCCATCCCAAGCGTTCCAGACCTGAGGAGAGGAATGCTACTGCGGCCCTTCTCAGAGCCTTCAGAGCTCTTCTCTTGTTTGTGGACAGTCTTTCTAAGTGTTTAGAACCATGAATCGGGGCCAAACCCAGCCTCAGACATCCAGGACAAGCAGAGAGGGGAAGGAAAGCCTGACAGGGAAGGACCCCAGGGCCCCAGGAGCCAGAGTGACTGGCGGTGGCTCAGGAGGAGAGCCTGCGGGCAGAAAAAGGCCAAAGTCAGCAGTGAACGAGGCAGGGGTCCAGACACCCTGGGAGGCAGCTAAACAACGGGCCTGAAGGGATCGCATGGGGGCCAGGGCTAGGCAGGGCAGACGTGGGCCCCTACTTACTTTCATGGCTTTTCATGGCATAGACGTCAACAGAGGGGTCGAACTCCCCAGGGCCGAAGAAGCGGGGGAAGCTGAGGAGGTTGCCCGGGCTGTCGGGGGGCGTGCCGTAGGAGCAGAGCAGGTTGCCCCCCAGCCCGTCGTTCTCGCACTCCTCGTCCTCGGCCCGCTCCTCCACCTCCATCTCCTCCTGCTCCGCCCGGTCCACATCGTGGATGCCCACCAGTAGGCTGTAGTCCATGATCTTCAGCTGGGCCAGGAACTAGGGAAGGTGCGGAAGGAGAGATGGGAGGAGAGGTTACACTGGGCATCCCTGGGGCTCCTGGAAAGGGGAGAAAAGGCACTTCCTTCAAGTCCATTCTCCAATTCTGAAACACAGGTGAGAACAAGCCATCAGAGTCTCTGCCTTGCGTGGGCTCAGTGTCCGGCGGGGCGGACAGCCACTCCCGAGGGCAAGGAGCTGTGGGATCCCAGGGCAGCAGGGGGAGGGCTCTCCCTGGGGAGAGGAGGTGAGCTCGCCTGACAATGAGGAGCCGTCCGGCAGGCAGGAGCTGCAGGAGGAAAGGCAGCAGGAAGGCCAAGGGAAGAGGCCCATGGGGTCTGGGAATGAGGGAGGCTGTGGCGAGTCTGAGTGAGGAACGGGAGGCTGCAGTACACAGAGGCCCGTGGCCTTCAGGCCATAAATCACACCCACTGGGGGCCCGAGATCCGGTCTAGTAGCCTGGAGCCGGGATATTTTTTTATGATGAAGTGGGAAATAGAACAGAAAATGTGAGAGGTCGTCACGTGAAGTAGGTAGACAGTAGTTCAGTTGTGTGTGTGTGCTAGGCTAGGAGGTAACACGTACTTCTCACTGAGGGCCACAGGCACAGTCCGAAATGCCACTAACTCAGCTTCCTTTACCAGTCAGGATAAGAACAGAGAGAAAAACAAAAAGGAAAGGGAACAGCCCTGAGAAGACCCAAGCAACACTCGAACCTCTTCCCGAAGGTCCGAAGCGGCTGTGGCGCAGTGTTCACACATGCATGAGGGTCAGTGAGCGGGATGATGTCTTGTGATTCCCAGGCTAGGACTCTGTGACTTGAAGAACGAGAAAGTATGGGGCTGATCAGATGGAGCCAGCCAGCCAGAAATCCAGCTCAGCGAATACTGAGGCTGCAGTCACTGGTCAAATCCTCAGTGAAGCGGCCTGCGGCCGCCATGCAACACATGCTAGGCACTCTGCCATGGTCACCGGGAGACTGTCAGACAGACCACGGTGACCAGCACAGCCCCACACACAGGCCCCTGGGGTTCTAAAAGCACAAGCAGCCCTGATGGGAGAAGATCTGCAGCCTCTCCTCTAGAGAGAAAGTTGGGGAGCACCATGCCAAGCACCTCCAGATGAGCCCCTCTCAAGGTCCAAGGAGAGGGGCCTGAGGTCCCAGAAGAGAGAAAGGCTATGACCCACACCCGCTCCTATCCACCTGAGAACACTCAGGAAGCAACAGGCAAGGGAAAACAAATGAAATGTGTAAACTGCCTTAACTTCCTCTCAGGAGTGTAGGGAGAAAGGGAGGACAGGGAGGAGAAAGACTCTGAACAAACTGAGAGGCAGAATAAAGGCACAGACAGAGCAGGCGGTGACGAAGGAAAAGCTTCCTAGAAAAGAAAGCCGTTCGCAAAACCTACGCACACAGCAGCAACATTCACAGTGAATGGGTCCAAGTGTGACAGTTAAATTTTGGTGCGCATTTGGTCAGATATTATTCTAGGTGCATCTGTGAGGGTGTCTGTAGATGAGATTAACATGTGACTCAGCAAACTAAGTAAAGCAGATTGTTCTCCCCAGTGTGGGTGGGCCTCACCCAATCAGTTGAAGGCCTGCGTAGAAAGAAAAGGGTGACTTCCTGTGAGTGAAAGGGACTCCTCCTGCCTGAGTCCCTTGGAGCTGGAACATTAGTTTTCTCCTGCCTTCAGATACAGACTAAACATTGGCCCGTCCGAGATCTTAAGCCTGCTGGCCTCCAGACCGAAACCACACCGTCTGCTCTCCTGGGTCTCTCCAGCCCACCAATTGCAGCTCTGGGGGACTGTCAGCCTCCATAACTGTGGGGGCCAATTCTTTATACTAAACACGGGGCTGCCTAACTATTTACCCATCCATCCACTGGCACCATCTACTCGTTCTGTTTCTTTAGAAAATCTTACCTATTACACCAGTTCCCCTTTGATGGATGAACGGGTACACATATGATGGAATATTATTCAGCCTTAAAGGGACGGCCATTCTGACAGGTGCTACAACACGCATGAACCTTGCAGACATTACGGTAAGTGCAAAAGCCTGACACAAAAGACAAGTACTGTGTGATTCCACTTACATATAAAGTACTAGAATAGTCCGGTTCACAGAGATGAAAAGTAGCATGGTGCTTGGCAGGGTTTAGGGAGAAGGGGAAGTGGGGAATCAGTGTGTAATGGGGACAGAGGTTCAGTATGGGAAGACAAAAGTTTCTGGAGAGGGATGGCTGGGACAACTGCACAACACAGTGACTGTACTCCATGCCACTGAGCTGTGCATTTAAAAATGGTTAAGATGGTAAATTTTATGTTATGTGTATTTCACCCCAATAAGAATAAATAAGAAAACACTTCTAAAAGTTTGTAGGATTTGGTCTTAATGAACAGGCTCCCAACTTATGGAAACAGGAGATACCGAGTTATCAAGTGGTCAGGTAACACATCCGCTATCTAGCACCTGTCCTCCCCAGAAGAACTTCTCTGCCTCGAGTCCCGCTCCACCAGGAGGCCACTGGGTGAGGGAAGAACTGGAGCCAGAGAAAGGCCTGGTTGGTGGCGCTCACAGCTGGCTTCCCTTTGCTCTGATGACCAACATCCCCACCCCCCAACGATGGGAACACCTCCAGAAAGGAAGTTTAGGGGTGTTTGAAAAAGGCGTTGGAATAGAATAGTGAGGGATCAAGGAAAACGTTCCAACTTGAGCTACAAAGACTACTGTCATGAACATGCTGCCCGTGATGGAACCCTCATTTACACCCACACTGTTCAAATCACCAGCCTTCCTTTCCAGGAGTGTGGAAAGTAGTGAATTCAATTTTTCTTTTCTTTTTTTTAAAGATCTCATTTTTTTTTTTTTAAAGATTTTATTTATTTGACAGAGAGAGAGATCACAAGCAGAGAGAGAGAGAGGGAGGAGGAAGCAGGCTCCCTGCCTAGCAGAGAGCCCGATGTGGGACTCGATCCCAGAACCCTGAGATCAGGACCTGAGCCGAAGGCAGAGGCTTAACCCACTGAGCCACCCAGGCAGCCCCTAAAGATCTCATTTTTAAGTAATCTCTATACCCAACGCAGGGCTTGAACTTACAACCCCCAAGATCAAGAGTCACATGCTCTGCCGTCTGAGTCAGCCAGTCGCCCCATGAATTCAATTTTTCTTAAGGTTAGAGAGGCTCCTGCTCTGGGGACAAGAGGGGGCCCTCCTCAACCAAGGTGAAAATGAGGGTAAGTACCTCTACGTCCCGTTTCAGTTTTTCCAGGAAGTTCTTTTTACTTTCCTCTCCCACATGCAGCTTCTGTCCTTCATTGAGGAAGTCATTGTCTTTGAACGTTGGCAAGTCCTTGGCCTGGGAGAGCAACAGCAGTGTGAGGCCGGGCGGCCGAAGACACTCACCCCATGAGGTAAAAGAGGAAGGGTCCTCAGAGCACAGAGGGGCGGCCTGTCCCATCAACGGGGTCAGCACAAGAGGCCCCAGTCCCAGGCCTCGGGCAGGCAGGGATGGCAACTAGGTGGCAAACGTCAGGCAGAGAGGACAGACCAAAGCAGGTCTTCCTGCTGAGCCTGAACTACCTTGGGGCCCAGGCAGCCACACCCCAAGTGAGGCTGGCCAACGAGACAGAAACCGCCAGGTCTGCAGGACTGTGGACACAAGGCAAAGCTGGAGCTCGAGGCCAAGGCCAGGCGGGTGCCCAGTGACACAGCCCCGACAGAGGGCACGTGTGGGAACCAGGATAGGGGCTGTGATGGAGGAAGGGCCAAGAAGACTGACAGAAGGTATTTCTGATTCCAAGCGACCCAGGCCACACTTGATCAGTACCGGTCCCAGCATACCTTTTCTTTGTCGCTGGCTTCTCTGGCGACAGTGGAGCCCTGCAAGGACAAGAGCCGTCAGGAGAGATCCAGCTGAGGCAAACTCCGCTGGGCGGAAAACATGCACCGGTCTTTGGGGAGAGGCAGCAGGTGAACTGAAGGAGGCTGGTTAGAATCCTAGAGGGGCCAGGAGGCAGCAGCTGTTCACGCCCTCCGCCACAGACCACTGACAGAGCTCTGATTAGGCCCGAGGCTCGCGCTCTGCAAACAGGACTGTACCAAGACTCAGTCCCTACCCTTAGAGACTTCCCTTCCAACAGGGGAGAGCGGCATTAACAAGTGGTTACATGATTAACTAATCCATTAATCACACTGGTGAGAGGTGGAACACGGGAGGACATGCCGAGAGCAGGTGGCACAGGGGTGGGTCTGGGCTAGGGAAGGACAGCGGTCCAGGCTGGCTTCCGGCAGGAAGTGACGTCTGAGCCGAGCAGGAAGAAATCAGGTGGCAGAAGGCAGAGACGGACAAAAGAATAGGGAGGGAAGAGGCCAGGCGGCCGTGAGAGGGGCTGGGGAGGCACAGAGCACAGACCAGGAAGGAATGGAAAGGACAACACTATGGCTGCAGTGGGGAGAGAGACAGGGACATGAGGTGACAAGTCAGGAAGCCGTCTTCGAGAACAGTGGAGCGCTGTGGCTCCCAGGCACAGGCGTGTTCCTTTCCGTGTCTAGAAATGTGCGTGTGCTGTCAGTCCACAGGGCCTGTCTCCTGGCGGCTGCCCTCGGAGAGCACACGCCCCCGACGGGAGCTGAAGAACATCGATGGTGACATAAATAAGGCATGTTAAATAACCTCTTGTCCCTGTCACTTGGACTTCCAACAGCCTCTGACCCAGAGGAACTGGCCACATCAACTCCAGGGTAACCTGCCTGTGCTGAAACCCCTGCTCCCAGGCTTTCCCATTATGAGGAAGCCTGCGGGGGCGGGAGGGGGGGCGCGCCAAAGCGCAGGAGGGCAGAGCCCGTTACCTTGAGGTCGTACTTGCGGTGTACAGTGAGGCGGTGGCTGAACACGTTCCTGGTGACCACCATGTAGGTCTCCACGCCGTCCACGGTCAAGCGGTACATGCCCAGGAACTGTGGCAAGAGCGTGTTGCCGTGACACTCCACTATGAACTAGAGCAAAGGGAGGATGGACGGGCGGCTAAGGAACGATGGAAGGCGCCGGACGGCCAGGGCTCTGCCCAGGCTCTGCCCAGGCTCCACAGCCACTCCCGCCCCCAGCCGGCCCCGCCAAGTGAGAGCTTTGGGTCTCCTGTTCCTGGGCCGCCACTGAAACATCCGTGTGAAACCAGATTCTATTGCCGGAGATAAACTGAGGCAGGCCTGTGAGCGGGCTGCAGGGGAAAGAGGAGCGGCTCCCCCTCTGCCAGTAGTTCTTAGCCATGCGGCACCCCAGAGGTTCCGCTGTAGCCCCGAAGACCAGAAGTCCCTTTCACCACCTCCTGGCGCCCCAGAGAGAAGGCAACATTCCCCGAAGGCCCAGGTACTAGGCCCAGGGCGTGCGGAGAGCCTGCCTGGGAAAGGAAGTGACCCTGCCCAGCCCCCGGGGACCTCTTTTAGAAGAAATGCGGCAGGTGCTACGGGGAGCCACTTCCCCACTCTGACAAGAAACAGCTGTTCCACGGGATCTGAGTGAGTGGGGAACGTGCCTTCACTCTTGCTTTTTCCCTTTTTGCAAGCAGGCATTTCAGCTCCACACCCAGCCCCGGGGGAAGGCCAAGTGCTTGATTCTCAGGAGGCAGGGACCATGGCAAGGGGCCTGATCCCTCCCCAGGAAGCCGCCCAGGGCCTCTGTCCTCCCCCTGCCACCCATCCTCTCCCACCCAGGCTCGGGACTCACCATACCTGGTGGTATTTCTTTAGGATGTTGTGCATCTCGGCCACGTCCTCACTTGACACGGTCTTGATGACAAAGCGTCGGTCGTAGGTGGTGAGGAAGCGCGTGCCACAGCGGCCCTGGCTGTCACTGTTGATGGGGGCACTGCGCGTCACTGAGTTCTGAGGGACGGAGACAAAAGCGGGCTGGTCTTGGGAGAGGAACGAGGGCTCTGACCTTTACTTGGGCCAACCACGCTGGGACAGGCAGGCCCTGACCCTCCCCTGGTGTCATGGGAAGTTCACTTCTCTCCCACAGGACTTCCTGAAGAGTGACAAGAGTTGCTCCTAACCACCTGCTCCTGATCCCTGATCGGAGGGGCAGCGGGCTGGCTGCACCAACACTTCCTTTCCTTCTGACCCCTGAGAATGACCCTGTCCACAAGATCCCTGCCTCAGGGATCCCTGCCCTGACCTGAAGCCCACAGGTAACCTGACCTTGCATGAGCCATTTCACTTCTCCACTCCTGAATTTCCTGACCTGGAACACAAGGAGGCAGTCCAAGATGGTTTTCCCAGTTTCCTGGGGTGACAAAGACAAAGCTTAGGGACTAGTCAAGATGTCCAGCATAAAGCAGCAATGGACAGTAATCTCTTTTTCTTGGACATACCCTGGTCCTGGAAAACCCTTCCCACAGCAGACAGGTGCTGCTCGCCTCTCTGCCCAGCCCCTCTCCCCTCACCTCACACTCCTGCTTGTCTGTGCAGAGCTATGAGGCAGTTCTGGGGAGCTTTTCTGGCTCTGCCACTGCTCCTCCTCGAGGCCCCATTCCCACTGGGCTCAGAGAGCAGTAGAAGCCTCTAGAGGGGGTGGAGGGGGAGGTGTGAGTCAACCAAAGGGATGTGTTCACCAAGCAGACGCCGGGAGAAGACCTTTGAAAGGCAAGGCAGAGAGGAAGCCCCAGCTGTCCCTCTTCCCAAGCAGACACATGTGGGGATCTGCTCGCAGAAAGGCCTCCTCTCTGAGCCCTTCCCTCGGCTCTTACCTAGGGTCGGACACTCTGCCCTCCCCTGGTGCCTCCTCAGGAGACCCTGGGGGAAGGAGGGAGCGCCACCCTCACAGGGAAGACTCAAGTCTGAAGTGGGGAGATGCTCCCTAAAAGGGCACCCCCAGGGATGCCTGGGTGGCTCAGTGGGTTAAGCTGCTGCCTTCGGCTCAGGTCATGATCCCAGGGTCCTTGGATTGAGTCCCACATCCGGCTCCTTGCTCAGCAGGGAGCCTGCCTCTCTCTCAGCCTCTGCCTGCCTCTCTCCCTGCTTGTGCGCTTTCTCTCTCTCTCTTTCTGACAAATAAATAAATCTTTTAAAAAATAAATAAATAAAAATAAAAGGGCACCCCCAAAACAGAGTGTTCCCCTATCCAAAAAGGTCGAGTAGGAGCTATAGCGGAGGGCCTCACTCCCCCAGCCTGGTCCTCCTTCCACAAAGCAGAGCAGGCCCCCAGCCTCGCGGGGAAGCATGCTCCCATCCCTGCCTCGTTTCCAGGCAGCGGGCTCTGGCACTCCACGTGGTCAGAGTCCCCTCCCCGAACACCACACGCCCTGCCTCTTTTAGTCGGGAGCACAGTCACTTGCCCACAAGGTTATTAGAGAAAAAAATGCAGACACGGAGAGGATGTGGTGAGAGCGCGGAGGGAAGGGAAGGAGCCACAGCGGAAGACGGCTGAGCAGCCTCAGGTTGCAACAGTGGCAGGTTATCAGAAAACCTCCAGCTCCAATCAGGTCATGGTTTAGCTCCGGGTTCGGTCCCAACAGAGGGGACTGGAGGCACCTCCCAGTACCTCTCAGGCACAGCTGTTCTTGAGCTTTCCGGCCTCTGCATCCCTGTGCCCTCCTCTTGGTGAGAGCATCTTTGGGGCCTCCCTCCAGAGTGGACGGGAGAGGAGAGGGGTCTCACCCAGGTTCCTCTTGCTCCTCGGGACCTACTCCGTGAAAGGCTTGCTAGGACCCGGCCGGGAGGGGTTATGGTACTGCAGATTTGGATACCCGTCTTAGACCACACTAGGCCGTATGGTCCTTCCCCCGCACCCCCCTCCCCAGACCACAGCAGGTCAGCTGAACTTCTCACTGCTAGCAAGGTGAAGTGGAGAATTCTCCCACCGTCACCAGCAGGCTTTCTGCCAGGGGAAGAAGGTCCACAGAAGGTGCTAGGTGGGGCAGTGACAGAAACCACAGCCTAGGAGTCAGACGGTAATGTCCCCAAGACTGGGTGGGAGGAGCGCTCCAAGCAGGCCAAAGGCCGCATCATCAGCCCTGAGAGGGGGCAGTCGCCGGCTGCACGGGCCCCAGGGGAGGCAGCGTGCATGCCTGCCAAGGTCACACTCCCCTCCAAGTCTTCCTTTTCTACTCTGTCTTATCTGCTTTAAGAGGCCTCATCATCTGCTGGCAACAATTCTCTCTTTTAAGAAGGGTTCCTGGGCCTAGATGGGGAATGTCAGACTGAGATGAGGCAGCTTCCACAGCCCATCCCCCTCCCTCTGCTCTCCCTCCTGGGGAGAGGAGACAGAGCACTTCTGGGCCCCAACCCCTCCAGGAGCCCGATGGTACCAGGGGGAGACCCCCAGGCTAGAGCGGGACAGGACAGGAAGACAGAGCACGAGAACGGGGGACTTCCCTCTCCTTGTCCTGTGGCCTCCAGACCCCACTGCACTCCCTGACCCCTCCGACCACAAAGACACCCCGTACCTGGTAATCCTGATCATCAATCCCAAACCTCTCCCGGAGATTCCGGAACACCATGGGGCAGTACTCCTTGAACTTAAAGCGGCTGGGGAGGTTCTCCCTAGGGCAGAGCGGAGAAATGTCTTTGTGATCCCCGCCCCTCCTCGTCCACCTGATTCTTCATCCGAACTTCTCTGGGTTTGGGCCACAGGTCACCGGGATCGGAACAGTCTGCGGTGCTCAGAATGTAGGTTTCTAGGCCCCAGAAATTCTGGAGAGGAATCTGGAAATCGGTACTTTTAACAAACATTCCTGGTGATGCTGAGTGTGTTGAGTTTTAAATTTTTACATCCCTGTGTTCATTTTGTAAAAAATGAGTCGACCTGTATCCTTAGGATTTGAGTACTTTTTCTGAGTGTATGTTCTCTTCTGACAAAATTTACATGAAAGGGGAAAAACCTCATCTGCTGAGAAGTGAGATGGAGCATGGGCCCCACTGCCCAAGGGCCGAGCTTACACACGGGAGTGGCTGCGTGTGCACAGCTGCTGTGAGGCAGCCGGCAGTCTGACGGCTAAAAGGAGCGCCTTTTCTCAACCAATTTTCTCCTCTGAGGAAGATTCTACCAACATGGCCTGAAGATGGTTACACCCACGAAGCCCCAGGCTTCCCTCCGGATGGAGGACGAGAGCGCTTTGGATTGAAGAGGTCCTCAGTCAGCTGACTGGGATCCCAGCTTTTCCAGAAGCCTGTCTGTGGGCTGCTGGCACCAACTGCCACCCTTCCTGCTCCTTAGTCAGTAAGCCAGACTCCCAGGAGGGGAGAGGATAGCCCTGAAGGGTGGCCTGCTCCAAATCCTCTGTCTTTACAACGGTTCCCTTGCTCAGGGACACCCTCCAGGGACTATACTCCAGGATGACACACTTGGAGGGAATAAACAGCCGCAGCTTCTCCTGAAGGCAGGGGCCTCCTCTGCCTCCCCTTGGCACTGGCACTGTGGTCTAATAATTAGCACATCAACAGCCGTTGGGAGGACAAAAGGAATAAAGAAAGACGGAGAAGAGACAGGATGCTCTGCTTTAGGCCAGGATGTCAAGGTGGAGCCTCACCAGAAGCTGTGAACCCTGGAACAGGTGGTGGTGCGATGTCCCCTCCCAGGGCCCTGAGCCCTGGGACAGAGCCCCCTCCTTTCTTGCCTCAGGCCCAAGGGCTGCCTCTCTTTCCTTGGGGGGTGCGATACTGTGATGTGTTTGGTCTCTGTTCCTGTCTGAGGTACAGAGCAACTAAAACCGAATTTCTGAAGTCATAAGAGCAATAAACATGTCTTTTTTAATTCCTAACAAGCCCCTTTCAACCACATCTGAGTTTATGTGAATAAGGTGACTTTTGGCGGAGGGGAAGGGCGCTTGGGTGGCTCGGTCAGTTAAGCATCCGCCTCTTGATCTCAGCTCAGGTCTTGATCTCAGGGTCATGAGTTCAAACCCTGTGTTGGGCTCCACAATGAGTATGGAACCTACTTTTTAAAAAAAGGTGACTTTTGGAAAGCTTCAAAGGTTCGGTGCTGGTTGGAACATTCAGTCCTACTCCCCTGACTTGCAAGGGAGGGGAGAGGGGCTGGAGGATGAACCCATTACCAATTGCCAATGACCCATCAATCACACCTTCGCAATGAAGGCAGGGCTCTGGGAACTTGCGGACTGCCAACAGGTGCAAGCGTGGGGACGGGAGTGCACCCAGAGAGGGCGTTCCTGAGCTGTAGCCTTTATAATAAACCAGTAAGCAAGTAAATAAACTGTTTTTCCAAGTTCTGTGAGCCGCTGTAGCAAACTAACCAAACCCAAGGGGGAAGGTTGAGGGAATGCGGGACCCACTGCAGGCTGGTCACTGACCCAGGTGACCACCTCAACCTGTGATTGGCATCTGAAGACGTTGGGGGAGGGGGAGCTTTGTGGGGCTGAGCCTGTGGGGCCCAACGCTGAGTCCAGCCACAGTATCGGCTCCCCGCCCAGGACACCCCGCCATCCCACACAACTGCTCCACGTGTGGAAAATCCAGGGAAGTGCGACGTGGTAGCGAGAGGCATGAGAGCAGAGCACAAACCCAGGAGTCTTTCTTCTACAAGGGTGGCTGGCTGCTTAGCTCTGAGGACAGAGGGCTTCTAGAATACGATGTTATTATTACATACTATGGCAGGGAGAGGCCACTAAGGGGTGTTTTCAAACCGAGCTTCCCCTTCAGACTAACAGTTTGAAGTGGTGGGGTGACAGAGCCCAGCTGAAGGGGTGCCGGGGACTATGAGGCCAGGGAAGGTGGCGCCGGGATGCGAGCACAGAAAGGAGGGCGTGCGCAGCATGCGCCCCCCCGGGGTGGCCTGCAGTGGGCTTCCAGAGCAAGGCCTCCCAAGGCCTTAGGGCAGGACCCACCTGCTCCAGGCAAAAGGGCTGCTCCAGCCCAGAGACGCCCTCCAGACACCAGTGTTAGTCCCAGAAGCCACAGTGAACAAAAGTGGGAGGAATTACTTTGGAAGGCGCCCCTGGGCACTGTGCTCAGCCTGTGACCCTGGCCAGGAACATGTCTGGCAGCTTCTTGCCACAGACAAAGATCAAGACAGGGCCACCACTGTCAGCCTCCCACTAGACACCAGCTCGCCGCTCCCTAACCTGGCCCCAGATGAATCACCCTGGGTCGGGCCACACGCCCAGAGGGACCCTGGAGGTAGGCGGATAAAGTAGAATGACAGAATGACACAAAGGGAAGAGGCACATAATGAATGGATCTTCCCAGCCAGTGTGTCTGCCAGGAGAGCCAGGTGTCGCTGTCACACCCTGCCAGGTGCCAGCTTGGCACGGCCACGAGTAGGTTCTCAGAAGCTCTCCGCCTTGAGGGAAAGGGCTGTCCACAGAACCTGAGCCCACTCAGGAGGCCACTTACTTATTGAAGAGATGATTGTCCACCTTGATCTTGCTGTATGCTTTGAAGTCATCTGGCATTAGCATGACAGGCACAGGGACATTGCTCAGCTCATTGATCTGCGAAGCAAGGGAAAAGTGAGAGCTTCTCAGCCGGGAGGCCACCTGCCTCAGAGACACGAGATGCTACAATGCGAACGCCACCATCTCACCAAAAGTATGTCCGTGGATTCCCTCCTTGTCTTTATTTCTGCTCTTCTCTTCAGAGAAGTTCCCAATCTCATCTCCACCTATTATAGAGATTCTCCCCACCTGATAAACTCCGGCTCAAAAGGCACCTACTCCATGAAGCTTTCCATGATTGTCTAGACCATAAATGTTCTCTCTGACCCTGAGATTCCTGAAGTCGTGTTTGTCTCCATCCTTTGGCCATCGCACAGCCTCCCTCACATTGTGGTATTAATGCTTATCAACCTCACAAGCTTGCTAGACTCTAAGTGAGGCCAAGATTGTATTACTTACTGATCCTTGTAAGCCAAGGTCATCTAACTGATCTCTGGAGGCTCCATGGTGCTTGGCCCCATGGTCTGCATATGGCAAGTATTATATAAATATTTGCTAAACGTAGCAGTAAGTGGATCAATGAATAAATATCACACAACCTATGTGGGTACTGAGGCCTTTAACATTTTCCTACCAATTGTGGGTCACTCAAGATGTTGGGCTGGGGTAGGAAAAAAGCTGGATGAGTTTGTGTGGGTGTATAACTCATCTCCAAAGTAAAGGATTAAATTTAAAGTGAGAAGGAGAGGTAGGCATCTGGCCACTGGCTCATTCTTCCCCTCCTGATTAAAACAGGGCCAGCTCCTCAAGCCATGTCCTGCCTTAGGCTGACTGCACGAGATGGGGTAGGGTGCCTTGCCCCACCACAAACAAACCTTCCCATTGGCTTTCATCCCCCTTCGGGGAGCTGGAGGCTGGCAGGGAGCTGGCTTCCCATTGGCACAGAGCTGAGAGCGTGTCTCCTGCCCTTCCCTGTCCCTAGCTTAGCCAATTAGTGGTCTAATTAGCCGCAGATGTCCTCTCCCTTCACAGCGGAGTATTTGACATTTGACCCCTCAACCCAGCGGCCACTAATGCATTCAGGATTTACAGAGGAAACCCTAGGTCTGCCTTAATGGATGGGGGGGGAGGGGACGCACAGCCTTATGTCTCCCGGAGACTTTCCTTGCAAATCCTATTATCTCAATGAGGCCCATGTGGCAGGGAGGGAATAACCGAGACTCACAGGAGCATAAATGGGGGAAAACAGCATTTAATTTGCTGCCCCTTTCATGCTCCAAACTTTTTTTTTTTTTTTTTTTTTAATGTAGAAATGTCAGAGGGTGGAAGAAGTTGGAAGTTAATGCAGGATCTGGGCTGGGGAACCACACTTTCCTAGAACTGGTGAAAAACCTAACTTGCTCCCATGGAAATGAAGGCAGGCACAGGAGTGTAGACGTCTGGGGAGGGGGGCGGCAGGGTATCGGCAGAAGCTGCCAGTGGGGCAGGGACTCAATAAACTGCTGGCAAAAACTGATGGGCACAGACACCAGAGTATATCCTGTATATGAATTCCTCAAAGAGGGATCTCCAGTGAGAGCAATCCGGGAAGAAGCTGCCTAGATTGGCTGGGGGCCATTGATCCACACGAGAGGTACGATTCTGGGGTGACAGAAGTGTTCTATGTATTGTTTGGGGTGACCATTACATGATCATATATACGTGTGTTGAAACTCATCCAACTGGACACTGAAAATCCCCAGCACCCAGGTCTGTGGCAACCACCACACTGGCTTACTGGCCACAGGACAAAAGCCACACCATCTCCCGTTCCAGGGGGTGCTTACAGGGGAACCCGACTGCGAAGTGCGTGCCTGTGGAGGAAACCATTCCACTTCCTGGTTTTCCTGCCAACAGAAACAATTCACAGGAGCTGTCCCGTTTCCATTTTCCTGGCATATCTTGCTTGGCTCGGACAGCTGAAGAAGTTAAGAAGTTCACGGCTCTTGTGTCATTATCCCACTTTGCCAGTTCACACCTCCACACTAGAAAGAACACACCACACTGGCTCGAAGTGCATGGTTTTATACCAGAACGTTCCAGGATGTACTACTCATTGATTCTGCATGAGTCTATAATCCAGATTTGGTGCCAAGGCCAAAGGTACCAAAAGCTGGGATGTCCAGGAAAGACCGAAGCCCTTGCCTGATAGGGTCAGCTTTGCCAGGCCAGGGTGAATTTTTCTAATGGCACCTATTCAAGAATGCCCCATTCTGGTAACTTCTGGTTCAGCCTAGTTCGAATGGTTATAAGATGGCAGGTTTTTAGATCTCCCGTCATCTCTCTTCTTGACTACACAGCCCAACAGCAGGAAATTTCTGAGAGAATTTTTGGTGAACAATCCATATATATATGAACTATGTAGCCTCGCCCCTCCTTTCTACGGGGCCCCATGCAGATGATTCACTCTAAGGATTAGCTGTACTATTTTTTTTTTTAGTTGTGCTAAATTTTATAGCCCCAAAGAGTTTTATTCGATTTTAATTGAACAAGCACTTACTGAGATACCTACCACAGGCTTTAGTTCATGTTAGGGAGGAGGGGGTGCATGGGGGGCGGTGCACACAAGAGGAATAGGAGGCTTATCCTCTTAACGGGAAGATGAGACAAACCCATGACAACAAAGAAACTCAAAGTCAAGTGGTAAACATGTAGTGCGAACACGGGGACAGACACATCCAGAACAGCAGAGGCTCAGGTGGTGAGGTTAACAGAGTCACACAGACTCCTGGCCCTCACACGTCAGGCTAGAAACAGGGCACCTCATGCCTCTCCTGGTATTGCCAAGAGCACTTGACACTGGACGAATCTACAACAAGATCATGTTACACCCCCACTTAAGGCTGCCGTGGCTCAAGTCATCAACCTTGGGGTAAAGTTTTACCTCCTAAGCCTGGCATGGAAGGCCCCTCCTGACCTGGCTCAGGCACAGCCGAACTCTATTCAGTTTACTTCTACTCAGGGTAGTGAGGGCCTTACTCTATACATCCCGGGACGGTGCCAGGGCTGGGGATCCAGAAACAAGAAGACATGGGCTCTGTTCAGCTGGGAAAACGGCAAAAAATACAGTGCAATGAGTGCTATGGAGTTAGAGTACAGGAAGGGGGAAAAACAGATGAAGAAATTGGTGCTGCTGGGGGGTGGGAGTCAGAGAGCCGCTTGCTAGAGGAAGCTGAAGAAAAATAAATATACGTGAGAAAGGCCTAGGATGGTAGTTCTCAAAAAAAAAAAAAAAAAGACATGAAGGGAATCCCAAGCAGTGGGAACAGTCAGAACCAAGCCTCACAGCTGTAAAAGTATACTGCCCAGCTTAAGTACAGTGTGTGGGGGCAGTCTGGGGGGTGGCAGGGCAGGACAGAAGTGCTAGGGGGTGGACGGAGAGGACACAGGAAGAGAGGTGAATGGCCTAGTCTACTATCAATATTAATAAATAAGAGCTGCTTCTCTTTATTGAATACCTAGAAGTGGCTGGGGCTTTCACATTACTATATATATCACAGAGAACACATATTCTGTGCTATTATTTCTAAAGCTTAATTGCCACACAAACTGTTATTAATCTGATTTTGCAAAAGAAGTTTAGGATACCTTGCTCAAGGTCACACAGACAGGATGTGCTGAGTCAGGGTTTGCTCCCGGGTCTGTCTGGTACCCACAGCTTGGCTCTGCATACTCTGCTGTGTGAGCCTTCTTCTGGATAGCTACCTTGACTAAGGAAGTGTTCCCCCTTTCTTGCCTCTCTCCTAATAATCTGCAAGGAAAGTGGTTTTGCTCATTTTATAGAACATGAAAATGAAGTTCCAAAGCTACAAGAAGGGGCAGAGCCTGGATGTGAACTTAGATCTGTCCACTATAAAAATCTAGACTTGACTGCACAAGAAATGGGAAGTGCTCTCAGGTTCAAATCTGGGACCTCACATGATCAAACGGATGCTATAGAAAGGCATCCTGGAATCCAAATCAAGCAAGGATTGGACAAGGCAAAAGAAGAAGCGGTAACCATTTATGCAGCCATTATAATAGCTAAGGTGACAGACTGTGGCAGCAGGGACAGAAGAAAGGATAAAGCTAAGAGAATCCTTCAAGATCTGGCTAAACAACACTTCCTCTGTCACAGCGACCCTGTCTTCCTCTGTGCATCTTTATATCCCAAATAGCACATTCACTGGGGTAACGGTTTGCTCACATTATTTCACTTTTGCACGGGGCTGTGAGCCTCTAGAAAGAAGAGACGATCTTATCCATGCTTATGCCCCTAACACAATGACTGGCACATAGTAGGTGCATAATAAATGTTGGCTAGAGGGACAGATGGCTAGAAAAATGGGACTGAAGTATGGCTAACACCAGAATAAAGAGAAAAGAGACAGCAAAGCTGTTGTGACCATGCCAAAGACTCATGCTCTGAAGGGTGAGAACAAAGGTTAAAGTTGGCTGTGGAGGCTAAGACCTGGCTTTTTTTTTTTTAAAAGATTTTACTTATTTATTTGACAGAGAGAGGGACCACGAGAGCAGGAACACAAGCAGGGGGAGAGGAACAGGGAGAAGCAGGCTCTCCGCTGAGCAGGGAGCCCGACGGTGGGCTCAATCCCAGGACCCAGGGATCATGACCTGAGCCAAAAGCAGGCACTTAGCCGATTGAGCCAACCCAGGTGCCCTAGAAAGAGTCTGAAACAGCAGGGAGAAAGAAGAAACTTTATTTGGTAGACAAAGGGGAGTAACTAAGAGTTTCGAAGCTTGAAAGTTCATGACTAAAGCAATGTTCCAGGAAGACGTGCCTGTCCTCTACTATCTAGCACAATCCTGGGCCAACCCCTCTCCCCTTCAGTACAGTGCCCTTGTGGAATGCATATTCATCCAAGGATCACGTTAAATACAACATATTCGGATGGGAAATCTGTTCGGTTTCACATCACGTAAGTGGTTTTTGGATTATCCACATGATTAATTCCAGGAGCCATCAGCATAAGTAATAAGGAGGCTGACCAAGCTGAGTGAGAAATTTAGGAGCCCCGACTTCACTCTATGCTGATCCTACTAGAGATGAAAATTCAGTCACTAGTTCTAGTCTGCTGAACTTCTGATTCCAGAAACCTCTACTTCCGTGTATGACCTTCATAGGCACCCAGGAGGCGTGGGCCAGGCATGCAGGTTCCCTGACTTGTCCTACGGTTCTGTGGGCGGCTCAGCGGCAGGCCAGGCCAGCTAGCACTGACAGTCAGGTGTTACCTGCCCCCATCAGGAAACACGATGTCTTGAAAATCCCCAAGACCCAAGAAGTCCAAGTAAGACCTCAAACTAGACAGGAAAAGGGCAAGAACAGAGCCACGGGTGCCAACAAATTCAGTCCTGCGTTTATTCCTCCTTTTAAACGCCATAGTTTTTCTTCTCTTCCTGTTCTCCGTGAGGTGGAAAGGCCTGGTGAGGGGCGGCCCACTAGAGCAGGAATATTTACTGAAGATTTCTCAAGTCGCAGAGCAAGAGAAAAAGGCAGGTAAAAGAGGTTCTGGGTCTGCACTATGCAAAGAAAATGCATGGACAGCATGGGGGGTGGAGTGTGGGAGAGAAGTGAACAGACTTAAGAATGAATCTGTTCCTTACACCATACACAAAAATTAGTTCAAAATGGATTACACACCTAATTGTAAGCACTAAAACTGTGAGTTTGGGACGCCTGGGTGGCTCAATTGATTAAATGTCTGCCTTTGGCTCAGGTCATGATTTCAGGGTCCTGGGACAGAGCCCCGCATCAGGTTCCCCATACCCCAGGCTCTCTCTCTCCATAAATCAATAAAATCTTTAAAAAAACAAACAAACATACAAACAAAAAAAAACAACAAAAAACTAGGGCACCTGGGGGGCTCAGTTGGTTAAGCATCTGACAGCTCAGGTCATGATCCTGGAGTCCTGGGATTGAGTCCCGCATCGGGTTCCCTGCTCAGAGGGGAATCTGCTTTTCCCTCTGACCTTCCCCCCTCTCCTGATCGCTCTCTCTCTCTCATTCTCTTTCAAATAAATAAATAAAATCTTTAAAAAGCAAAAACTATGAGAGTTTTTCTTAGAAGAAAATACAGGAGTAAATTTTCATGACCTTGCGTGAGGCAAAGTCTTCTTAGATATGACACCAAAAAAGCAAGCAAACAAAGAAAATACACAAATTGGACTTTGTCAAAATTAGAAGCTGAGCTTCAAAAGATACCGTCAAGAAAATGTAAAAGATAATCCAAAAAATGGGAGAAAATACTTACAAATCATATCTCATAAGGGACTTGTACCTAAAATACACAAAGAATTCCTAAATCAAGGAGCATCTGGGTGGCTCAGTCAGTTAAGCATCTGCCTTCAGCTCAGGTCATGATTTCAGGGTCCAGGGATCAAGCCCTGCATCACACTCCCAGCCTCCCTGCTCAGTGGGGAGTCTGCTTCTCCACCTCCTTCTCCTTCTACCCTTCACCCTGCCCCCTCCATCCGTGCTCAAGCTCTCTCTCTCTAAAAAAGAACTCTTGTAACTCAATAACGAAAAGTCAACCCAATTAAAAATGAGCAAAAAATGTTTTTAAAAAATTGGACAAAGATCTTGACAGACATTTCTATGATGAAAATATATAATTGACCGGAGCGCCTGGGTGGCTCAGTCCGTTGAGCATCAGCCTTTGCCTCAGGTCATGATCTGTGGGTCCTGGGACTGAGCCCCATGTGTGGCTCCCTGCTCCGCAGGAAGCCTGCTTCTCCTACCTCTGTCCTACCCCCTGCTCATGCTCTCACTCTCAATCAAATAAATAAATAAAATATTTTTTTAAAAAAGAAAATATATAAATGGCCAATAAGCACATGAAAAGGTACTCAAAACCATTTGTTATCAAGGAAACACAAATCATAACCACAAGGAGGTAACACTTCGCACCCACTAGGGAGGCTATGACAAAGACAGACAATTCCAAGTGTTGACAAGAATGTGGAAAAAATGGAACCTGGTGTTTATCCTGGTGTTAGCCATACTTCAGTCCCATTTTCTAGCCATCTGTCCCTCTAGCCAACATTCACCGTGTACCTACTCTATGGCAGTCATTGTGCTAGGGGCATAAGCATGGAACCAGCACCCTGCTGCTGATGGAAATGTACAATAGTGTAGTTACTTTGAAGAACAGTCGAGCAGGTTCCTATTGGTTAAATACAGTTACTGCCAGCTGCTCCTAATCCTGGTGATCACCTGAGCGAAGGTTCACGCATACCTGGTTCCTAACCCCGCCAACAGGTCAGCAAGCCCGGTTGGCCTCCTCTGGTCTTCACACCCCTCTCAGAGGCTATCTCTTCTCTAACTCCAGAGCCCCTAAACTGTATTTCATCCACTAAAACACTGATGTTCTCTCTTTACTAGTTCTCCCCTGACAGATCTAAAGTCTTCTTCTTCTTCTTCTTCTTTTTTTTAGTTTTATTTGTTTAAGTAAGCTCTACACCCAACATGGGGCTCAAACTCACCACCCAGAGACCAAGAGCTGCGTGCTACTCTGATTGAGCCAGCCAGGCGCCCCGACCCAAAGTCTTCTGACATTTTCGCCTGTTTCCTGCAGTCTCCCTCCACAAAGTCCACCGGCTGCACCTCTTGGCCACAAGAGGAGCTCCTGGGACGACACTGTGGTCAGTCAACCATGTCAGGAGAGTCACTGACTTCTGCCCTCCATAAAGACATATCCATCTGCCATCAGCCATAGACTATCATGCCCTAAACACCTAAAGGGGTGAGAAACTACAGAATCAAAGAAATGTGCTATCTGAAGCCTCAGACTGCAAAAAAGTAGCAAAAGTGGGCTTCTGAGGGAAGGCAACCTCCCAGGAAGGCTGCCGATACACCAAGAACGATGTAGTCCTGACCCCCTTGGGGACTGCAAGATTTTATACCACTCTTCTTTCAGGGACATGCCTCCATTTCCCAAATGGGGGACCCTAAAGTACCAGACCTTACACCGGGCCCCGATGAAGTACTAACGCTTGGGGCCAACTGAGCTGTGTCCAGGGAGCGGTGCCTGTGCCTGTCCCCCGAGGCACTCACACATCATGCCCCAAACCGTGGGTCTCGCTTAACGTTAACGCCTCTTCGGCTAGCCCTCAAACTTTTCTTCAAGTTAGCAAAGAGAGAAGGTGACAGCCTAACCCAAGAAAGACTCCCAGATGCCTATCCATCTCCATGCAGAGGCCCTTATCTGGGCAGGTTCACCGCCGGCCTATCAGAACACCCACCAACACACACATTCCCAGGAGCCCACAAGCACAGGCACACACACCCGAGCGTACATAACAAGACCATCATCCCCACTATCATGGCACCTGGCTGAGAAACAGACTAGGGACCAGGAGGCACAGAAAGCAACACCTGCCATTCAAGCACCACCACTGAATCACACAGCCCGCAGTCCCAGACTGTGAGCTGCCTCTTCTGCTGTGGGCATGGGGGAGCTAATCCTCCAGCTGGGGCCTCCATTTCTCCGTGTATAGAATCAGGGACCTTAGGTAGTTAGTGGCAATATTCCAAGGCAGGAGCTGTAAGATTCTCCACCAATTCTCTATATAGACAGGATGCTTTCTAGTGAGAAGCAGGCTGCAGGACAAAATCAAGGATTGACTTCCAGGCAGGGATACAAGGTCCACATTTTGATGACCCAGTTTCCCTCGAAATGTTGTCAGATGACCCCTGAGGCAGCAGGAAGCAGAAGAAACAAAGTCTACTGGACTACTGCCCCAAAGCTGCTTCCAGGGGTCTGGGCACTAAACCCACGCTACTCCCTTACCCTGGCCAGGACTCTCACCTGAGGGAGGTTCCTGAAAACAGTAACCTGTCCGAGACCAAAACACCAACAAAGACCTCACCATAAGCATGCACTTTTCCGTATTAGATTGAAGCTCTTAACACTCTGGCTCAGACTAAGGTTCATGGATCTCCAGCCAACCCTCTCCAGAGGTTTGCTCCTCTACAAAGGAAAACAAAAAGCCTTGCTGGCCCCAGGCCCCTCTGTTATCATTTGGTCTTGTGGGCTATTTCAAATGCTCTGAAAAATCAGCGTGCCTGAAGAACTGAAATTCACAGGCAACCCAAGCCAATAGTTTCATCTTCCTCATTCCAAACTTGTAGTTGGTGAAGTTGGGTGTTTCAGGTCCTTTTACTTCCTCTCATCATTCCTGGTGTAGGGACTCACAGTGCAAATGGTCAGAAGGCAAGGAACAGGTGGTTGGAAAAGAAAAAAGAAAGACCCTAAACAAACAGGGCACAAAGTCCTCCAGCTTAAGCACCAAAGCTGGGCTCCAAATTCCTGATAGGACAATCTCAAAGCACCCCAAGGGTCCAGGGGACCACCCTCTCATCCTAACCTCCGACCATTATCACCCCTTTCACGACCTTACAACAGAAAGCTCAATAAAAGAGAACTCAGCGTCTTTGAGATGAACACCATAGGAGAATGTAGGAAGGCACATTATTTCTACTATGAATAGTCTTCCTTATAATCAGGCCTCACCTTCTCTCAAATGGTTACATTCTCTCTTCTCCCTAAACGAGGAAGACCCTGGTAAAGTGTCTGTGGTTCAAGGAAGCCTGTGCTTCTCCAGTTGTTACATCTTGTTCATGAAGAAGAAAAGGAAACCCAGGGAGGATTTCCATAGTCAGGGGTGAGGAGGTCTGGAGGATGGGAAACTTTAAGCAGTCGCACCAACCAAATAACCAGAAATAGAGGAATATTCAGGCAGGCCAAGGCCACTTGCCCTGTCAACTGGACAGGGAGCTGGCAGCCGGTTGAAGGAACAAGGGGGTAAACACATGCAACAAACAGAGAGAGGGGATGAGAGCGATTCTGCCGCACCCAGGCCTTCCCCCAGCGCTCCAGGGACTGCCCGAAGCGAGCAAGCCCCACGCAGGAAGCCCGACCAGAGGGGCTGGAGGAGAGGGAGGGGGCGTCGGCATACCACCGTCGGAGACACCAGGCCTCGCTTGGCGCGCGGGGAGTGCACACCCGGCCGGGACGGCGTGCAAGGGTGGGGTGGGCGTGCAAGTGGTTTGGCGAGAGGCTGCGGGCGTCCTCAGCAGGACCCGCGGGGTGAGGGCCGGGCCTGCGGGGGGGCGTGGGAGCGCGCGGGGCCGCGCTCCGAGGGGCGCGCGCGGGGGAGCTGGTTACCGTGTGGTTCACCCCCCACATCAGGACGCTGAGGATCGGCTCGCTGGCCCGGAATAGCTTCACTTTCTGGCACACGAAATGCTTCTTCTTGGTCTTGGTCTTGCTGGCGCTGAGCGGCGCCACCGCCACCGCCGTGGTGCTGGTGCAGTTGGACGACATGCCCGGGGCGGCGGCGGCGGCGGCGGCGGCGAAAGGGGGGGGGCGGCCGAGACGGCGCACAAGCCAGCGGCCCCAGGCCTCCCCGGGACCGATCCCCACCCCCGCTACCTCAACGCGCCATGGTCGCGCCCGTCCCGTTACCTCCCCACCCCGCCCCGGTGGTTCCGTCCGCCCCACGCCCCGCCCCCACGCCCCGCCCCGCCCCGCCCCGCTCCCGCGAGCCAGCCGGCTCGCTCCGAACCCCGCCCCCGAGCGCCGCAGCCACCGCCCCGCAGTCACCAGGCGCTCTCCTCCCCGCCCAGGTGGTAGCGTCCGTCCCGGGGAGGTAGCGGCCGCCCTTCCCGCCCCTCCTCCCCGGGCCTGATGGGAACCGGGCTGGCCTCAGGACAACTCAGAGTCCCGCACCGGAACGGAAAGGGGAGGTGGGCTGGGGTAGGGCTCGCCGTCCACCGCGGGAGGGTCCCTCTGTCCGCCCCCTCCCAAAGCCAGGGTTTGGCTCTTCCCCTCAACCTGACGTGCCAAGATGGCGGCGGCGCCCAGGCTCCGAAGGGGAGGAGGGGCGGGAATGCGAGGAGGGTGGGACGTACCATCCCATCCCGGGGGAGAGAGGAGAACCCAGCGAGGGGAAAAGGAAGTCCTGCCGGGAAAACCAAGGAACGCCCCCTCGCTCCACCCAAGTGTGGATCTTCCCACTCCCCTGGGCCTGGCGCGGGCTCCACCTACGGGTCACGCCCCTTTCCCCCGGGGCCAATGAGAGCCGCGGGCCCGGAGCCCTGGGTTTTATGAATGGGCCCCGCACCCACCCAGCTGCCGATTGGCCTCTTCCCTTCAAAGGGTCGAGTTAAGAGACCTGCGGCACCTTAAGACACCTATCCTGCAGCAGAAAATTGTAATCGTCTTATTCTCTGGCACACTTCACGACATCTGTGAGTGAACTGCCCACGCTTTGTTATGTAATTCCTCTCGGAAGAAGGATCTCCAAAGATTCGGATCTCCAAAGATTTGACACAAATTGCGGGTCAGTATTGTTCTGTATGGGAATTCGTAAATTCAGTACTCAGCACGTGGTTGTTCTTTAAACAGTTACAAAAATAAATGTAGCCTTTATTACCAAGTAATAAAATAAAAGACATAATTAGCATAGAGAAGCAGGATGAGGTGATTAAATGAATAACAAGTGAGTGTTACTTTCTCTCTGGGGAGAGACTGGGTTTTAAGTATTACAGTGCCTAGCATCTAAGTGCACATATATATAAACCCAAATTCGTTTTAAGCAGAATTAGGAATTAGCAGAACAAGGAACTAGCCCCGCTAATATGTGGGTCAAGAGGGCCTGAGGAGTTCATGGGTCAAATGAGGGCTTCTGGTAAAAGAATAGAAAAGGGAAAGGAGTAAAGGCAGGAGACTGGTTCCATGAGTTTTGGGGGTTTTTAATACCTGACTAAAAAATAGTAGCAAACTCCTGGAAATATAGAATTGTAATAAGATTACTACATGATTAAAAGGAAGCCATGAAATAAAACAGCTTCCATTTTATTTTAAGAGCCAGGGTGGGAGCACACTGGTAATTTGGTCCTAACTCCTAAAATCATTTGACTTCACGGCTGCACTGCCCACATGGGAGCCTGTAAGCAGTGTAACAGGATAGATCCCCTGGATCCTATCTACAAACCCAGGCTCCTCCTAAACTAGCTGGATTCAGAGGGGAAAAAAAGCTGACCTGCATTACTGTATTACTCGGTAACAAGATACAATATGGTTCCATTATATAGTAAAGTCACTTACCAAACAAGATGTTCTCACAAAGCTAACTTTTTTAAAAAGCATGTAAAAATTATACATTTGTACACATACACACTATACTTTTTACAGTTCAAAAGACAGTCCAAATAGTTCAACAGCTCATTTAGTGCTTTTTTGGATTGTGTCCCCTTCCAGATTCTTTGTCTCTCCTTGGCTCTGCCCTAAGCTGACAGCATTCTGTCACATGATCTTCTAAATCAAGAAAGATGTTCATTTATCCCACCAAGCACAGTCTATCTGGGCAACTCCGGAGAGAGGTTTCTGCAAGGTCTGGTCTACACTGAGGCACACAGTTCTCACAGCGGGGAATAAAGTGGCATAAGAAGTATCATGACCACAGGAAACAGCCTTCCAGAGCAGGGTGAGTGCTCACACCTAGAGTGTCCAGTGCCCACCCATTAAAACCTACAAGGCACTCAGCAAAAGTTACTGAGTGTCCCATAAAGTGCGTTGCACTGGTTCTCAAAGGAAGTAAGCTGTTTCAGGAATCACCGGAAGAGAGTCACTTTGAACAGTGGTGCTTTGACAACTGTGCAAGAAGTCACTTGAACTCTTATAAAGAGAATTTTTAAGGGATCAATAGCCTCCCTGGAAAATTCAGGAAAGCCAGCAAGAGAGGGGATAGCTTTTATCTTTTCATAAAGTTCTTCTCCAGAGCTATTGAGGTTCTCTGTAGAGAGTAGATGTTCCGTTTCACCCTATCCTCCAGGGAGGAGGAAGATGCACTCTCCAGCTTCATGCGGCTAGGAAGACAGGAGAATATCTGTGAGTAACATATTTGTCAAGTGGTCACCTATCTGGCAGACTTAGAAGAAACAGGTTGCCAACCATAAAGCAGATGTAGAAACCTAAGCTCTTTTAAGCTCATATAGGTAACTTTGGAGTGGACTCCAACTGGAACTCAATTTTTTTAAACCAACGTCCAACAGGGAAAAGTTATCTGTTTTGAAAAACCAGGTAAAGCCTCATTGGAAAAAGGCCTCCTGAGCCATGAATTCTTACTTAAATGGAAAGCAAGGAGATCCAATGAAAATACCAATTCACTTCTCCTTCCTTCAAATCAGAAATACCCCACTGTCTAGCTAGATGCTGGGAGTAGTAACAAAGGTGGCCTGGAGGCTGATCTCCCCATTCTCACTGCACAGACATCGAAACACCAGGAACACAATGAATGAATCCGCTGCCCAGTTGCCTCCTTGGGACCACAGCCATGAAAGCCATCAGGCAGCAAGAAGATGCACTCACTGGGGGCGCCTGGATGGCTCAGTGGGTTAAAGCCTCTGCCTTCAGCTCAAGTCATGATCCCAGGGTCCTGGGATCAAGCTGTGCATCGGGCTCTCTGCTCAGTGGGGAGCCTGCTTTCTCCTCTCTCTCTGCCTGCCTCTCTGCCTGCTTGTGATCTCTGTCAAATAAATAAATGAAATCTTAAAAAAAAAAAAAAAAAAAAAAGAAGATGCACTCACTGGATAAACTTCCCATCCCTGGAGCCCAGCTTCTCCAGCCTCTGCTCCCGTTCATGATCCTTGGCGTGCCTCTTGAGGATGGTCAGCCTCTCTTCCTCCCGCCACTTGGCATTTTCCATCATCTCTTGACGTTTTCGCTCTAGTTCCTCCGATGAGAGCTTTCTGTTGAACACAAAAACCATCCTATCAGGTCTACTTCTCTCCCAGCAAAAACACCCATACAGTACAGGGACAACAAATTAGGTAGGACCCCAGGCTCTCCACCGCCCTGCTCTCTCTATGGAAATGCTCAACCCAGGGCCACCCTCAGCACGAGTCTCCTTCTTTCCTAATACCTTGGGCAGGTGGTTTCATCCAAATTTCAAAGACTTTCATACTCTCTCTCTCAGTAATCTCTGGAGTGGTATTTCTAAACATAAAATACAAAATATTCCGATTGTTTGCTCAACAACTTATTGAAGAACACAGGACTAAGTTAGCCATGTGACTGCTGACATCTACCATCTACCTACTGGATATGCTTAGAAATCCATGGACATAGCCCAGGAATACACCACTTTAGGCATAAGTTAGAATGCAGATGCCAGGGGCGCCTGGGTGGCTCAGTGGGTTAAGCCGCTGCCTTCGGCTCAGGTCATGATCTCAGGGTCCTGGGATCGAGTCCCGCATCGGGCTCTCTGCTCAGTGTAAAGCACGTGGAAGTCAAACAGGGATTCGCCTCATTTTACAGAAGAAGGGATTGAGCTTAGTAGAGGCATGTGTAACTTGCCCAAGGTCACTGCTGGTTAGTGAAGGAAGCTCAGGGCTTACGTTCTTCTTCACTTTGCCTCACACACCCTGCTTCCTCCGGGGGAGCCTGGGAACCACCCCTCACTTCAGGCATGGGTATAGCCAGAGTTGGGGACCTTGAGCCCAGAAAAAAAAGAGTTAAGGGGTCAAGCCAAGTTAGGGTCCAAGGCTCTGGGGCCAAGGCTTCTGTTTTGGGGGCAGGATCCAGAACACCTGTTTGAAACCATCTCGCAAGCCATGCTGAATGCCGTGGACCGGGACGCAGTGTCGGGCATGGGCGTCATCGTGCACATCATGTGAGTAGAGTTGGGAAGAGCAGAGAAGCTTTGCAGACCCCTGCCTTTCCCTTCCCAGACAAATACCTCTTCTTTCCATCCCCCTGAGCAGGTGTGAGGGAGGGAAGGCACTTGTAGCAGGCTTGGGATAGTAGAAATCCACCCGGTTCCCTTGGGCTCGGTAGGTGAGGCTCCATGACCCTGAGTCCTCCGCCCTCCACCCCACCTGCTCACAGTGGACACTGCTTTCTTAAGTATCCCTGAAGTCTCAGGGGCCTGCGTGGGGGTGAGCCACAGCAGAGCGACTGCACATTGTTGGGAGCTCCAGGCGACTCCCTCCCCTCCCAGCTCCTGTTTCTGGGTGACATCCTGAGCCCCAACAGGGTGATACTCTGAGCTCCCGGAACAAAGTTTCCAACCCAGCCAGTTCCCTCCCTGCCATCCCCCATAGCCCCTCACTTGTCTGGAGCTGCCTCCGGGAACCTGATCCGATGAAGTAGAAGTCCTCCCAACAGCTCTTCTGGGGCACATCCCAAAATAAGCTTTTGGACCTCTTGTGGTGGGAGAGCTTGCTTAATTATCGTGACAAACAGACCGCGGCTGATACGGAGAATTGACCACTGGGGTCCTTTGTGTTCCTTGGGATGAAACGCAACACACCTCCTTCCTGTGTCCTGTGACTTTTTCTCTGGGCTTGGGGGGCGGGGGCTCCTGCCCTTCCCTGGAGGGCTGCGCGTCAAGCCCCAAGTCACCTAGGCTCTGGTTGCGTCCCGCTGTGGGGTTCCTTCACTCGACTCCCTGTTTCGCCTTCCTCTCCTTCCTCCCCTTTCTCATCCCAGGCTTAGCAGACAGGCTGTTAATGTAACAGGAGCAAAACAGTTAAACCTAGAGTTGGCAGCACAGCTCTTTGTTCTGCATTCTAGAATCATGTAGATGTTTTGTGACTTTCTCCCCCTGCAGTGAGAAGGACAAAATCACCACCAGGACACTGAAGGCCCGCATGGACTAACCCTCTTTTTTTTTTTTTTTTTTTTTTAAATAAATAAATAGCTTTTCTTTCACTTCTGCTTCTTTGTGTTTGGGTCTCCTACCAGAGATCTTTGTCCCCAGCTGGAGAGTTACAAAGAGCTCCTCAGGGCCCCGCGCAGCCCTTGGGTTTTCTTGCGGACTTGCAGCGCCCTCTGCTGGTACACCTCGCTGAGTGCCTGCTGGGTGCTAGGCCTGGCAATGCTTTACACATCCTAGAATTCAATCATCATGATGACTTACAGCAGTTAATTTGCTCAAGGCCACTTTAGGAGCAACGATGAAAACCCATATTCCATTTGACCCCGAAGCCTAGAATCCTTTTCACCGTACTCTGCTTGAAAACTTAAATCTTTCATTGTTTCAGGAAGAAACTGGGCCAAGTAGCCACAAGTAATATCCTTGTGGTTCAGCGTTTCTTAACCTTGGCCGCATGTTAGTCACAGATACTTTGATTCCCTCCCTCAAGATTCTGACCTAACTAGCTTTTAAAGGCCTGGGCACCTGTCTCTCCTAAAAGCTTCCCAAATGATTCCAGCTTGCAAGCTGGGGTGGTGGCTCCCAAACTTGAGCCTCCATCAGAACCACCTGGAGGGCCTGTTAGAACCGTTTCTGATTCAGACCTGCAGAGGGACTGGGGAGTTTCTATTTCTGATTCGCAGCTGCTGCTGATACTGCTGGTCGAGGACCACATGGGAGAACCCCCGGCTTCTGAGCTAAGCGTTTACCTAGAGAACAGGAGATACACAGAAGTGACTATGTAGCTACTTAGGGGAGAGCTGGGACAGTTGTCGTAGGCATGTAGCTCCTCGCCACTGTTGGTCTTACCCAGCTGGAGAAGTGAGGGGCAAGCGGTTTGTCCACTTCTCGATATGCGCAGTAAGATCTTGATGGCGGACCCGCTCTGCTCTGGTGCCCGTGCTCCTTGCTCACCAGGCCAATCTGGAAGTAGGCGGCCAACGTCCTAGCCTATATGCTTTCTCCAAACTCAAGTCACACATGGATTTTGTCCAAGCAACCTATGAAACTGGGACCCCAACCTTTTAACTCTGAAAAAAAAAAAAAATGAAGGCTCATTTCTAAAGGACTCACCCA
The DNA here is from genome assembly GCF_002288905.1 of Enhydra lutris kenyoni. Lineage (NCBI taxonomy): Eukaryota > Metazoa > Chordata > Mammalia > Carnivora > Mustelidae > Enhydra > Enhydra lutris. The sequence goes on from NW_019154110.1 coordinate 24,264,990, forward strand.
TGACAGATGTGTACACAAAGCCTTTTGAGTTTTATTTGTTCCTTGGGCTGGAGATTCGTCTTAACATGCATGCATTTTAAAACAGTAACAGGGTCTCGAACTGTTCCGAGCAGACATTAGACAAGCACAAGGGGCTGAAAATTCCTATTTTAAAAAAATGGAGGTCGCAGTGAGGAAACCAAGAAGTCACGGACATATGACGGGTGCTAGTGTATCCCGCTCCCCCACGAAGTCAGTCTAAGCTTCATTCACACTTTTTGATGACAGTAATCTGACCTGATGTTCGGGTGTGCCGAGCAGCTCCGCCCCCCCCCGCTAAAGGCTGCTGGTTCACAACTCACGGAACAGCTCTGTGCAGGGGAAGGGGGGTCCTCTGGAAGTTTCCTCTCCTGCCTCCCAAGGATCTCAGCACGACCCACTGGGGACAGCTGAGTCTCCTCTTCCCTTTGGAGGCACTATTCCTCCATGGCATGTCTCTTGAGGGAGGGTGGGCCATGTCCCTGCCCCCTGCAGACAGCTGGTGGATTTGGGGGCAGTTGTTCCAATGGGTTTTCCCTATGATTCCTGTGCTCAGGCTGGACCCACCCTCCCCACATTTCTGTCAAAAGGAATTGAGGTCCCTAGACTCGGGGGAGCCACAGCTCTAAGGCCAGAGCTGTAAAGGCTGCTGAAACACACGGTCCCTTCTGCCCCTAACGCTTGAGTAGCTCAAATGCTAGGGAGTGCTGAAGTTTTTTCCCTCCCAACCTGAATTAGTAAAAAGACAACAGGGGGTGGAGGGGTGGGATTGGCTGCTGAGAAAAGTCCCGGGTCTTTGGTCCACCTCCCCGGGGCAGGTCCTGGCAGACTGAAGAGGGGAACGTCATTAGGGTAGGAGTCTGTAGTCCCCAGGCCTGAGCACGACCAGGGGACCAGTTTGAGGCCTAAAGCACAGGCAAGAGAAAGGAAGAGGAGGAAGGGAGAGGGAAGGAAGAGCTGCCTGTGGTGGAAACTTAGGGGGTGTCACTGAGAACAGCCACAGGGGCGACTCGTGGCACCCGCCACAGACCAGTAACCCCTGAGCTAGATAAGGAGAGACGGAGTGCTGCTTCAGCTGCTCCTGGAACTGCTGGCTTCTGCCCGGGACCCCCAAAACGCAGGGCACAGGGAAGGAGCTTGCACTGGGGGACAAAGACTCAGTGGTTCATTAAAAGGAACAAGGGCCAGAGGCCTTCATCTAGTGGTCTAAGTGGAATTTCCAGAGAACCCTCGCTTGGGCTGGGAGGCCTGGGAAATGGGTTTCTCAGCCGTAGGCTTCAGGACGGGAGAAGCTGTGAGCGGCTAGGTGGTTAGAGTGGGGAACGGAGAGGAACTGCACACGGGCTTCCCCATCCAGGCTCCACTCCAGCAGTCCTGTCCTATTCTTACACCCTTGTTCTTGGGAAACCCCAAACTATTCCGGGGTGCTGGGAGACTGTTGGAGCTTTTCTTCGGGGCTCCAGAGAGGAAGGCTGAGCCTAGTCCCTTGCCCTCGGATGCCTTCTACAGCCCACAGAGGGAACGGTGGGGCTCGGAGAAAGGAATGGGGGCAGACGAAAGCTTGGGGACCAGTTCACTTTCTCCACATTCAGACCACAACCCAAATATACCTGCATCATTACAAAAAGAGAAAGAAAACTGGTATAAACCAAAATAAACAGTTTTTGAACACTTGAATGCCAAAGGAATTAGAGGGCCAAACCCAAGGTTTTGAAGATAGCACAGAGAATGACCTTAAAAACAAAAAACAAAAAAAACCCCACCTCAAATCCACCCAACCACAGCTCAGATTTTTTACCCAAACAACAATACTGTCAGAAAAACAAAAAGAGCATTTGAAACAGAATGCTACTCTCAAAATGTAAACAATATACCAGGAAAAAAAAAAAAAAAAAGAAACCCACGAAAACACAAAAACTCAATGTTAAAGAAGCTAGATACCGGGTAGCTCATCTTTAACTGAAGGATCGTGTTACACTTTTCATACACATGATGGCAACATGATCAGCAGACCCAGCGCAGGAAGCCGCCGGGAGCCCAAGGCTGTGGCCGCAGCAGGGGGAGGGGGGACAGGCCACCAGGCTCTGAAGACGCTGGGCCTCCTGAGGGGCAGATCCAAATTTTCATTCTTGATTAGGAGGTGGGGAAATCAAGTCCAGACATTATTCCTACATAATCTCTTCCTAAGTCTGACTGGTTTTCTCCATGAGCCACTTGGTTCCAAGTTCTTCCCCAAGTCACTTGGTGGTCTCGCCCCTTTGCGGGGCCGGGGCTGTCTGATCTGTCTGCCTCTTCCAGAAAGGTTCCAGCAGTCCCAGTGGGCTCCAAGAATGTGGCCTCCCTTCCTCCCTGACCTGAAAGCTGTGGGTAGGGCCCCGACACGGCACTGGTTCCTGCTCCAGGAGCTGAGCCCGGCCAGGTTTGGAGGGAGCCACAGGAAACCAATCCATTTGTTCCAAATGCTTCCACAGACTCGCTTCGCATGTGCGGGGTTATGTACAAGTTCCATCATATCTCATCCTAAGTCCCCAGTTCCGACCCAGGGCTGCTGCCGTCCTAGCCAGACCAGACTGCTCTGACGGCGTCACAGGAGGACACGTGGCTCGGTCCTGGGTCACTCAGCAGCTGGGCAGAGGCCCTGAAGGACGCTCAGGACGCCACTCCTGAGGAAGGCCAGGGGAGGCAGGTTTGCGAAGGAAAATGCCCCCAAAGCCCGGGGCAGGCGATCCCCAAATCAAGCCTCCAAACTGGATTTCGTGGGTCCCCTACTCAAGTGACCCCGAAATAACCTCAGGCTTGGACGTCGCCCTCCAAGGTGCTGGTGGGGTGCACCCCTGCTGGCCATGACTGTCCAGGCGACAGACCCACAGGCACGGGCCTCAGATCGTCTACACTGCGACCCTGGCGTTTGAAGAGGCTTCTCTGCAGGGAGGGGCCCAGGCAGGCAGAGATGTGGCCCAGCGAGAAGCTCAGCTATGAGGGAGGGTGCCCAGGGCCAAGGTCAGAGGGAAGTAAATGGATGGAGGACACGAGGTCTCATCTGACACCCAGTGGCAACTGGGGGTCCTGCTATCCGTAAAGATGCTTCCTAGTTCCTCTTGACCCAGCGGAAGGCAGGCCTTATGGACAGGATGAGGGAAGGCCAGGGGCCAGGGGCATGGACGATGTTCACGGGGTTCTGTGAGAACCTGCTGTCCGACAGCCCGGCTGCGACCCCCACCCCCAACCATCCCACGAGGATGAACTCACGCCCCTGGGAGATCTCTCCTCATCCAAGATGCCTGGTGCTAATCTGGAGCCTTCCTTCAGGAGGACAGCATTTACATGGAGGAATCCGGTAACATTTCACTTGGATCCGAGGCAAAAAGGAGGAGGACATTGTGCACGATACTCCGTAACATTCAAAAGTTAATCCAGACAAGATCCAATGCAGCAGGGCTGAGGTGTCTGACCTCCTGTCCTCTGGCAACGGAGCATGTGGACCCTTGGCCGGGCCCGTGGGGCGCCCTTTTAACCGAAGGGAACCCAGAGCAGGGCAGGGATGGGGAGGGTGACGGGGTGATGACACACATCATTATAAACACCAAACCTGGAGCAATGAGATCGCAGAGACGGAACCCACAGAAACCCACAAAGTCCTCTCTAGCCCCAAGGTACTGTAAAAGGTTACAAGGGAACAAAAAAGAAACCCCTCTTCGACCTGGGTCAGAAGGGGGTAAAATCAAGGGTGAGCGGAAGGTGAGGTGCACCGCGGGAGCACGTGTCCACGCAGCACCTCCCCTCCCCACCCCCACTGGTCTTTCTGTCCTGGGTGCTGGCTCCTCAACAAAGCCCTCCCCTCTGCTCCCCACCCTCCCCTCTGCTCCCCACCCTCCCATCCAGCCCAAATACGCCCTCTCCCTTTTCCGACCCCGACCCCACATCCGGCTCTCTGGCTCTGGCTGAAGGTAGAAGGTAACTACGTGAGGATGTTGGACATGAACTCGTTGAAGCGTTTGGAGTACTGCTCAGGGTTCACGGTCGAGATCTCGGCCCCCGCCTGTAACACATAGAGGCTGACTCAGGTCCAGGTTGAGCTCCCCGCCCTAACTGGGAGGCTACTGGGAGGCTCCAGCAGGGAGGGGCCTGGGGAATCAGGACCCTCTGGCTTGGAGTGAGAACAACGCTACAGCCCAGCCTGGCAGGCTGCCCGGAGGAACGGGTCCGTCTCAGAGAGGCCGTGGCCTGACTCCTGATTCACAACTCCAAGCCTGCGCCCACTGAAGGAGCAGCAAGGTGGTGGGGAGGTGGTGGAGAGACTCGGAATCTCTGGGCAGGGTCCCTATTTGGAGACAGGAGCTTCAAGTCCAAGGGGAGAAGGGTTCCTCGGGGAGCAGTGCGGGCGCGAACAAAGCCGCTAGCTGCAGTGACACCCAGCAGCCCCGGGGAGAGGAGCCGGCAGACCGGGGGAAATGGACGGGGCGGACCAGCTGGCAGGGAGAGCAGCAGGGGTGCCCAGGGGTGTCCAGGAGTGGGGGGTGTGGGGCAGCAGGGGGGACTCACCCCATGCTTCACTGTCTTGGCGGCATGGGCAGCTTTCTTCTTCGCGTCGTACGGCGTGAGAATATCGATGATGGCCATGAAATAGACCTCCTTCTTGGGGGCACCTGCAGGGGAGGGGGAGCAGGGTAGGAGGAGGAGGGGGTGGGGGAACAACAGAAAGAAGACGGCTTCAGAAGCCTGCAGACCTGAGACCCAGACCCATCCCAAGCGTTCCAGACCTGAGGAGAGGAATGCTACTGCGGCCCTTCTCAGAGCCTTCAGAGCTCTTCTCTTGTTTGTGGACAGTCTTTCTAAGTGTTTAGAACCATGAATCGGGGCCAAACCCAGCCTCAGACATCCAGGACAAGCAGAGAGGGGAAGGAAAGCCTGACAGGGAAGGACCCCAGGGCCCCAGGAGCCAGAGTGACTGGCGGTGGCTCAGGAGGAGAGCCTGCGGGCAGAAAAAGGCCAAAGTCAGCAGTGAACGAGGCAGGGGTCCAGACACCCTGGGAGGCAGCTAAACAACGGGCCTGAAGGGATCGCATGGGGGCCAGGGCTAGGCAGGGCAGACGTGGGCCCCTACTTACTTTCATGGCTTTTCATGGCATAGACGTCAACAGAGGGGTCGAACTCCCCAGGGCCGAAGAAGCGGGGGAAGCTGAGGAGGTTGCCCGGGCTGTCGGGGGGCGTGCCGTAGGAGCAGAGCAGGTTGCCCCCCAGCCCGTCGTTCTCGCACTCCTCGTCCTCGGCCCGCTCCTCCACCTCCATCTCCTCCTGCTCCGCCCGGTCCACATCGTGGATGCCCACCAGTAGGCTGTAGTCCATGATCTTCAGCTGGGCCAGGAACTAGGGAAGGTGCGGAAGGAGAGATGGGAGGAGAGGTTACACTGGGCATCCCTGGGGCTCCTGGAAAGGGGAGAAAAGGCACTTCCTTCAAGTCCATTCTCCAATTCTGAAACACAGGTGAGAACAAGCCATCAGAGTCTCTGCCTTGCGTGGGCTCAGTGTCCGGCGGGGCGGACAGCCACTCCCGAGGGCAAGGAGCTGTGGGATCCCAGGGCAGCAGGGGGAGGGCTCTCCCTGGGGAGAGGAGGTGAGCTCGCCTGACAATGAGGAGCCGTCCGGCAGGCAGGAGCTGCAGGAGGAAAGGCAGCAGGAAGGCCAAGGGAAGAGGCCCATGGGGTCTGGGAATGAGGGAGGCTGTGGCGAGTCTGAGTGAGGAACGGGAGGCTGCAGTACACAGAGGCCCGTGGCCTTCAGGCCATAAATCACACCCACTGGGGGCCCGAGATCCGGTCTAGTAGCCTGGAGCCGGGATATTTTTTTATGATGAAGTGGGAAATAGAACAGAAAATGTGAGAGGTCGTCACGTGAAGTAGGTAGACAGTAGTTCAGTTGTGTGTGTGTGCTAGGCTAGGAGGTAACACGTACTTCTCACTGAGGGCCACAGGCACAGTCCGAAATGCCACTAACTCAGCTTCCTTTACCAGTCAGGATAAGAACAGAGAGAAAAACAAAAAGGAAAGGGAACAGCCCTGAGAAGACCCAAGCAACACTCGAACCTCTTCCCGAAGGTCCGAAGCGGCTGTGGCGCAGTGTTCACACATGCATGAGGGTCAGTGAGCGGGATGATGTCTTGTGATTCCCAGGCTAGGACTCTGTGACTTGAAGAACGAGAAAGTATGGGGCTGATCAGATGGAGCCAGCCAGCCAGAAATCCAGCTCAGCGAATACTGAGGCTGCAGTCACTGGTCAAATCCTCAGTGAAGCGGCCTGCGGCCGCCATGCAACACATGCTAGGCACTCTGCCATGGTCACCGGGAGACTGTCAGACAGACCACGGTGACCAGCACAGCCCCACACACAGGCCCCTGGGGTTCTAAAAGCACAAGCAGCCCTGATGGGAGAAGATCTGCAGCCTCTCCTCTAGAGAGAAAGTTGGGGAGCACCATGCCAAGCACCTCCAGATGAGCCCCTCTCAAGGTCCAAGGAGAGGGGCCTGAGGTCCCAGAAGAGAGAAAGGCTATGACCCACACCCGCTCCTATCCACCTGAGAACACTCAGGAAGCAACAGGCAAGGGAAAACAAATGAAATGTGTAAACTGCCTTAACTTCCTCTCAGGAGTGTAGGGAGAAAGGGAGGACAGGGAGGAGAAAGACTCTGAACAAACTGAGAGGCAGAATAAAGGCACAGACAGAGCAGGCGGTGACGAAGGAAAAGCTTCCTAGAAAAGAAAGCCGTTCGCAAAACCTACGCACACAGCAGCAACATTCACAGTGAATGGGTCCAAGTGTGACAGTTAAATTTTGGTGCGCATTTGGTCAGATATTATTCTAGGTGCATCTGTGAGGGTGTCTGTAGATGAGATTAACATGTGACTCAGCAAACTAAGTAAAGCAGATTGTTCTCCCCAGTGTGGGTGGGCCTCACCCAATCAGTTGAAGGCCTGCGTAGAAAGAAAAGGGTGACTTCCTGTGAGTGAAAGGGACTCCTCCTGCCTGAGTCCCTTGGAGCTGGAACATTAGTTTTCTCCTGCCTTCAGATACAGACTAAACATTGGCCCGTCCGAGATCTTAAGCCTGCTGGCCTCCAGACCGAAACCACACCGTCTGCTCTCCTGGGTCTCTCCAGCCCACCAATTGCAGCTCTGGGGGACTGTCAGCCTCCATAACTGTGGGGGCCAATTCTTTATACTAAACACGGGGCTGCCTAACTATTTACCCATCCATCCACTGGCACCATCTACTCGTTCTGTTTCTTTAGAAAATCTTACCTATTACACCAGTTCCCCTTTGATGGATGAACGGGTACACATATGATGGAATATTATTCAGCCTTAAAGGGACGGCCATTCTGACAGGTGCTACAACACGCATGAACCTTGCAGACATTACGGTAAGTGCAAAAGCCTGACACAAAAGACAAGTACTGTGTGATTCCACTTACATATAAAGTACTAGAATAGTCCGGTTCACAGAGATGAAAAGTAGCATGGTGCTTGGCAGGGTTTAGGGAGAAGGGGAAGTGGGGAATCAGTGTGTAATGGGGACAGAGGTTCAGTATGGGAAGACAAAAGTTTCTGGAGAGGGATGGCTGGGACAACTGCACAACACAGTGACTGTACTCCATGCCACTGAGCTGTGCATTTAAAAATGGTTAAGATGGTAAATTTTATGTTATGTGTATTTCACCCCAATAAGAATAAATAAGAAAACACTTCTAAAAGTTTGTAGGATTTGGTCTTAATGAACAGGCTCCCAACTTATGGAAACAGGAGATACCGAGTTATCAAGTGGTCAGGTAACACATCCGCTATCTAGCACCTGTCCTCCCCAGAAGAACTTCTCTGCCTCGAGTCCCGCTCCACCAGGAGGCCACTGGGTGAGGGAAGAACTGGAGCCAGAGAAAGGCCTGGTTGGTGGCGCTCACAGCTGGCTTCCCTTTGCTCTGATGACCAACATCCCCACCCCCCAACGATGGGAACACCTCCAGAAAGGAAGTTTAGGGGTGTTTGAAAAAGGCGTTGGAATAGAATAGTGAGGGATCAAGGAAAACGTTCCAACTTGAGCTACAAAGACTACTGTCATGAACATGCTGCCCGTGATGGAACCCTCATTTACACCCACACTGTTCAAATCACCAGCCTTCCTTTCCAGGAGTGTGGAAAGTAGTGAATTCAATTTTTCTTTTCTTTTTTTTAAAGATCTCATTTTTTTTTTTTTAAAGATTTTATTTATTTGACAGAGAGAGAGATCACAAGCAGAGAGAGAGAGAGGGAGGAGGAAGCAGGCTCCCTGCCTAGCAGAGAGCCCGATGTGGGACTCGATCCCAGAACCCTGAGATCAGGACCTGAGCCGAAGGCAGAGGCTTAACCCACTGAGCCACCCAGGCAGCCCCTAAAGATCTCATTTTTAAGTAATCTCTATACCCAACGCAGGGCTTGAACTTACAACCCCCAAGATCAAGAGTCACATGCTCTGCCGTCTGAGTCAGCCAGTCGCCCCATGAATTCAATTTTTCTTAAGGTTAGAGAGGCTCCTGCTCTGGGGACAAGAGGGGGCCCTCCTCAACCAAGGTGAAAATGAGGGTAAGTACCTCTACGTCCCGTTTCAGTTTTTCCAGGAAGTTCTTTTTACTTTCCTCTCCCACATGCAGCTTCTGTCCTTCATTGAGGAAGTCATTGTCTTTGAACGTTGGCAAGTCCTTGGCCTGGGAGAGCAACAGCAGTGTGAGGCCGGGCGGCCGAAGACACTCACCCCATGAGGTAAAAGAGGAAGGGTCCTCAGAGCACAGAGGGGCGGCCTGTCCCATCAACGGGGTCAGCACAAGAGGCCCCAGTCCCAGGCCTCGGGCAGGCAGGGATGGCAACTAGGTGGCAAACGTCAGGCAGAGAGGACAGACCAAAGCAGGTCTTCCTGCTGAGCCTGAACTACCTTGGGGCCCAGGCAGCCACACCCCAAGTGAGGCTGGCCAACGAGACAGAAACCGCCAGGTCTGCAGGACTGTGGACACAAGGCAAAGCTGGAGCTCGAGGCCAAGGCCAGGCGGGTGCCCAGTGACACAGCCCCGACAGAGGGCACGTGTGGGAACCAGGATAGGGGCTGTGATGGAGGAAGGGCCAAGAAGACTGACAGAAGGTATTTCTGATTCCAAGCGACCCAGGCCACACTTGATCAGTACCGGTCCCAGCATACCTTTTCTTTGTCGCTGGCTTCTCTGGCGACAGTGGAGCCCTGCAAGGACAAGAGCCGTCAGGAGAGATCCAGCTGAGGCAAACTCCGCTGGGCGGAAAACATGCACCGGTCTTTGGGGAGAGGCAGCAGGTGAACTGAAGGAGGCTGGTTAGAATCCTAGAGGGGCCAGGAGGCAGCAGCTGTTCACGCCCTCCGCCACAGACCACTGACAGAGCTCTGATTAGGCCCGAGGCTCGCGCTCTGCAAACAGGACTGTACCAAGACTCAGTCCCTACCCTTAGAGACTTCCCTTCCAACAGGGGAGAGCGGCATTAACAAGTGGTTACATGATTAACTAATCCATTAATCACACTGGTGAGAGGTGGAACACGGGAGGACATGCCGAGAGCAGGTGGCACAGGGGTGGGTCTGGGCTAGGGAAGGACAGCGGTCCAGGCTGGCTTCCGGCAGGAAGTGACGTCTGAGCCGAGCAGGAAGAAATCAGGTGGCAGAAGGCAGAGACGGACAAAAGAATAGGGAGGGAAGAGGCCAGGCGGCCGTGAGAGGGGCTGGGGAGGCACAGAGCACAGACCAGGAAGGAATGGAAAGGACAACACTATGGCTGCAGTGGGGAGAGAGACAGGGACATGAGGTGACAAGTCAGGAAGCCGTCTTCGAGAACAGTGGAGCGCTGTGGCTCCCAGGCACAGGCGTGTTCCTTTCCGTGTCTAGAAATGTGCGTGTGCTGTCAGTCCACAGGGCCTGTCTCCTGGCGGCTGCCCTCGGAGAGCACACGCCCCCGACGGGAGCTGAAGAACATCGATGGTGACATAAATAAGGCATGTTAAATAACCTCTTGTCCCTGTCACTTGGACTTCCAACAGCCTCTGACCCAGAGGAACTGGCCACATCAACTCCAGGGTAACCTGCCTGTGCTGAAACCCCTGCTCCCAGGCTTTCCCATTATGAGGAAGCCTGCGGGGGCGGGAGGGGGGGCGCGCCAAAGCGCAGGAGGGCAGAGCCCGTTACCTTGAGGTCGTACTTGCGGTGTACAGTGAGGCGGTGGCTGAACACGTTCCTGGTGACCACCATGTAGGTCTCCACGCCGTCCACGGTCAAGCGGTACATGCCCAGGAACTGTGGCAAGAGCGTGTTGCCGTGACACTCCACTATGAACTAGAGCAAAGGGAGGATGGACGGGCGGCTAAGGAACGATGGAAGGCGCCGGACGGCCAGGGCTCTGCCCAGGCTCTGCCCAGGCTCCACAGCCACTCCCGCCCCCAGCCGGCCCCGCCAAGTGAGAGCTTTGGGTCTCCTGTTCCTGGGCCGCCACTGAAACATCCGTGTGAAACCAGATTCTATTGCCGGAGATAAACTGAGGCAGGCCTGTGAGCGGGCTGCAGGGGAAAGAGGAGCGGCTCCCCCTCTGCCAGTAGTTCTTAGCCATGCGGCACCCCAGAGGTTCCGCTGTAGCCCCGAAGACCAGAAGTCCCTTTCACCACCTCCTGGCGCCCCAGAGAGAAGGCAACATTCCCCGAAGGCCCAGGTACTAGGCCCAGGGCGTGCGGAGAGCCTGCCTGGGAAAGGAAGTGACCCTGCCCAGCCCCCGGGGACCTCTTTTAGAAGAAATGCGGCAGGTGCTACGGGGAGCCACTTCCCCACTCTGACAAGAAACAGCTGTTCCACGGGATCTGAGTGAGTGGGGAACGTGCCTTCACTCTTGCTTTTTCCCTTTTTGCAAGCAGGCATTTCAGCTCCACACCCAGCCCCGGGGGAAGGCCAAGTGCTTGATTCTCAGGAGGCAGGGACCATGGCAAGGGGCCTGATCCCTCCCCAGGAAGCCGCCCAGGGCCTCTGTCCTCCCCCTGCCACCCATCCTCTCCCACCCAGGCTCGGGACTCACCATACCTGGTGGTATTTCTTTAGGATGTTGTGCATCTCGGCCACGTCCTCACTTGACACGGTCTTGATGACAAAGCGTCGGTCGTAGGTGGTGAGGAAGCGCGTGCCACAGCGGCCCTGGCTGTCACTGTTGATGGGGGCACTGCGCGTCACTGAGTTCTGAGGGACGGAGACAAAAGCGGGCTGGTCTTGGGAGAGGAACGAGGGCTCTGACCTTTACTTGGGCCAACCACGCTGGGACAGGCAGGCCCTGACCCTCCCCTGGTGTCATGGGAAGTTCACTTCTCTCCCACAGGACTTCCTGAAGAGTGACAAGAGTTGCTCCTAACCACCTGCTCCTGATCCCTGATCGGAGGGGCAGCGGGCTGGCTGCACCAACACTTCCTTTCCTTCTGACCCCTGAGAATGACCCTGTCCACAAGATCCCTGCCTCAGGGATCCCTGCCCTGACCTGAAGCCCACAGGTAACCTGACCTTGCATGAGCCATTTCACTTCTCCACTCCTGAATTTCCTGACCTGGAACACAAGGAGGCAGTCCAAGATGGTTTTCCCAGTTTCCTGGGGTGACAAAGACAAAGCTTAGGGACTAGTCAAGATGTCCAGCATAAAGCAGCAATGGACAGTAATCTCTTTTTCTTGGACATACCCTGGTCCTGGAAAACCCTTCCCACAGCAGACAGGTGCTGCTCGCCTCTCTGCCCAGCCCCTCTCCCCTCACCTCACACTCCTGCTTGTCTGTGCAGAGCTATGAGGCAGTTCTGGGGAGCTTTTCTGGCTCTGCCACTGCTCCTCCTCGAGGCCCCATTCCCACTGGGCTCAGAGAGCAGTAGAAGCCTCTAGAGGGGGTGGAGGGGGAGGTGTGAGTCAACCAAAGGGATGTGTTCACCAAGCAGACGCCGGGAGAAGACCTTTGAAAGGCAAGGCAGAGAGGAAGCCCCAGCTGTCCCTCTTCCCAAGCAGACACATGTGGGGATCTGCTCGCAGAAAGGCCTCCTCTCTGAGCCCTTCCCTCGGCTCTTACCTAGGGTCGGACACTCTGCCCTCCCCTGGTGCCTCCTCAGGAGACCCTGGGGGAAGGAGGGAGCGCCACCCTCACAGGGAAGACTCAAGTCTGAAGTGGGGAGATGCTCCCTAAAAGGGCACCCCCAGGGATGCCTGGGTGGCTCAGTGGGTTAAGCTGCTGCCTTCGGCTCAGGTCATGATCCCAGGGTCCTTGGATTGAGTCCCACATCCGGCTCCTTGCTCAGCAGGGAGCCTGCCTCTCTCTCAGCCTCTGCCTGCCTCTCTCCCTGCTTGTGCGCTTTCTCTCTCTCTCTTTCTGACAAATAAATAAATCTTTTAAAAAATAAATAAATAAAAATAAAAGGGCACCCCCAAAACAGAGTGTTCCCCTATCCAAAAAGGTCGAGTAGGAGCTATAGCGGAGGGCCTCACTCCCCCAGCCTGGTCCTCCTTCCACAAAGCAGAGCAGGCCCCCAGCCTCGCGGGGAAGCATGCTCCCATCCCTGCCTCGTTTCCAGGCAGCGGGCTCTGGCACTCCACGTGGTCAGAGTCCCCTCCCCGAACACCACACGCCCTGCCTCTTTTAGTCGGGAGCACAGTCACTTGCCCACAAGGTTATTAGAGAAAAAAATGCAGACACGGAGAGGATGTGGTGAGAGCGCGGAGGGAAGGGAAGGAGCCACAGCGGAAGACGGCTGAGCAGCCTCAGGTTGCAACAGTGGCAGGTTATCAGAAAACCTCCAGCTCCAATCAGGTCATGGTTTAGCTCCGGGTTCGGTCCCAACAGAGGGGACTGGAGGCACCTCCCAGTACCTCTCAGGCACAGCTGTTCTTGAGCTTTCCGGCCTCTGCATCCCTGTGCCCTCCTCTTGGTGAGAGCATCTTTGGGGCCTCCCTCCAGAGTGGACGGGAGAGGAGAGGGGTCTCACCCAGGTTCCTCTTGCTCCTCGGGACCTACTCCGTGAAAGGCTTGCTAGGACCCGGCCGGGAGGGGTTATGGTACTGCAGATTTGGATACCCGTCTTAGACCACACTAGGCCGTATGGTCCTTCCCCCGCACCCCCCTCCCCAGACCACAGCAGGTCAGCTGAACTTCTCACTGCTAGCAAGGTGAAGTGGAGAATTCTCCCACCGTCACCAGCAGGCTTTCTGCCAGGGGAAGAAGGTCCACAGAAGGTGCTAGGTGGGGCAGTGACAGAAACCACAGCCTAGGAGTCAGACGGTAATGTCCCCAAGACTGGGTGGGAGGAGCGCTCCAAGCAGGCCAAAGGCCGCATCATCAGCCCTGAGAGGGGGCAGTCGCCGGCTGCACGGGCCCCAGGGGAGGCAGCGTGCATGCCTGCCAAGGTCACACTCCCCTCCAAGTCTTCCTTTTCTACTCTGTCTTATCTGCTTTAAGAGGCCTCATCATCTGCTGGCAACAATTCTCTCTTTTAAGAAGGGTTCCTGGGCCTAGATGGGGAATGTCAGACTGAGATGAGGCAGCTTCCACAGCCCATCCCCCTCCCTCTGCTCTCCCTCCTGGGGAGAGGAGACAGAGCACTTCTGGGCCCCAACCCCTCCAGGAGCCCGATGGTACCAGGGGGAGACCCCCAGGCTAGAGCGGGACAGGACAGGAAGACAGAGCACGAGAACGGGGGACTTCCCTCTCCTTGTCCTGTGGCCTCCAGACCCCACTGCACTCCCTGACCCCTCCGACCACAAAGACACCCCGTACCTGGTAATCCTGATCATCAATCCCAAACCTCTCCCGGAGATTCCGGAACACCATGGGGCAGTACTCCTTGAACTTAAAGCGGCTGGGGAGGTTCTCCCTAGGGCAGAGCGGAGAAATGTCTTTGTGATCCCCGCCCCTCCTCGTCCACCTGATTCTTCATCCGAACTTCTCTGGGTTTGGGCCACAGGTCACCGGGATCGGAACAGTCTGCGGTGCTCAGAATGTAGGTTTCTAGGCCCCAGAAATTCTGGAGAGGAATCTGGAAATCGGTACTTTTAACAAACATTCCTGGTGATGCTGAGTGTGTTGAGTTTTAAATTTTTACATCCCTGTGTTCATTTTGTAAAAAATGAGTCGACCTGTATCCTTAGGATTTGAGTACTTTTTCTGAGTGTATGTTCTCTTCTGACAAAATTTACATGAAAGGGGAAAAACCTCATCTGCTGAGAAGTGAGATGGAGCATGGGCCCCACTGCCCAAGGGCCGAGCTTACACACGGGAGTGGCTGCGTGTGCACAGCTGCTGTGAGGCAGCCGGCAGTCTGACGGCTAAAAGGAGCGCCTTTTCTCAACCAATTTTCTCCTCTGAGGAAGATTCTACCAACATGGCCTGAAGATGGTTACACCCACGAAGCCCCAGGCTTCCCTCCGGATGGAGGACGAGAGCGCTTTGGATTGAAGAGGTCCTCAGTCAGCTGACTGGGATCCCAGCTTTTCCAGAAGCCTGTCTGTGGGCTGCTGGCACCAACTGCCACCCTTCCTGCTCCTTAGTCAGTAAGCCAGACTCCCAGGAGGGGAGAGGATAGCCCTGAAGGGTGGCCTGCTCCAAATCCTCTGTCTTTACAACGGTTCCCTTGCTCAGGGACACCCTCCAGGGACTATACTCCAGGATGACACACTTGGAGGGAATAAACAGCCGCAGCTTCTCCTGAAGGCAGGGGCCTCCTCTGCCTCCCCTTGGCACTGGCACTGTGGTCTAATAATTAGCACATCAACAGCCGTTGGGAGGACAAAAGGAATAAAGAAAGACGGAGAAGAGACAGGATGCTCTGCTTTAGGCCAGGATGTCAAGGTGGAGCCTCACCAGAAGCTGTGAACCCTGGAACAGGTGGTGGTGCGATGTCCCCTCCCAGGGCCCTGAGCCCTGGGACAGAGCCCCCTCCTTTCTTGCCTCAGGCCCAAGGGCTGCCTCTCTTTCCTTGGGGGGTGCGATACTGTGATGTGTTTGGTCTCTGTTCCTGTCTGAGGTACAGAGCAACTAAAACCGAATTTCTGAAGTCATAAGAGCAATAAACATGTCTTTTTTAATTCCTAACAAGCCCCTTTCAACCACATCTGAGTTTATGTGAATAAGGTGACTTTTGGCGGAGGGGAAGGGCGCTTGGGTGGCTCGGTCAGTTAAGCATCCGCCTCTTGATCTCAGCTCAGGTCTTGATCTCAGGGTCATGAGTTCAAACCCTGTGTTGGGCTCCACAATGAGTATGGAACCTACTTTTTAAAAAAAGGTGACTTTTGGAAAGCTTCAAAGGTTCGGTGCTGGTTGGAACATTCAGTCCTACTCCCCTGACTTGCAAGGGAGGGGAGAGGGGCTGGAGGATGAACCCATTACCAATTGCCAATGACCCATCAATCACACCTTCGCAATGAAGGCAGGGCTCTGGGAACTTGCGGACTGCCAACAGGTGCAAGCGTGGGGACGGGAGTGCACCCAGAGAGGGCGTTCCTGAGCTGTAGCCTTTATAATAAACCAGTAAGCAAGTAAATAAACTGTTTTTCCAAGTTCTGTGAGCCGCTGTAGCAAACTAACCAAACCCAAGGGGGAAGGTTGAGGGAATGCGGGACCCACTGCAGGCTGGTCACTGACCCAGGTGACCACCTCAACCTGTGATTGGCATCTGAAGACGTTGGGGGAGGGGGAGCTTTGTGGGGCTGAGCCTGTGGGGCCCAACGCTGAGTCCAGCCACAGTATCGGCTCCCCGCCCAGGACACCCCGCCATCCCACACAACTGCTCCACGTGTGGAAAATCCAGGGAAGTGCGACGTGGTAGCGAGAGGCATGAGAGCAGAGCACAAACCCAGGAGTCTTTCTTCTACAAGGGTGGCTGGCTGCTTAGCTCTGAGGACAGAGGGCTTCTAGAATACGATGTTATTATTACATACTATGGCAGGGAGAGGCCACTAAGGGGTGTTTTCAAACCGAGCTTCCCCTTCAGACTAACAGTTTGAAGTGGTGGGGTGACAGAGCCCAGCTGAAGGGGTGCCGGGGACTATGAGGCCAGGGAAGGTGGCGCCGGGATGCGAGCACAGAAAGGAGGGCGTGCGCAGCATGCGCCCCCCCGGGGTGGCCTGCAGTGGGCTTCCAGAGCAAGGCCTCCCAAGGCCTTAGGGCAGGACCCACCTGCTCCAGGCAAAAGGGCTGCTCCAGCCCAGAGACGCCCTCCAGACACCAGTGTTAGTCCCAGAAGCCACAGTGAACAAAAGTGGGAGGAATTACTTTGGAAGGCGCCCCTGGGCACTGTGCTCAGCCTGTGACCCTGGCCAGGAACATGTCTGGCAGCTTCTTGCCACAGACAAAGATCAAGACAGGGCCACCACTGTCAGCCTCCCACTAGACACCAGCTCGCCGCTCCCTAACCTGGCCCCAGATGAATCACCCTGGGTCGGGCCACACGCCCAGAGGGACCCTGGAGGTAGGCGGATAAAGTAGAATGACAGAATGACACAAAGGGAAGAGGCACATAATGAATGGATCTTCCCAGCCAGTGTGTCTGCCAGGAGAGCCAGGTGTCGCTGTCACACCCTGCCAGGTGCCAGCTTGGCACGGCCACGAGTAGGTTCTCAGAAGCTCTCCGCCTTGAGGGAAAGGGCTGTCCACAGAACCTGAGCCCACTCAGGAGGCCACTTACTTATTGAAGAGATGATTGTCCACCTTGATCTTGCTGTATGCTTTGAAGTCATCTGGCATTAGCATGACAGGCACAGGGACATTGCTCAGCTCATTGATCTGCGAAGCAAGGGAAAAGTGAGAGCTTCTCAGCCGGGAGGCCACCTGCCTCAGAGACACGAGATGCTACAATGCGAACGCCACCATCTCACCAAAAGTATGTCCGTGGATTCCCTCCTTGTCTTTATTTCTGCTCTTCTCTTCAGAGAAGTTCCCAATCTCATCTCCACCTATTATAGAGATTCTCCCCACCTGATAAACTCCGGCTCAAAAGGCACCTACTCCATGAAGCTTTCCATGATTGTCTAGACCATAAATGTTCTCTCTGACCCTGAGATTCCTGAAGTCGTGTTTGTCTCCATCCTTTGGCCATCGCACAGCCTCCCTCACATTGTGGTATTAATGCTTATCAACCTCACAAGCTTGCTAGACTCTAAGTGAGGCCAAGATTGTATTACTTACTGATCCTTGTAAGCCAAGGTCATCTAACTGATCTCTGGAGGCTCCATGGTGCTTGGCCCCATGGTCTGCATATGGCAAGTATTATATAAATATTTGCTAAACGTAGCAGTAAGTGGATCAATGAATAAATATCACACAACCTATGTGGGTACTGAGGCCTTTAACATTTTCCTACCAATTGTGGGTCACTCAAGATGTTGGGCTGGGGTAGGAAAAAAGCTGGATGAGTTTGTGTGGGTGTATAACTCATCTCCAAAGTAAAGGATTAAATTTAAAGTGAGAAGGAGAGGTAGGCATCTGGCCACTGGCTCATTCTTCCCCTCCTGATTAAAACAGGGCCAGCTCCTCAAGCCATGTCCTGCCTTAGGCTGACTGCACGAGATGGGGTAGGGTGCCTTGCCCCACCACAAACAAACCTTCCCATTGGCTTTCATCCCCCTTCGGGGAGCTGGAGGCTGGCAGGGAGCTGGCTTCCCATTGGCACAGAGCTGAGAGCGTGTCTCCTGCCCTTCCCTGTCCCTAGCTTAGCCAATTAGTGGTCTAATTAGCCGCAGATGTCCTCTCCCTTCACAGCGGAGTATTTGACATTTGACCCCTCAACCCAGCGGCCACTAATGCATTCAGGATTTACAGAGGAAACCCTAGGTCTGCCTTAATGGATGGGGGGGGAGGGGACGCACAGCCTTATGTCTCCCGGAGACTTTCCTTGCAAATCCTATTATCTCAATGAGGCCCATGTGGCAGGGAGGGAATAACCGAGACTCACAGGAGCATAAATGGGGGAAAACAGCATTTAATTTGCTGCCCCTTTCATGCTCCAAACTTTTTTTTTTTTTTTTTTTTTAATGTAGAAATGTCAGAGGGTGGAAGAAGTTGGAAGTTAATGCAGGATCTGGGCTGGGGAACCACACTTTCCTAGAACTGGTGAAAAACCTAACTTGCTCCCATGGAAATGAAGGCAGGCACAGGAGTGTAGACGTCTGGGGAGGGGGGCGGCAGGGTATCGGCAGAAGCTGCCAGTGGGGCAGGGACTCAATAAACTGCTGGCAAAAACTGATGGGCACAGACACCAGAGTATATCCTGTATATGAATTCCTCAAAGAGGGATCTCCAGTGAGAGCAATCCGGGAAGAAGCTGCCTAGATTGGCTGGGGGCCATTGATCCACACGAGAGGTACGATTCTGGGGTGACAGAAGTGTTCTATGTATTGTTTGGGGTGACCATTACATGATCATATATACGTGTGTTGAAACTCATCCAACTGGACACTGAAAATCCCCAGCACCCAGGTCTGTGGCAACCACCACACTGGCTTACTGGCCACAGGACAAAAGCCACACCATCTCCCGTTCCAGGGGGTGCTTACAGGGGAACCCGACTGCGAAGTGCGTGCCTGTGGAGGAAACCATTCCACTTCCTGGTTTTCCTGCCAACAGAAACAATTCACAGGAGCTGTCCCGTTTCCATTTTCCTGGCATATCTTGCTTGGCTCGGACAGCTGAAGAAGTTAAGAAGTTCACGGCTCTTGTGTCATTATCCCACTTTGCCAGTTCACACCTCCACACTAGAAAGAACACACCACACTGGCTCGAAGTGCATGGTTTTATACCAGAACGTTCCAGGATGTACTACTCATTGATTCTGCATGAGTCTATAATCCAGATTTGGTGCCAAGGCCAAAGGTACCAAAAGCTGGGATGTCCAGGAAAGACCGAAGCCCTTGCCTGATAGGGTCAGCTTTGCCAGGCCAGGGTGAATTTTTCTAATGGCACCTATTCAAGAATGCCCCATTCTGGTAACTTCTGGTTCAGCCTAGTTCGAATGGTTATAAGATGGCAGGTTTTTAGATCTCCCGTCATCTCTCTTCTTGACTACACAGCCCAACAGCAGGAAATTTCTGAGAGAATTTTTGGTGAACAATCCATATATATATGAACTATGTAGCCTCGCCCCTCCTTTCTACGGGGCCCCATGCAGATGATTCACTCTAAGGATTAGCTGTACTATTTTTTTTTTTAGTTGTGCTAAATTTTATAGCCCCAAAGAGTTTTATTCGATTTTAATTGAACAAGCACTTACTGAGATACCTACCACAGGCTTTAGTTCATGTTAGGGAGGAGGGGGTGCATGGGGGGCGGTGCACACAAGAGGAATAGGAGGCTTATCCTCTTAACGGGAAGATGAGACAAACCCATGACAACAAAGAAACTCAAAGTCAAGTGGTAAACATGTAGTGCGAACACGGGGACAGACACATCCAGAACAGCAGAGGCTCAGGTGGTGAGGTTAACAGAGTCACACAGACTCCTGGCCCTCACACGTCAGGCTAGAAACAGGGCACCTCATGCCTCTCCTGGTATTGCCAAGAGCACTTGACACTGGACGAATCTACAACAAGATCATGTTACACCCCCACTTAAGGCTGCCGTGGCTCAAGTCATCAACCTTGGGGTAAAGTTTTACCTCCTAAGCCTGGCATGGAAGGCCCCTCCTGACCTGGCTCAGGCACAGCCGAACTCTATTCAGTTTACTTCTACTCAGGGTAGTGAGGGCCTTACTCTATACATCCCGGGACGGTGCCAGGGCTGGGGATCCAGAAACAAGAAGACATGGGCTCTGTTCAGCTGGGAAAACGGCAAAAAATACAGTGCAATGAGTGCTATGGAGTTAGAGTACAGGAAGGGGGAAAAACAGATGAAGAAATTGGTGCTGCTGGGGGGTGGGAGTCAGAGAGCCGCTTGCTAGAGGAAGCTGAAGAAAAATAAATATACGTGAGAAAGGCCTAGGATGGTAGTTCTCAAAAAAAAAAAAAAAAAGACATGAAGGGAATCCCAAGCAGTGGGAACAGTCAGAACCAAGCCTCACAGCTGTAAAAGTATACTGCCCAGCTTAAGTACAGTGTGTGGGGGCAGTCTGGGGGGTGGCAGGGCAGGACAGAAGTGCTAGGGGGTGGACGGAGAGGACACAGGAAGAGAGGTGAATGGCCTAGTCTACTATCAATATTAATAAATAAGAGCTGCTTCTCTTTATTGAATACCTAGAAGTGGCTGGGGCTTTCACATTACTATATATATCACAGAGAACACATATTCTGTGCTATTATTTCTAAAGCTTAATTGCCACACAAACTGTTATTAATCTGATTTTGCAAAAGAAGTTTAGGATACCTTGCTCAAGGTCACACAGACAGGATGTGCTGAGTCAGGGTTTGCTCCCGGGTCTGTCTGGTACCCACAGCTTGGCTCTGCATACTCTGCTGTGTGAGCCTTCTTCTGGATAGCTACCTTGACTAAGGAAGTGTTCCCCCTTTCTTGCCTCTCTCCTAATAATCTGCAAGGAAAGTGGTTTTGCTCATTTTATAGAACATGAAAATGAAGTTCCAAAGCTACAAGAAGGGGCAGAGCCTGGATGTGAACTTAGATCTGTCCACTATAAAAATCTAGACTTGACTGCACAAGAAATGGGAAGTGCTCTCAGGTTCAAATCTGGGACCTCACATGATCAAACGGATGCTATAGAAAGGCATCCTGGAATCCAAATCAAGCAAGGATTGGACAAGGCAAAAGAAGAAGCGGTAACCATTTATGCAGCCATTATAATAGCTAAGGTGACAGACTGTGGCAGCAGGGACAGAAGAAAGGATAAAGCTAAGAGAATCCTTCAAGATCTGGCTAAACAACACTTCCTCTGTCACAGCGACCCTGTCTTCCTCTGTGCATCTTTATATCCCAAATAGCACATTCACTGGGGTAACGGTTTGCTCACATTATTTCACTTTTGCACGGGGCTGTGAGCCTCTAGAAAGAAGAGACGATCTTATCCATGCTTATGCCCCTAACACAATGACTGGCACATAGTAGGTGCATAATAAATGTTGGCTAGAGGGACAGATGGCTAGAAAAATGGGACTGAAGTATGGCTAACACCAGAATAAAGAGAAAAGAGACAGCAAAGCTGTTGTGACCATGCCAAAGACTCATGCTCTGAAGGGTGAGAACAAAGGTTAAAGTTGGCTGTGGAGGCTAAGACCTGGCTTTTTTTTTTTTAAAAGATTTTACTTATTTATTTGACAGAGAGAGGGACCACGAGAGCAGGAACACAAGCAGGGGGAGAGGAACAGGGAGAAGCAGGCTCTCCGCTGAGCAGGGAGCCCGACGGTGGGCTCAATCCCAGGACCCAGGGATCATGACCTGAGCCAAAAGCAGGCACTTAGCCGATTGAGCCAACCCAGGTGCCCTAGAAAGAGTCTGAAACAGCAGGGAGAAAGAAGAAACTTTATTTGGTAGACAAAGGGGAGTAACTAAGAGTTTCGAAGCTTGAAAGTTCATGACTAAAGCAATGTTCCAGGAAGACGTGCCTGTCCTCTACTATCTAGCACAATCCTGGGCCAACCCCTCTCCCCTTCAGTACAGTGCCCTTGTGGAATGCATATTCATCCAAGGATCACGTTAAATACAACATATTCGGATGGGAAATCTGTTCGGTTTCACATCACGTAAGTGGTTTTTGGATTATCCACATGATTAATTCCAGGAGCCATCAGCATAAGTAATAAGGAGGCTGACCAAGCTGAGTGAGAAATTTAGGAGCCCCGACTTCACTCTATGCTGATCCTACTAGAGATGAAAATTCAGTCACTAGTTCTAGTCTGCTGAACTTCTGATTCCAGAAACCTCTACTTCCGTGTATGACCTTCATAGGCACCCAGGAGGCGTGGGCCAGGCATGCAGGTTCCCTGACTTGTCCTACGGTTCTGTGGGCGGCTCAGCGGCAGGCCAGGCCAGCTAGCACTGACAGTCAGGTGTTACCTGCCCCCATCAGGAAACACGATGTCTTGAAAATCCCCAAGACCCAAGAAGTCCAAGTAAGACCTCAAACTAGACAGGAAAAGGGCAAGAACAGAGCCACGGGTGCCAACAAATTCAGTCCTGCGTTTATTCCTCCTTTTAAACGCCATAGTTTTTCTTCTCTTCCTGTTCTCCGTGAGGTGGAAAGGCCTGGTGAGGGGCGGCCCACTAGAGCAGGAATATTTACTGAAGATTTCTCAAGTCGCAGAGCAAGAGAAAAAGGCAGGTAAAAGAGGTTCTGGGTCTGCACTATGCAAAGAAAATGCATGGACAGCATGGGGGGTGGAGTGTGGGAGAGAAGTGAACAGACTTAAGAATGAATCTGTTCCTTACACCATACACAAAAATTAGTTCAAAATGGATTACACACCTAATTGTAAGCACTAAAACTGTGAGTTTGGGACGCCTGGGTGGCTCAATTGATTAAATGTCTGCCTTTGGCTCAGGTCATGATTTCAGGGTCCTGGGACAGAGCCCCGCATCAGGTTCCCCATACCCCAGGCTCTCTCTCTCCATAAATCAATAAAATCTTTAAAAAAACAAACAAACATACAAACAAAAAAAAACAACAAAAAACTAGGGCACCTGGGGGGCTCAGTTGGTTAAGCATCTGACAGCTCAGGTCATGATCCTGGAGTCCTGGGATTGAGTCCCGCATCGGGTTCCCTGCTCAGAGGGGAATCTGCTTTTCCCTCTGACCTTCCCCCCTCTCCTGATCGCTCTCTCTCTCTCATTCTCTTTCAAATAAATAAATAAAATCTTTAAAAAGCAAAAACTATGAGAGTTTTTCTTAGAAGAAAATACAGGAGTAAATTTTCATGACCTTGCGTGAGGCAAAGTCTTCTTAGATATGACACCAAAAAAGCAAGCAAACAAAGAAAATACACAAATTGGACTTTGTCAAAATTAGAAGCTGAGCTTCAAAAGATACCGTCAAGAAAATGTAAAAGATAATCCAAAAAATGGGAGAAAATACTTACAAATCATATCTCATAAGGGACTTGTACCTAAAATACACAAAGAATTCCTAAATCAAGGAGCATCTGGGTGGCTCAGTCAGTTAAGCATCTGCCTTCAGCTCAGGTCATGATTTCAGGGTCCAGGGATCAAGCCCTGCATCACACTCCCAGCCTCCCTGCTCAGTGGGGAGTCTGCTTCTCCACCTCCTTCTCCTTCTACCCTTCACCCTGCCCCCTCCATCCGTGCTCAAGCTCTCTCTCTCTAAAAAAGAACTCTTGTAACTCAATAACGAAAAGTCAACCCAATTAAAAATGAGCAAAAAATGTTTTTAAAAAATTGGACAAAGATCTTGACAGACATTTCTATGATGAAAATATATAATTGACCGGAGCGCCTGGGTGGCTCAGTCCGTTGAGCATCAGCCTTTGCCTCAGGTCATGATCTGTGGGTCCTGGGACTGAGCCCCATGTGTGGCTCCCTGCTCCGCAGGAAGCCTGCTTCTCCTACCTCTGTCCTACCCCCTGCTCATGCTCTCACTCTCAATCAAATAAATAAATAAAATATTTTTTTAAAAAAGAAAATATATAAATGGCCAATAAGCACATGAAAAGGTACTCAAAACCATTTGTTATCAAGGAAACACAAATCATAACCACAAGGAGGTAACACTTCGCACCCACTAGGGAGGCTATGACAAAGACAGACAATTCCAAGTGTTGACAAGAATGTGGAAAAAATGGAACCTGGTGTTTATCCTGGTGTTAGCCATACTTCAGTCCCATTTTCTAGCCATCTGTCCCTCTAGCCAACATTCACCGTGTACCTACTCTATGGCAGTCATTGTGCTAGGGGCATAAGCATGGAACCAGCACCCTGCTGCTGATGGAAATGTACAATAGTGTAGTTACTTTGAAGAACAGTCGAGCAGGTTCCTATTGGTTAAATACAGTTACTGCCAGCTGCTCCTAATCCTGGTGATCACCTGAGCGAAGGTTCACGCATACCTGGTTCCTAACCCCGCCAACAGGTCAGCAAGCCCGGTTGGCCTCCTCTGGTCTTCACACCCCTCTCAGAGGCTATCTCTTCTCTAACTCCAGAGCCCCTAAACTGTATTTCATCCACTAAAACACTGATGTTCTCTCTTTACTAGTTCTCCCCTGACAGATCTAAAGTCTTCTTCTTCTTCTTCTTCTTTTTTTTAGTTTTATTTGTTTAAGTAAGCTCTACACCCAACATGGGGCTCAAACTCACCACCCAGAGACCAAGAGCTGCGTGCTACTCTGATTGAGCCAGCCAGGCGCCCCGACCCAAAGTCTTCTGACATTTTCGCCTGTTTCCTGCAGTCTCCCTCCACAAAGTCCACCGGCTGCACCTCTTGGCCACAAGAGGAGCTCCTGGGACGACACTGTGGTCAGTCAACCATGTCAGGAGAGTCACTGACTTCTGCCCTCCATAAAGACATATCCATCTGCCATCAGCCATAGACTATCATGCCCTAAACACCTAAAGGGGTGAGAAACTACAGAATCAAAGAAATGTGCTATCTGAAGCCTCAGACTGCAAAAAAGTAGCAAAAGTGGGCTTCTGAGGGAAGGCAACCTCCCAGGAAGGCTGCCGATACACCAAGAACGATGTAGTCCTGACCCCCTTGGGGACTGCAAGATTTTATACCACTCTTCTTTCAGGGACATGCCTCCATTTCCCAAATGGGGGACCCTAAAGTACCAGACCTTACACCGGGCCCCGATGAAGTACTAACGCTTGGGGCCAACTGAGCTGTGTCCAGGGAGCGGTGCCTGTGCCTGTCCCCCGAGGCACTCACACATCATGCCCCAAACCGTGGGTCTCGCTTAACGTTAACGCCTCTTCGGCTAGCCCTCAAACTTTTCTTCAAGTTAGCAAAGAGAGAAGGTGACAGCCTAACCCAAGAAAGACTCCCAGATGCCTATCCATCTCCATGCAGAGGCCCTTATCTGGGCAGGTTCACCGCCGGCCTATCAGAACACCCACCAACACACACATTCCCAGGAGCCCACAAGCACAGGCACACACACCCGAGCGTACATAACAAGACCATCATCCCCACTATCATGGCACCTGGCTGAGAAACAGACTAGGGACCAGGAGGCACAGAAAGCAACACCTGCCATTCAAGCACCACCACTGAATCACACAGCCCGCAGTCCCAGACTGTGAGCTGCCTCTTCTGCTGTGGGCATGGGGGAGCTAATCCTCCAGCTGGGGCCTCCATTTCTCCGTGTATAGAATCAGGGACCTTAGGTAGTTAGTGGCAATATTCCAAGGCAGGAGCTGTAAGATTCTCCACCAATTCTCTATATAGACAGGATGCTTTCTAGTGAGAAGCAGGCTGCAGGACAAAATCAAGGATTGACTTCCAGGCAGGGATACAAGGTCCACATTTTGATGACCCAGTTTCCCTCGAAATGTTGTCAGATGACCCCTGAGGCAGCAGGAAGCAGAAGAAACAAAGTCTACTGGACTACTGCCCCAAAGCTGCTTCCAGGGGTCTGGGCACTAAACCCACGCTACTCCCTTACCCTGGCCAGGACTCTCACCTGAGGGAGGTTCCTGAAAACAGTAACCTGTCCGAGACCAAAACACCAACAAAGACCTCACCATAAGCATGCACTTTTCCGTATTAGATTGAAGCTCTTAACACTCTGGCTCAGACTAAGGTTCATGGATCTCCAGCCAACCCTCTCCAGAGGTTTGCTCCTCTACAAAGGAAAACAAAAAGCCTTGCTGGCCCCAGGCCCCTCTGTTATCATTTGGTCTTGTGGGCTATTTCAAATGCTCTGAAAAATCAGCGTGCCTGAAGAACTGAAATTCACAGGCAACCCAAGCCAATAGTTTCATCTTCCTCATTCCAAACTTGTAGTTGGTGAAGTTGGGTGTTTCAGGTCCTTTTACTTCCTCTCATCATTCCTGGTGTAGGGACTCACAGTGCAAATGGTCAGAAGGCAAGGAACAGGTGGTTGGAAAAGAAAAAAGAAAGACCCTAAACAAACAGGGCACAAAGTCCTCCAGCTTAAGCACCAAAGCTGGGCTCCAAATTCCTGATAGGACAATCTCAAAGCACCCCAAGGGTCCAGGGGACCACCCTCTCATCCTAACCTCCGACCATTATCACCCCTTTCACGACCTTACAACAGAAAGCTCAATAAAAGAGAACTCAGCGTCTTTGAGATGAACACCATAGGAGAATGTAGGAAGGCACATTATTTCTACTATGAATAGTCTTCCTTATAATCAGGCCTCACCTTCTCTCAAATGGTTACATTCTCTCTTCTCCCTAAACGAGGAAGACCCTGGTAAAGTGTCTGTGGTTCAAGGAAGCCTGTGCTTCTCCAGTTGTTACATCTTGTTCATGAAGAAGAAAAGGAAACCCAGGGAGGATTTCCATAGTCAGGGGTGAGGAGGTCTGGAGGATGGGAAACTTTAAGCAGTCGCACCAACCAAATAACCAGAAATAGAGGAATATTCAGGCAGGCCAAGGCCACTTGCCCTGTCAACTGGACAGGGAGCTGGCAGCCGGTTGAAGGAACAAGGGGGTAAACACATGCAACAAACAGAGAGAGGGGATGAGAGCGATTCTGCCGCACCCAGGCCTTCCCCCAGCGCTCCAGGGACTGCCCGAAGCGAGCAAGCCCCACGCAGGAAGCCCGACCAGAGGGGCTGGAGGAGAGGGAGGGGGCGTCGGCATACCACCGTCGGAGACACCAGGCCTCGCTTGGCGCGCGGGGAGTGCACACCCGGCCGGGACGGCGTGCAAGGGTGGGGTGGGCGTGCAAGTGGTTTGGCGAGAGGCTGCGGGCGTCCTCAGCAGGACCCGCGGGGTGAGGGCCGGGCCTGCGGGGGGGCGTGGGAGCGCGCGGGGCCGCGCTCCGAGGGGCGCGCGCGGGGGAGCTGGTTACCGTGTGGTTCACCCCCCACATCAGGACGCTGAGGATCGGCTCGCTGGCCCGGAATAGCTTCACTTTCTGGCACACGAAATGCTTCTTCTTGGTCTTGGTCTTGCTGGCGCTGAGCGGCGCCACCGCCACCGCCGTGGTGCTGGTGCAGTTGGACGACATGCCCGGGGCGGCGGCGGCGGCGGCGGCGGCGAAAGGGGGGGGCGGCCGAGACGGCGCACAAGCCAGCGGCCCCAGGCCTCCCCGGGACCGATCCCCACCCCCGCTACCTCAACGCGCCATGGTCGCGCCCGTCCCGTTACCTCCCCACCCCGCCCCGGTGGTTCCGTCCGCCCCACGCCCCGCCCCCACGCCCCGCCCCGCCCCGCCCCGCTCCCGCGAGCCAGCCGGCTCGCTCCGAACCCCGCCCCCGAGCGCCGCAGCCACCGCCCCGCAGTCACCAGGCGCTCTCCTCCCCGCCCAGGTGGTAGCGTCCGTCCCGGGGAGGTAGCGGCCGCCCTTCCCGCCCCTCCTCCCCGGGCCTGATGGGAACCGGGCTGGCCTCAGGACAACTCAGAGTCCCGCACCGGAACGGAAAGGGGAGGTGGGCTGGGGTAGGGCTCGCCGTCCACCGCGGGAGGGTCCCTCTGTCCGCCCCCTCCCAAAGCCAGGGTTTGGCTCTTCCCCTCAACCTGACGTGCCAAGATGGCGGCGGCGCCCAGGCTCCGAAGGGGAGGAGGGGCGGGAATGCGAGGAGGGTGGGACGTACCATCCCATCCCGGGGGAGAGAGGAGAACCCAGCGAGGGGAAAAGGAAGTCCTGCCGGGAAAACCAAGGAACGCCCCCTCGCTCCACCCAAGTGTGGATCTTCCCACTCCCCTGGGCCTGGCGCGGGCTCCACCTACGGGTCACGCCCCTTTCCCCCGGGGCCAATGAGAGCCGCGGGCCCGGAGCCCTGGGTTTTATGAATGGGCCCCGCACCCACCCAGCTGCCGATTGGCCTCTTCCCTTCAAAGGGTCGAGTTAAGAGACCTGCGGCACCTTAAGACACCTATCCTGCAGCAGAAAATTGTAATCGTCTTATTCTCTGGCACACTTCACGACATCTGTGAGTGAACTGCCCACGCTTTGTTATGTAATTCCTCTCGGAAGAAGGATCTCCAAAGATTCGGATCTCCAAAGATTTGACACAAATTGCGGGTCAGTATTGTTCTGTATGGGAATTCGTAAATTCAGTACTCAGCACGTGGTTGTTCTTTAAACAGTTACAAAAATAAATGTAGCCTTTATTACCAAGTAATAAAATAAAAGACATAATTAGCATAGAGAAGCAGGATGAGGTGATTAAATGAATAACAAGTGAGTGTTACTTTCTCTCTGGGGAGAGACTGGGTTTTAAGTATTACAGTGCCTAGCATCTAAGTGCACATATATATAAACCCAAATTCGTTTTAAGCAGAATTAGGAATTAGCAGAACAAGGAACTAGCCCCGCTAATATGTGGGTCAAGAGGGCCTGAGGAGTTCATGGGTCAAATGAGGGCTTCTGGTAAAAGAATAGAAAAGGGAAAGGAGTAAAGGCAGGAGACTGGTTCCATGAGTTTTGGGGGTTTTTAATACCTGACTAAAAAATAGTAGCAAACTCCTGGAAATATAGAATTGTAATAAGATTACTACATGATTAAAAGGAAGCCATGAAATAAAACAGCTTCCATTTTATTTTAAGAGCCAGGGTGGGAGCACACTGGTAATTTGGTCCTAACTCCTAAAATCATTTGACTTCACGGCTGCACTGCCCACATGGGAGCCTGTAAGCAGTGTAACAGGATAGATCCCCTGGATCCTATCTACAAACCCAGGCTCCTCCTAAACTAGCTGGATTCAGAGGGGAAAAAAAGCTGACCTGCATTACTGTATTACTCGGTAACAAGATACAATATGGTTCCATTATATAGTAAAGTCACTTACCAAACAAGATGTTCTCACAAAGCTAACTTTTTTAAAAAGCATGTAAAAATTATACATTTGTACACATACACACTATACTTTTTACAGTTCAAAAGACAGTCCAAATAGTTCAACAGCTCATTTAGTGCTTTTTTGGATTGTGTCCCCTTCCAGATTCTTTGTCTCTCCTTGGCTCTGCCCTAAGCTGACAGCATTCTGTCACATGATCTTCTAAATCAAGAAAGATGTTCATTTATCCCACCAAGCACAGTCTATCTGGGCAACTCCGGAGAGAGGTTTCTGCAAGGTCTGGTCTACACTGAGGCACACAGTTCTCACAGCGGGGAATAAAGTGGCATAAGAAGTATCATGACCACAGGAAACAGCCTTCCAGAGCAGGGTGAGTGCTCACACCTAGAGTGTCCAGTGCCCACCCATTAAAACCTACAAGGCACTCAGCAAAAGTTACTGAGTGTCCCATAAAGTGCGTTGCACTGGTTCTCAAAGGAAGTAAGCTGTTTCAGGAATCACCGGAAGAGAGTCACTTTGAACAGTGGTGCTTTGACAACTGTGCAAGAAGTCACTTGAACTCTTATAAAGAGAATTTTTAAGGGATCAATAGCCTCCCTGGAAAATTCAGGAAAGCCAGCAAGAGAGGGGATAGCTTTTATCTTTTCATAAAGTTCTTCTCCAGAGCTATTGAGGTTCTCTGTAGAGAGTAGATGTTCCGTTTCACCCTATCCTCCAGGGAGGAGGAAGATGCACTCTCCAGCTTCATGCGGCTAGGAAGACAGGAGAATATCTGTGAGTAACATATTTGTCAAGTGGTCACCTATCTGGCAGACTTAGAAGAAACAGGTTGCCAACCATAAAGCAGATGTAGAAACCTAAGCTCTTTTAAGCTCATATAGGTAACTTTGGAGTGGACTCCAACTGGAACTCAATTTTTTTAAACCAACGTCCAACAGGGAAAAGTTATCTGTTTTGAAAAACCAGGTAAAGCCTCATTGGAAAAAGGCCTCCTGAGCCATGAATTCTTACTTAAATGGAAAGCAAGGAGATCCAATGAAAATACCAATTCACTTCTCCTTCCTTCAAATCAGAAATACCCCACTGTCTAGCTAGATGCTGGGAGTAGTAACAAAGGTGGCCTGGAGGCTGATCTCCCCATTCTCACTGCACAGACATCGAAACACCAGGAACACAATGAATGAATCCGCTGCCCAGTTGCCTCCTTGGGACCACAGCCATGAAAGCCATCAGGCAGCAAGAAGATGCACTCACTGGGGGCGCCTGGATGGCTCAGTGGGTTAAAGCCTCTGCCTTCAGCTCAAGTCATGATCCCAGGGTCCTGGGATCAAGCTGTGCATCGGGCTCTCTGCTCAGTGGGGAGCCTGCTTTCTCCTCTCTCTCTGCCTGCCTCTCTGCCTGCTTGTGATCTCTGTCAAATAAATAAATGAAATCTTAAAAAAAAAAAAAAAAAAAAAAGAAGATGCACTCACTGGATAAACTTCCCATCCCTGGAGCCCAGCTTCTCCAGCCTCTGCTCCCGTTCATGATCCTTGGCGTGCCTCTTGAGGATGGTCAGCCTCTCTTCCTCCCGCCACTTGGCATTTTCCATCATCTCTTGACGTTTTCGCTCTAGTTCCTCCGATGAGAGCTTTCTGTTGAACACAAAAACCATCCTATCAGGTCTACTTCTCTCCCAGCAAAAACACCCATACAGTACAGGGACAACAAATTAGGTAGGACCCCAGGCTCTCCACCGCCCTGCTCTCTCTATGGAAATGCTCAACCCAGGGCCACCCTCAGCACGAGTCTCCTTCTTTCCTAATACCTTGGGCAGGTGGTTTCATCCAAATTTCAAAGACTTTCATACTCTCTCTCTCAGTAATCTCTGGAGTGGTATTTCTAAACATAAAATACAAAATATTCCGATTGTTTGCTCAACAACTTATTGAAGAACACAGGACTAAGTTAGCCATGTGACTGCTGACATCTACCATCTACCTACTGGATATGCTTAGAAATCCATGGACATAGCCCAGGAATACACCACTTTAGGCATAAGTTAGAATGCAGATGCCAGGGGCGCCTGGGTGGCTCAGTGGGTTAAGCCGCTGCCTTCGGCTCAGGTCATGATCTCAGGGTCCTGGGATCGAGTCCCGCATCGGGCTCTCTGCTCAGCAGGGAGCCTGCTTCCCTCTCTCTCTCTCTCTCTCTGCCTGCCTCTCTGTCTACTTGTGATCTCTGTCAAATAAATAAATAAAATCTTTAAAAAAAAAAAAAAAAAAGAATGCAGATGCCAGAAGAATTCAAGTCAATTCAACTTAATCTCAGAGTAGATAAGTCTTCTTTCCTGACACTCATGGCAAATGAAGTCAGAGGAAGAAGAGGAGGTGGTGAACCAGCTCAATCACTATTTAACAAGGTCAGAAATTCAAATCCATTGATTGTCAAATGGATGTGATAAGCCCATTTAAAAGATCCCCTTTTAAGAGGAAAAATATTTGGTGGAGTCTCATTAGGGAGTGGAGCTCAATTTTGAGACAGAAACTTAAGACACTAAAACTTAACATTTAGTTGTCTATAGTGAAATGACAATGCTTCATTTAAAAAAACCCATTAAATAAAATATATAAAACCACAAAGAGAATGGGAGAAGAGAGGACATTGGATAAAAGAGGTCTAAAAATTGTTGGAGAGGTGCCTGGGTGGCTCAGTGGGTTAAAGCCTCTGCCTTCGGCTCAGGTCATGATCTCAGGGTCCTGGGATACAGCCCCACATCGGGCTCTCTGCTCAGCAAGGAGCCTGCTCCCTCCCCCCACCCCCTGCCGCCTGCCTCTCTGCCTACTTGTTTTCTCTCTCTGAAATAAATTTAAAACTCTTTAAAAAAAAAATTGTCGGAAGAGGGAAGCAGATGAAGGGGTAGCAACTACTTTTCAGAGATTAGAGAAAACTCAGTCTCTTTAAGTGCCCAATACTAATCAGAAGCAAAATCCAGGAAAGGTTCAGAGACTGCAGGCACCAAGTAGCAGATGGCGGTAAAGTTGAAAACAAAGGGACTGATCTAAAGTCTATATGAGGAGCAATCAAGACACCCTGGGTCCTCATGCCTAACTTGGGGAAGCCAGAGATTGTTCTCCCAAACAAGACAGGAGGTCCTCCAGAAAGGAGACCCTTCTGGTAATTTCTGAAGAACTAAGCCAAACAGGAAATCAGGAGCTGCAGGCACATCGGGCACAGCAAAGGAAGCTGGCCGGGCCACCAGGGGTGAAAAGAATGTCTCCTAAAATGCCAGAAGCCAGAGTTAGAGCCATTGGTCAGGGAGCCAGAGGGTTTTTTCCTTCTATAGAAAAAAAAAAAATTTTTTTTAAGATTTTATTTATTTATTTGACAGAGAGAGATCACAAGTAAGCAGAGAGGCAGGCAGAGAGAGAGAGGAGGAAGCAGGCTCCCCGCTGAGCAGAGAGCCCAATGTAGGCTCGATCCCAGGACTCTGTGATCATGACCTGAGCCAAAGACAGACGCTTTAACCCACTGAACCACCCCAGAGCCCCACAAAAAAATTTTTAGGATGTATTTATTTATTTGAGAGAGAGAGAGAATGCAACAGGGGTAAGGAAAGAAAGAGAGAATCTCCCACAGATACCTCACTGAGTGTGGAGCCCAACATGAGGCTAGATCCCACAACCCCATGAGCATAACCAAGAGTCAGGCATTCAACTGAGTCACCCAGGCACCCCCCTTCTATAGAAATTTAATGGTTCTTGGGGGCCTGGGTGGCTCAGTCAGTTAAGCATATACCTTTAGCTCAGGTCATGATCCCAGGATCCTGGGATGGAGCCTTGTGTCGGGCTCCCCGCTCAGCAGGGCGTCTGCTGCTCCCTCTCCCTCTGCCTGCTGCTCCCCCTGCTTGTGCTCTCTCTCTCTTTGTCAAATAAATAAGATGTTTAAAAAAAGAAAAAAGGAGAAGAAATTTATTGGTTCCTGGCAAGAAAACCAAAGATACTGATATGCGTATCCCCAGCTAAAAACCAGTTCAAACCCAAACTCCCACCAGTAGATAAGTGCTGCCCACACACAATACAGTGATCTCAGCTTTAATTCCTTACTCTTACATATGAATAGACAGTGAAGTACCGCCAAACATTTCAGAAAAGCCTCCCACAGGAAAGAGACCAAAGGAAAAGTAAACGAAAGTATATGTAAATGAAAGATATTACAATGATAAAATGAGAAAGGTTTTTATTTTATTTTTTTTAAGATTTTATTTATTTGTCAGAGAGAGAGAGAGGGAGAGAGAGGGAGAGAGAGCGAGCACAGGCAGACAGAATGGCAGACAGAGGCAGAGGGAGAAGCAGGCTCCCTGCCGAGCAAGGAGCCAGATGTGGGACTCCATCCCAGGACGCTGGGATCATGACCTGAGCCGAAGGCAGCTGCTTAACCAACTGAGCCACCTAGGCGTCCCAAGAAAGGTTTTTATTTTTTATTTTTATTTATTTTTTAAAGATTTTATTTATTTGACAGGGAAAGTACAAGCAGGGGGAGTGGCAGAGGGAGAGGGGGAAGCAGACACCCCGCTGAGCAGGCAGCCCGGTGTGGGACTTGATCCCTGAACCCTGGGTTTCCAACCTAACCCAAAGGCAGTCGCTTAGCCAAATGAGCCACCCAGGTGCCCGAGAAAGGTTTTTAAAATGGAACAATCAAACATAAAAGAGCTCTCAGACATTAGGGAAGGGGCACCTGGGTGGCTTAGTCCATTGAGTGCCTGCCTGACTCTTGGTTTCAAGTGATCAGCTTGCGGGCTCTGGCTAAGCAGGGAATCTGCTGGAGATTCTCTCCCTCTGACCCCCGCCCCCAAAATAAATAAATTTCTCTAAAATAAGTAAATAAAATATTTCAAAAATTATAAAAGTGCTGTGTTGCCTGTAAAAAAATTTGTAATTTCAAAAGCAATGGAAAATATTAAATGGGAATCCCACAAGACCCCAAAAAAATTTTACAAGAAAAAAATAGTCTTATCCTGTAAAAATTGCTTTTTTTTAAAAAAAAGGTCTTATTTAATCATTTTATTTCATTTTATTTATTTGACAGAGAGAGAGATCACAAGTAGGCAGAGAGGCAGGCAGATGTTGTGGGGGGCAGGCTCCCTGCAGAGCTGAGAGCCCGATGCAGGGCTTGATCTCAGGACCCTGAGCCGAAGGCAGAGACTTAAACCACTGAGCCACCCAGGTGCCCCTTTATTTAATCATTTTGAGAGAAAGAGAGCTCACAAGCAGGGAGCAGGGCAGAGGGCAAAAGTGAGAACCTCAAGGACTCCCCACTGAGCATGAAGCCCTATCTGGGGCTCAATCCCAGGACTGTGAGACCATGACCTGAGCTGAAATCAAGAGTTGGACACTTAACCAACTGAGCCACCCCATCAAATTTTGGTGGCCCCAAAACTGCTTTAAATCGAGCACCTTAGCACAAAAGAGAAGCTTCATCTTTTCAGCTGTTTAGAGCCGTTTTCGACCACCAATTAAAAGAAAACATACACACAAAAGAAAACACATGCATTTAAAAATTCTGACAAAATTCCCCATTACAGCCATAATTTTTCTCTTTTTATCTTAATTCACCATCATCTTAATTACATAAAGCAACCTCAACCACCTGGAACACCAAACCAAAATGGACAATGAGATCACAAAATCTATGTACTAAAGTTTCTGTGCTTTTACTGATGGGAGAGAGAGGTCTTGAGGGTTCTAACCCATTTAAATCACAAAATTCGGGGCGCCTGGGTGGCTCAGTGGTTAAATCCTCTGCCTTCGGCTCAGGTCATGATCTCAGGGTCCTGGGATCGAGTCCCGCATCAGGCTCTCTGCTCAGCAGGGAGCCTGCCTCCTCCTCTCTCTCTCTGCCTGCCTCTCTGCCTACTTGTGATCTGTCTGTCAAATAAATTAAAAAAAAAAAATCGTAAAAAAAAAAATAAATCACAAAATTCAACACAAATTCTAAGGGGGATAAAAAAAGGCTGATAAAGTATGACCAACTAAAGTGATGACAGATGGCAAAAGGGACAGAACGACCAGGATCTGAAAAAGCATAGTCACACGCTGACCGAGAGCCTTAAAACACAGAAACAAATACATATGTTCATGAGCATTGACTGGAGGAGCAGAATGACCTCCAGCCCAGCTGAAAAACTGTCACCAGAGAAAGATGAAATTCTACAAATTCTACAAATTCTACAAAACATACTCTGGTGAGGAAAGGAAACATATAACATATTTTAGAAAGTTGTCAGTCAAGATGAAAACGTTTAAGAAAGTTTCTGTTTCTTAGAAACTTCAGGAATCAGGGGCGCCTGGATGGCTCAGTCGTTAAGCGTCGACCTTTAGCTCAGGTGATCCCAGGGTCCTGGGATCGAGCCCTGCATCGGGCTCCCTGCTCAGTGGAAAGCCTGTTTCTCCCTCTCTCATGCTATTCTTTCTCCCCCTGCTTGTGTTCCCTCTCTCGCTGTGTCTCTCTGTCAAATAAATAAATAAATAAATAAATAAAATTAAAAAAAAAAAAAAAGAAAAAGAAACTAAACTTTGGGAATCAGGCAATCAAGAGTTAAAAGGGACCTGTAGAGTCTGCACTATTTTTAACATAGTGAATACAAGAGGTGGTGCAGACTCCCAGCTGTCCTCAACATTGGCTGCCTGTTGAAGTCACCGGGGAGCCTTAAAAATACTGATGTCTGCCCCCACCACCCAAGATCATGATGTTATAGGGCTGGGCTGTAGCCAGGTAATGGAACTTTTTTTAAGCTGCCCAGATAATTCTACTATGTAGCCAACTTGTTTGGGCAGTAAAAGGAAGTTCACAAAAGTTGCCCGGCTCCTCTAGACTTCTATAAAGAGCAAGACTCCTACAGACAGTCTTTCGTGGGCAGAGCCAACTCCCCTCAGGTCCCAGGGCCGCAGGGCCCAGGGCCGCAGGCCCCTGTTCTGTCTGACCCACTCCACACCCAGCTCCAACACAGAGTCCATCTTAGGGTGTCTGCCCTCAAGGACAGCACCCTGCTTCCCCCTTAGCTGATGCCTCAGGAAAGGAACACTCTCTAGGGAAAAGCTTCTCTGTGGAAATCTCTTGTGAGAATCAACACGTTTACAGATGTTCAGAGACAGTCACTTAATCAATTGTTCATCAAGGTAAAACTATTACTTTGTCCTTCCAATGTGCCTTGCAGGGAAGGGAGGTGGGACAGACTGTTATGACAAGAAGAATAAAAGTTGATTATCCACCTGCCCTGGTTTAAGCCACTCCTAGACTCGGGCCCAGGGAGTCTGCAGTTCAGGTCCGGGCCTCCTGACTCACCTGGTGTATCCAGGGGCGTGCCGCCTTTGGTAGACCTCCTTTTTAGGTGATGGGCTCTTAGTTCGGCCTCTCTCTCTTCTGTTGACCTTAGAGTTGTGCCTGTGACAGACGCACAGAGGGCAGACAGGAGAAAAGCCTTTTCAACACAGGGGCTTTTATCATGTCCCTCAAATAATGGGAGAAAAGCTAACGGTCTTAGAATTATAATCCAAACTGAAGAGAACAGAGGGCAGAAGTAGAAGAAAAGCAAACACATAAAGATACATAAGATTTGATATTAGACTCACTCCGAAGATTCTACATAGATCAATCTGTAGTTCTAGGGGCCTGAGATTTACATTGAGGTGGCTGGTGGCAGGAGGGCAGGGGTGGACAGACACACATTATAAAGGAGATAAAGCAAAGACATTTGGAAAAATTAATGAGCAGACATCAGCAAAAGCAAATACCTGCTGTGACCAGCCCCACATTTATAGGCCATTTCCCAGTGAATTCCCACACTCACGCTTTGCTTGGCCTCGGGGACCGTGACCTTCTGCCTGGGGATCGAGAACTCCTGTCCCGGGCCCCTGCTTCTCGGGTGCTCTTCTTGTTGGCATGTCTGGGAGGTGAGTGGGAGGAGCTTCTGGACCTGGAATAATTCTTCAACCCGTGCGTTCCCTTTTGCTTGGCCATCGGAGAACTCTGCGCTCCCTGGCTATGGTAGGAGTCCCTGATCTGTAGCATCAAGGAAAGGAAGAGAAGGTATTCATAGAGGCATCTGTAGCTCCGGAGAAAACGCAGTGAAACAAGGAAATCAATGAGCACTGTGGTTCTGTAAGAAGCCAAGCGGGCGTACTGCGCCCACCACACAGTTACCCCAGAGAAGCACTCAAACTTAGCAAAGTTCTCTGCAGAATCCCCTCAGAGCATGCGTCCCAGCAGCCACCTGCACTGCCTGACTCTTCACCACGGCCCGGGCAGCCGCAAGAGACAGCACGGAGACCGGGACCTAAGGTTAAACCTACTAAAGAGAAGAGGAATCTAGAGGGACGTCCACCTGTCAAAAGCCATCAACCTAGAAGCCTAAAATGCCTGCGTTTCGTGGAAATTATCGGCAGAGGGAGAGGCCGAATGCCTAAGGCCCCACTGGTGGTGTAGGGTCTCTGCTCAGAGGACCCTGAGCCCCAGCCAGAGGCTCAGGGATAAAGAATGGGCCAGCTCCCCGGCAGCCCCCACCCTGGCGGCCCAAACTCCCGCCTTCCCTCATGATGTCGGGCGGGCTGCGGGAGATGCTCTCTGTCCAAACAGGCTCTCAAGCAAACACATTCTACAGCCCATGGTCACCCCCCGAGATGCTCACAGCCTTACCTGTAAGCCATATCCCGGGGCTCTGGACAGCAAAGGGGAAGAATCTGCCACCTTCTTTTGAGATCTAAATGATTCAAACACATAGTCACTGAAGCAGAAAACACCTCAAGGCCCAGTTTCAATCTCACGCTGAAGCGTGCTTCCTGCTCTGGACATGACCTTTCCCGCTGGTGCAGTCGCCCGGCAGCGTGGCTGTCTATGTGCACTGTCTGCTGGAGGACGTGTCAGCACAGCCATGTTTTTCCTGTGAAAATCCGTGGGCCTGGCTTTTCAGCCCCAACGCCTGAACACGTTCTCCTCTGGCCTCGTGCTGCTATTCTGGGGACTAAGAGTGAGTCAGCAGCGACAGTGCTCACTGCTCCCACAGAGAAGACACACAGAATGGGCCCAGATGGGCCCATTAATGCATTTTTTTAAAAAAAAGGAAAGAAAAGAAGGCTACATAAAATCCACTTCCATCTTGGAAAAGTCACCAGCCGAAATGAAAGTCACATCTAGGAGGGCTGTGCTGAGACCTACATGATCAGCTCCGAAAGGGGCTTCACCCAGACCTCCAATCGGCGTGGGTGCTGGGTGATGAGTTCTGTGGGCCAGGGGGCCCACATGAGAGTGCTCACCCCTGAAACCCCAGTGCCTGGCAGCTCCCCACACAAAGCACAGTCCGTGACTATCCGGAGAATGAATGAGTCAATGAGTCATGGTGGGGGGCCTGCCTCCACGTGCTCACCTCCCCCGGCTGCGCTCCTCCTCGCTACTGCAACCATCACTACTGGAGCTTCTGTGCTTATGTTTCTTGTGCTTCTTTTTCTTCTCCTTCTTTTTCTTCTTCTCCTTTTTTTCCAGACTCATCTGCAACTAGAAAATAGGCAAAACATAGACAGGCAAGATCAGGGAGGGCCCTGAGGGGCCTGGTTCACGCCCACACTACCTGACTCTGTACCTCTGGCTTTACAGCGGTCTGAGATGCTAGCAGAGCTTCCTGTCAACAGGAGGAGGGCAAGTGCTAACCCAGCAGTGCACAAGCACCCCCTGGACCCTGGAGCGGAATCTCAGGGGCGGGGCTAAGGATCTCTTCGTAAACCATCCCCAGAGCCCAGGCCTCAAAATTTCCA
Source organism: Enhydra lutris kenyoni (assembly GCF_002288905.1). Lineage (NCBI taxonomy): Eukaryota > Metazoa > Chordata > Mammalia > Carnivora > Mustelidae > Enhydra > Enhydra lutris. The sequence continues at coordinate 24,303,710 of NW_019154110.1, forward strand.
ATTGGTCAGAAGAACTCCAACTCCACTGAAAGCCATCAGGGACTGCAAGATCAATTTTTACATTTTCCTTACCAACTAACCCAAAACACAATCACACGGTCCGTCCCGTGAATGATAAATGGGCCCTAGGGGGTTGACATCACGTGATCTCTTGAACACACCGTATGACCAAGATTTCCACAGCATGTCCCATACACCTCATTTCTTAAAAAACTGACCTCACATGCTGCTTTTCCAACCAAGTAACATAAAGGAGGGAATCATTCTGCTTTCCCGCTCATGAAGTGAGAGTGAAATGCGAGAAGTTCTCAGGTTAGGTACCTACAGGATCCTACTAGTGCTTATTTGACACACTACTTACCAATTCTTTGATTTTCTTCATTTTCACAGGATTATTCAACACCTCTCTTTTTTTCTCCTCCTCCTTCTTCCTAAAAAAAAAAAAAAAAAAAAAAAAAAAAGGAAATGATAAAAAATCATGACTCTCTCTTTTGGCAAGGGGATTAAGTCATTCACTCTACTCTCCACCAAGTCTACACAGCGATCTTTTTTTCCAAATGCACACGGAAAGGCTCTGGGTGGAAAGCTGCATGGTGTTGTGGAAGCCTTCGGGTTTATTCCTCAAACCTACAGAAGGGACTGAATGCTGGGGGGCAAGGCCACACTACGTCCCTGTGGTAGAGAAGAGCATGTGTGGGCTGTTCCTTGGTAGGCTTTATGCTCAGGGCTTCCCAGCTGGTTGAGTAAATGGGGGGGAGGGCATCCTGTGTATCAACTGGCTGCAGCATTTCAATGCCACCTGCACTACTTAGCACGACAACCAGCTGGGAAACAAAGAGAATAGATTCCTCTTTCAAGAAGTCTTACTCTAGGGGCGCCGGGGCAGCTCAGTCGGTTGAGTGTCCGACTCTTGATCTCAGCTCAGGTTGGGATCTCAGCGTCATGAGAGAGTGCCTTGCATCTAGCTCCACACTCAGTGGGGAATCTGCTTGAGATTCTCTCTCTCCCTCTGCCCCTTTCCCACCTCTCTAAAATAAATAAAATCAATCTTTAAAAAAGAAAAAAAAGGGGCGCCTGGGTGGCTCAGTGGGTTAAAGCCTCTGCCTTTGGCTTGGGTCTCGGTCCTAGGGTCCTAGGATCGAGCCCCGCATTGGGCTCCCTGCTCGGCGGGGGGCCTGCTTCCCTTCCTCTCTCTCTGCCTGCCTCTCTGCCTACCTGTAATCTCTTCCTGTCAAATTAAAAAAAAAAAAAAAGAAAAAGAAAAAAAAATTCAGGCCCCTGAGTGGCTCAGTAGGTTACATGTCAGCCTTTGGCTCAGGTCATGATCCCAGGGAAACCTGCTTCTCCCTCTGCCTGTCACTCCCCCTGCCTGTGTGCTCTCTCTCTTTCTGTCAAATAAATAAATAAAATCCTTAAAAAAAAAGTTCTTACTCTCATTTATTGCTCATGAGGGTAAACTGGTCAGCCTCCATGGAAGATAATTTGGCAACACTTATCACAGCCTGTGTGCTCTTTAATCCTATAAATTCTTAAGAATTTGTGGGGCGCCTGGGTGGCTCAGTGAGTTAAAGCCTCTTCCTTCGGCTCAGGTCATGATCCCAGGGTCCTGGGATGGAGCCCTGCATCAGGCTCTCTGCTCAGCAGGGAGCCTGTTTCCCCTTCTCTCTCTGCCTGCCTCTCTGCCTACTTATGATCTCTGTCAATTAAATAAATAAAATCTTAAAAAAAAAAAAAAGAAAAAGAATTTGTTACTGTAAGGATATAATCTAGGAAGGTCTCTACAAAGCTGTCCACATTATAACAATGAAAATTTGGAAACAAGTTAGGGCCCAATAAGAGAATATTAATCAATAAATTATGGTATATCCACATAACGCAGACATAAAAAGAACAGTACTATAAAAGCACAGTTAATGACATAGAAAGATGTCTCCTATATTTAACGTGGTGAAAAAAAGGAGTTTATAAAATAATACGCATAATATCTGTACATCAATGTTCAGAACAAACATTATTCACAACAGCCAAAAAGGGGGAAAAACCCAAACGTCCATTGACAGATGAAGAGACAAACAGAATCTGTATGACAGAGTATTATTCGGCCTTAAGAAGGGAGGAGGGCGCCTGGGTGGCTCAGTCGGCTGAGTGACTGACTATAGACTTCGTCTCGGGTTGTGGGTTCGGGCTCTTCGCAGGGCTCCCCGCTCAGCAGGGAGTCTGCTTGAGGTTCTCTCTCCCCCTCTGGCCCTGGCCCTGCTCTCCTGCACTCTCTAAAACACATAAAGTCTCAAAAAAAAAAAAAGGAGGGGTGGAAGAAATTCTGACACATGCTATAAGGCGGATGAACCTGTGAAGACCTTATGCTGAGTGAATAAGCCAGTCCCACAAAAATATAATTACTGTGCGATTTCCCTCATGTGAGATTCCTAGAAGAGTCAAGCTCACAGACACAGGAAGTGGTATGGTGGTTCCCAGGGGCTGGGGGGAGGGGAAACATGGACTTCTTGTTTCATGGGTAAAGAGTTTTCAGTTTTGCAAGGTGAAAAACTCCTGAAGATGGTTGGTCCTGATGGCTGCCCAATAGGGTGAATGTACTTATTGCCACTGGGCTGTACACTTACAGGTGGTTAAGACTGTAAATTTTACAGGGTGCCTGGGTGGCTCAGTTGGTTAAGCGACTGCCTTCGGTTCAGGTCATAATCCTGGAGTCCCGGGTTGGAGTCCCGCATCGGGCTCCCCACTCAGCAGGGTGTCTGCTTCTCCCTCTGACCCTCCCCATCTCGTGCTCTCGCTCTCATTCTCTCTCTTTCAGATAAATAAACAAAATCTTTAAAAAAAAAACAACTGTATATTTTATGTTAGACTTTATGAACCACGATTTAACTAATTAAGAAGCTAACAAAATGGGAGAAAAAATTTGCACATACATACACAGTATCATTACATACATCTATGTGATATTTTTACCATGTAAATACCTTTAAAATTTTTTCAAAATTAGAAATATAAATGACAAATGTTTTTCGATGTTCAACCTTATACACCTGAAATAAAATGCTGCAAATTAAACCAAAAAAATTAAGAGGCACAGCATGAGTTGGCTCCCAAAACACAACTCTACTTCGATATGTTACATATTAGAGTTTTAAGGAAGATTCTAAGGTTTCTTCTTCTTTTTTTTTTTTTTAAGATTTTTATTTATTTATTTGACAGACGGAGATCACAAGTAGGCAGAGAAGCAGGCAGAGAGAGAGGAAGAAGCAGGCTCCCTGCTGAGCAGAGAGCCCAATGTGGGGCTCGATCCCAGAACTCTGGGATCATGACCCAAGCCGAAGGCAGAGGCTTTAACCCACTGAGCCAAAAAAAGGGGTTGGGGAGTTAGAAGGCCTGCTCACCCACCTATCCTGCTCTGTACATAGCCCCAAATTCCCAAGAAGCTGCCAGCCTTTCTCACCATGCTTCTAACTCCTATTTTGTTCAAAGGCCAAGGGTAAATGAATAATCTGGTCTGGTCTGGTCCACCTGCCATCTCTTATCACATGGCCTACATAAGAAGCCCTTGATGGATCCTCCTTCCCAACATCAGGGGAACCAAATGGAGACAAAGCGTTTTACAGGGCAGGAAAAAGCCAAGAGGAAACCAATTGCAAAGCCAAGCAACTCTGGAAAAAAAAAAAGCAAACCCTTCCTAGCCCGTCATCAGTACCTGATGATGAAGAGTGGGTCCTCCCGGATTTTGCTGGCCATGTCAAGAAGGGAATTGGCACCGGAAGGGGCAAAAATGGAGCCTGGGAGTAGTCCAGTCTCCGAAGAACAGCCTGCCTCCTTCTCCTCCATCTTCTCAAAAACGTACTTGTCAATGGGGCGCCCCAGCAAGTACTCATCGCGGTTCACCATCCCGCCAGGACCCTGATACATCCAGTCCAGTTTTTCCTCTTTTTTCCTGGTTCAAGACAAAAAAACACAATCAGGAAATGTCAACTCTTACAGACCTACACATACCACTGAGGATGAGGGACAGAGGACTCCAGCTGGTCGGAGCCGGACCGGCTCTCCAGGTGCCTCGCAGGGCTACACCCTGAGCTCCATGTGGCGCACGGAAAGACCCGGGGCTGGTCGGCATGGAGCTCACCATTCAGTGGAGATCGTTTCCACACATTTGATGCCATTTCTGTGGAGAAAATTATCCCTCAACCTGGGGCGTGGACATTTGCTCAGGGCTTCTCAAGCCTCCTTTACCCAGCCTGTAGGTTATGCTTTTATTCTGAGGCAAACCGGAAACCATACACAGATTCTGGATCATCTCATTACCTAGAATGATATCAATGACCGCATACGCAGTTGTGCGGGGTGTGTTTGGCTGTGGGTTGTCACATGGGCATAAGCAGCAATTCTTCACTTGGGAAGATCATGAGAAAAGACCAGAGGTGACTGAATAAGTTAATTATGCTTTCAAGCCAAAAGAGGGGGAGCCAACTTATGTCCAATGTTTGCCAAACAAATATTGCCCTGAGGTTCTGAGAGAAAAAAGAATGGAAAATCGAACAAACCTCACACAACAGACAGTAAAAGCTGACTGACTGTGGCTGACTGACTGACAAGTGCCTGTGTGGAAGGGCCGAAACCACACTCACGCTGCAAGAGGCAAAGTAGTTTCATCAAAACAGTATTATCTGTAACATTAACTTCAATGTTTTTCGAATATGGCTTCTTAACAGTTGTGTATTTTCACTTAGAATTCTACAACAACTGTAAGCATAAAGAATGTCTTCCTAAGTTATGTCTTTTGGACATTTTTTCTTTTTTTAAGTATTTTATTTATTTATTTGACAGAGATCACAAGTAGACAGACAGGCAGAGAGAGAGGGGGAAGCAGGCTCCCAGCTGAGCAGAGAGCCCAACATGGGGCTCGATCCCAGGACCCTGGGATCATGACCTGAGCCAAAGGCAGAGCTTTAACCCTCTGAGCCACCAAGGCGCCCCTGGACATTTTTTCTTAAGATTTTATTTATTTGAGAGAGAAAGAGTGCACATGGGGCAGGGGACAGGATAGGGGAGGAACAGAGATAGGAGAAGCAGACTCCCCACTGAGCAGGGAGAGCTACATGGGCCTTGATCCCAGGACTCGGAGATCATGACCTGACCTGAAAGACAGACACTAATTGACGGAGCCACCCAGGTGCCCTGGTTTAAAACATTCTTAATAAAAATGTCCAGGGGTGCCTCAGTGGCTCCGTTGGTTAAGTGTCCGACTCTTCATTTTGGCTCAGGTCATGATCTCAGGGTTGTGGGATCAAGCCCTGCATCAGGCTCTGCACTCAGCAGAGAGTCTGCTGGAGACTCTCTCTCTCCCTCCTTCCCTCCCCACACTCACGCTCTCTAAAATAAATAAATAAATAAAATCTTAAAAAAAATAGTATTTTAAACCAATAACGGAGGGGCATAACCCTTTAGTTTTAGTTTGTTGTTTTTTTTTTTTTTTCCTATTAAAACGATCGGTTTGAAAAACACTATAGAATTAAGAACTGATTGTGGGCCACTGCTGTCGGGCTCCACCCAGCTTGTGTGGCCTCATTCACATCACTGGAGTCAAGATGGAGGAGTAGAGTGAGGGCCATGCCCTGTGGGGGGCCTTTATGATGAGTATCATAGATACTGGTATCTTTCAGGCAATTAAAGGTTCTCACCATTCTCCAGGTGGAATAAACCAGAGACTTCAAGGGAGTTTGAGAGCTATTAAAATCAGGCCTCCACAGCTGGGCAGTAGCTTTACAGTTGAGGGAGGTCTGTTTTCCACCACTAACTGTTGAAGGGTTCAAGCGAGGGGCAGGAAGATCTCTGGAACTCCATCACAGGTGCTGCCTTAACAGGAGCCACACTGGCAGCAAGAAATGGACCAGAGGCCATGGCTGTTGGGTCAGCTGTGATGGGCGCTCTAAGGTTTAACTGGAGGAGCTGGTATCTGGTGGACAAGACTTGCCTTTGTGCAGTTTCCCAGGGGTCCTCAGTCTGCTGAAGACCCCTCCCCCAGCTGCCTTCAACCCAGTTACCATCCTCACCATTGGAGACTATGGACAATGCCAACAGGACTTCTTTCCCAGGATTTCTTGAACAGGATAAGTTGTAGTTCAAGAAGGATTTGGGAAGACCAAGGCATCAGAAGAGTGCATGGCACAAAGTTAAGTACTAAATCAGCACTATCTGGTCCTTCTATTAGCTGTGTAGGTGTTTCTCTCTCCTACCAGGTTTCCTTAAACTCCTAGGTAGCTGGGACCATAGTGTACTCACCTATGAATCCCAGACAACTGCCTAATGATCGTATGTTCCATGTGTGCTGACTTAGGGTCAACGGATCTTGAGCAGGGCGGTCCTTTTTGAAAGGAAAGGAGGTCTTGGGGATTGGGTCAGAGGAACTTTCAAAGGACATGTCAAAGACGATCGGAAGGACCATGCCTTTGCATGCCTGCCACTAACAGGGACGGGGAAGCTGAGGAAAGATGATGCACGTATCCATTTGTAAACATTTACTCTGCTACGTCCGAGGAGCCAGACAGTTGAGGAAGGGCAGAGGATGACAAAGATTCAGGCAGCCAAGCCACTCATAAGCTTCTGGATGAGGCACAGACGTCTGCGCATTGCCAAGCGGTGCTGACAAGAGCTAAGCATGTCCTGAGGGGACTCAGAGAGTCACCACATGAAGGTGACAAGCGGCACTGCAGGAATGAAGACAATGTGACAGAGCATAAAAGGAAAGGAGCAGCTGGGAGATGAGGGAGAAGCTAAGTAAGTGAAGGAAAGAGAAGACCTGACTGGAAGACGTAGAAGGATGATCTACCTGTAGGCCAGGGAGCAAAGACGTCTCTGGGGAAGGCTAACTGGGTCAAATATAGAGGAAAGGATATTAAAAAATGAAGACAGGGGTGCCTGGGAGGCTCAGTAGGTTGAGCGTCTGACTCTTGATTTCAGCTCAGGTCCTGATCTCAGGGCCGTGGGATCAAGCCCCGAGTCAGGCTTCATGCTGGAGTCTGCTTGAGATTCTCTCCCTCTGCCCCTCCCCTCACTCATGCACGTGCACTCTCTCTCTTAAACAGAGAAATAAATAAATGCATACATACATACATACATAGAATCAATCTTACAAACAACCAAAAACAAAAACAAAAACCAAAGACAGATAATTTTATAAAGTAGTATTTTCATGGCTCTGTTGAGTCTTGAAGGGACCCAACAAGTACCAGTCCTACTCAGGCCCTCTAGTAAGAGAACACACTGAATTGCCGAGCTCCAGGGCTGCAGGACTTGGTCTGGTTCCACCACTACCCAGCTGGGTAACTATTTCTGTGCATGCAAGTTACTTTCCTATCCCATGTCTAAAATAGAGCTAGTAACCACCATCTCTCACTGTTAACTCTGAGATTTTTTTTAATTTTTATTTTTAAATATTTTTTTAAAATTTATTTATTTGGGGCGCCTGGGTGGCTCAGTGGGTTAAAGCATCTGCCTTTGGCTCAGGTCATGATCTCAGGGTCCTGGGATCGAGCCCCGCATTGGGCTCTCTGCTCGGCGGAGAGCCTGCTTCCTCCTCTCTCTCTGCCTGCTTCTCTACCTACTTGTGATCTCTGTCAAATAAATAAATCTTTTTTTATATATATATTTTTTAGATTTTTTATTTTTATTTTTTTTTATTTGACAGACAGAGATCACAAGTAGGCAGAGACGCAGGCAGAGAGAGAGGAGGAAGCAGACTCCCCGTCGAGCAGAGAGCCCAATGCGGGGCTCGATCCCAGAACCCTGGGATCATGACCCAAGCCAAAGGCAGAGGCTTTAACCCACTGAGCCACCCAGGCGCCCCTTTTATTTCTTTATTTAACAGAGAGATCACAAGTAGGCAGAGAGGCAGGCAGAGAGAGAGGGGGAAACAGGCTCCCTGCTGAGCAGAGAGCCCAATGTGGGGCTCGATCCCAGGACCCTGAGATCATGACCTGAGCCGAAGGCAGAGGCTTAACCCACTGAGCCACCCAGGCGCCCCTAAATAAATGAAATCTTTTAAAAAAAAAATTTTATTTATTTGACAGAGAGAGAGATCACAAGTAGGCAGAGAGGCAGGCAGAGAGAGGGGGAAGCAGGCCCCCCCGCTGAGCAGAGAGCCTGACACAGGCCTCAATCCCAGGACCCCAAGATCATGACCTGAACCGAAGGCAGAGGTTCTAACCCACTGAGCCACCCAAGCGCCCTTAATTTTTATTTTTACAGATTTTATTTATTTGACAGAGAGAGAGAGAGCACAGCAGGCGGAATAGCAGAAGGAGAGGGAGAAGCAGGCTCATGGAGCAGGGAGCCTGATGCAGGACTTGATCCCAGGATCCTGGGATCATGACCTGAGCTAAAGGCAGAGACACTCAATGAACTGAGCCACTTGGGCACCCCAACTCTGAGTTTTTAGATGAGAAGATACTTGGGGGGAAAGCCACGTAAAATCAAAATGATCTTGGGGTGTCTGGGTGGCACAGTCAGTTGAGCAAACGACTCTTGGTTTTGGCTCAGATCATGATCTCCGGGTCCTGGGATCAAGCCCCACATTGGGCTCCAGGCTCAGCGTGGAGTCTGCTTGAGATATTCTTTCTCTCTCTCTCTCTCCCCCCCCCCGCCCCCTGCCCCTACCACTCATGCTGTCTCTCTCTCTCAAATAAATAAATCAAATCTTAGGGGGAAAAACAAGGCAAGATGATCTATAGAATTTTTATTGTTGCTATCATTAAAGATATGGACCCGGTTCTCAATGGAGGCTGCCCATTAGGATCACCAAGAGCTCTTAAAAGATACAGATGTCCTTGCCTTCTGTACCCCCTGCTATTCTTTTTTTTTTTTTTTTTTTTTTTTTTTGACAGAGAGATCACAAGCAGGCAGAGAGGCAGGCAGAGAGAAAGGAGGAAGCAGGCTCCCTGCTGAGCAGAGAGCCCAATGTGGGGCTCGATCCCAGGACCCTGAGATCATGACCGGAGCCGAAGGCAGTGGCTTAACCCACTGAGCCACCCAGGCGCGCGACCCCCCCCACCCCCCGCTATTCTTAGGGAACCACTCCAGTCTTTAATCTTCCAAGAACATTCTAAACTGCAAAGGTTGAGAAACACTGGTATAGACCGCAGTCTAGAACATGTAATTTTCTAGCATTTCAGTAAATACAAAAGCAACACTCTATTGCGAAGAGCAATTTGGACAACCAGGATAATAGGTGTACTGAGGTTTCTATTTGTTCCGAGTGATGTGTTATAAACATAGAAAAGATGATCTAACCCATGAAAGTGAATCATTACATAGTAAAAGGATTCTACTGGCATTTTATAGGATAAATTAAAAGCATCCCACTGTGCAAAGACCTATACAAGCATGAGACAGACAAACAGATGATTAAAGACATCTGCAAGTAAATACCCAAAAAAAAGGACATCCATGCTGACCTTTGTGTTTTATGTTGGAGGGTATGTGAGGGGGCCAAAAAAAAAAAAAAAAAAGAGAATATAAAATCAACTTCCGGCGCCTGGGTGGCTCAGTCATTAAGCGTCTGCCTTCAGCTCAGGTCATGATCCCAGCATCCTGGGATCGAGCCTCACATTGGGCTCCCCGCCCAGCAGGAAGCCTGCTTGTCCCTCTCCCACTCCCTTCTCGCTGTGTCTCTCTCTGTCAAATAAATAAGTAAAATATTTTAAAAAATAAAATAAACTTCCTCCTATTCACAACAGATAAGCAGGCCTGAGGGTCAGCAAAGGATAAATGTTTAACTCTCAGCTCTTAAGCTGTTTGTCTATAGTCCCACCTCATTAACTAGAATCTGCAAAGCCCACATTTCTGATACATCAGGCATGCTGTGTAATATCAGGCAGATATAAATAAACAAATATAGATATAAATAAAATATTTTAAAAAATAAAAATAAAAATCCTAAAACTATTTTTTTTGTTTTTTTGTTTTTTTAAAGATTTTATTTATTTATTTGAAACAGAGAGAAAGAGATCACAAGTATGTAGAGAGGCAGGCATAGAGAGAGAGAGGAGAAAGTGGGCTCCCCGCTGAGCAGAGAGCCCGATGCGGGCCTCGATCCCAGGACCCTGAGATCATGACCTGAGCCGAAGGCAGAGGCCCAATCCACCGAGCCACCCAGGCGCCCTGTTATTTTTTTTTTAAGGATTTTATTTATTTATTTGACAGACAGAGATCTCAAGTAGGTGGAGAGGCAGGCAGAGAGAGAGAGGAGGAAGCAGGCTCCCCATTGAGCAGCCCGATGCGGGGCTCGATTCTAGGACCCTGAGATCATGACCTGAGCCAAAGGCAGAGGCTTAACCCACTGAGCCACCCAGGCGCTCCAATCCTAAAACTATTTTAAAACATTCCAAGTTTCACACTTGAGTCAGAGTAGCCTTCTCCCCAATCCGGTGTCCTGAAAGAATGTGACTGTCACCATGCCTAAGTTCCATAATGTCACTTCCATGTGTAAGTTGCACATACACACACCACCCTGAATGCCACCGATTCTCCTGTCGTTAAGTATTAAGGAAAAGCCCTAGATGCCCAATGGGGACAGTATGCCACACACCACCCAGGAGACTTACCCACAAGGACATGAACAAAGAGAAGGACAATATCGATTACTTTGATTTTAGTGTGTGTGTTGTTTTCACTAAATTTAAGAATGCACCGTATGGGGCACCTGGGCGACTCGGTCAGTTAAGCGTCTGCCTTCGGCTCAGGTCATGATCCCAGGGTCCTGGGATGAAGCCCCATGTCAGGCTCCCTATTGAGCAGGGATCCTCCTTCTCCCTCTCCCCCAACTTGTGTGCTCTTTCTCTCTCTCTGTAAAATAAATTAATAAAATCTTTTTTTAAAAATGCACTATATATACATTTTATACTTTTCATCTTTCTCAGAATACATCTGCTACCACCTTATTGTAGGAGATGGACAGGATGACGGTCCCCTGCTGCCCCTAGCCTATATTCTACATGAGGAAACTGAAGTAGGGTGAAATGGAGTGGGACTGTCCACTGTCACACAACTTTTCCTGACAGACACGATGCACCAGCTTCCACGAGGCCTCACTATCCCCCTCCCGTGAGTCCATGAACAAACAGAAGCAGGACTGAGGCCGAGGCACACTCGGAGAGGTAGGGTGGAAGCAATCGTCCTCAGGCCTGCTTATTAAGTACCAGGCATGTGCCAGGCCTACACTAAGCCCTTTCCACGCTCTCTCATCTGTTTCCCCCACAAATCTTGGGAATCAGGTACTCTCGCTCCGCTGGTTCCTCTGAGATAACTGAGCCCCCAAACTTGCTCCCAGGGGACACAGTTAGGCTAATACACGCAAAGCCAGCCTGAGGTCGGACTGACTGAGCCCAGGTCGGGCTGACTCCAAAACCCAAGCTCCCAGCCAGCAGCTCTAAGCAAGGGATGCAGGCCAGCCTCAGCCCCGCCGCCCCACTGCGGCCTCAGCCTCTCACTCACTTGACAGCCCCGACGTCCTCAGCGTAGCGCTGCATCTCCTCCCGGGCCCGCTCCTCCCGCAGCTCCCGCTGCAGCTCCTCGATCTTCTTCCGCTCAGCCTCATGCTTCTGCTCGGCCTTCCACACCTTCTCCACATTGCGGAGGGTCTGTGGGTGCCAGCTCTTCTTCAGATTCTGTGGTGGACGAAAGGGGGGAGAAAACAACACAGGCGGTGGGTGCGTGGGTGGGTATGCCGCCCCCCATTCCCTGCTCATGCCCAAGCACACATCTAAGGGCAAGATGTCCTGCACAATGGCAAGGTTGACACCCGATAATCTCACACATCTGGGGGAGGTTTGTTCAAGTATATAAAGCTTCAAGATAGGGGCTCCTGGGTGGCTCAGTCGTTAAGCGTCTGCCTATAGCTCAGGTCATGATCCCAGGGTCCTGTGATCAAGCCCCACACTGGGCTCCCTGCTCGGCGAGGGGCCCACTTCTCCTTCTCCCACTCCCCCTGCTTGTGTTCCCTCTCTCACTTATCTCTCTAAGTCAAATAAATAAAATCTTAAAAAAAAAAATAAAGCTTCAGGATAGAACAGGCCTTTTCTGGATTCCCTTTGAACACTTTCAGCTTGAAATGCTTATGGATCAGACTTCCACTGGCCATGCCTGAAATAAGGGGTGGTGATGACAGGGGGAATGGGCGGAGAGGTGGGAAGGTAAACTCTGAAAGGCAACAGAACTCTAGTGCGTTTGGCAGGAGACATTCTTTTTTATGAACACATCTTCTGCTCCTTGAGTCCAGTTAGCCGGCCTTCACCTTATGTGGTTTACATCCCCATCAAGTACCTCTTTCAACCTCCCTTCCCAGGAATCTCCCCTCAGTTCCAATCTCCCCTTCACGGGGCACCCTGAAGCACCTCAAGAATGCTTCTCCTCTCCCCTCTCCCCATAAGCCACTGTTCTGGTTCAGCTGCCAACCAGGGAAGGTTTCCTGGAAGAAGTGACATCTCATGATAATTACGATTTAGCCCAGTGATGTAGGAAGCAGGGATGAGCAGGGGTAGGTTTCCAGAGAGAAGAGCACACACAACTACAGGCCCAGTGGTGAGAAAGAACATAGCACAAGTGATTCTGTGGGGCTAAAGAAGGCATGCAAGCTGGTGAGGAGGGGAGTCCAAGATGAAGCCGATGAAGCCAACTAAGCCAACTAAGAAAGAAACAGACTAAGAGCCTTATAAAGCATGTTAAGGGAGTGGGCTTTATCCTGTGGACAGTAAGAAACACTAAACAGTCATATGCAGGTGACAGGCATGACTAGCTATCGTGTTTAGAATGCACTGGAGAGGGGCGCCTGGGTGGCTCAGTGGGTTAAAGCCTCTGCCTTCGGCTCAGGTCATGATCCCAGAGTCCTAGGATCGAGCCCCACATCAGGCTCTCTGCTCAGCAGGGAGCCTGCTTCCCTCTCTCTCTCTGCCTGCTTCTCTGCCTACTTGTGATCTCTCTCTCTGTCAAATAAATAAATAAAATCTTAAAAAAAAAAAAAAAAAGAATGCACTGGAGAGGGGCGCCTGGGTGGCCCTGTCAGTTAAGCGTCTGCCTTTGGCTCAGGTCATGATCCCAGAGTCCTGGGATCGAGTCCTACATCAGGCTCCTTGCTCAGCAGAGAGCGTGCTTCTCCCTTTTCCTCTGCCACTCCCCCTGCTTGTGCTCTCTCTCTCTCTCTCTCTCTGACAAATAAATAAATAAAATCTTTAAGAGAAAAAAAAACAAAACAGTATGCACTGGAGAGGGCAGAGACTGAGGACCAGGAGACCAGTTAAGAGGCCTAAATGAGAAAACCTACACAAAGTTCCTGGGGTATAAAAGGTATTCAGGCAAAGAGGGCTGGCCTTTTTTCTTTTCCACCTTATCCTTCTTTTCCCTTCATCAGGTTGCTCAGTCCACTATCTCTCCCCGTCTCTGGCCTTGTCCTACTGGTCTCCCTCTCCCTCCTTCAACACAGGTGATTTTGCCCCCCAGGAAACATTTGGCAGTGTTCAGAGAGATTTTTGGTTGTCCCAAATGAAGGAGAAAGGCGCTAGTGGCATCCAGTGGCTAGTGGCCAAGGACGCTGCTAAACATCCTACAACGCGCAGGACCCCCACCCACCCACCACCCAAAAGCAGAACAAAGAGTTATCCCACCCAAAATGTCAACAGCACCAAGGCTGAGAAACCCTGAACTAGAGCTTTCCTGTCCCTGACTGCCATTACCTGAAGAATACACTAAACTGGGGCACCTGGGTGGCTCAGTCAGTCAAGCGTCTGCCTTTGGCTCAGGTCATGATCTCAGGGTCCTGGGATAGAGTTTTCGAACTCCCTACTGGGCGGGGGGGGGGGGGGTCTGCTTCCCCCTTTCCCTTTGCCCCACCTCTACTCGTGCTCACTCAATCTCTTTTTCTCTCTCTCTCATAAATAAATAAATAAAAAGAATACACTAAGCTGTATGAATCCTGGAGTCTTGGAAAGCATTCTAATCAACAACACCTGACAAATTCCAATACAGATCCTGGACAGGTGGCAAAATCTGTTTGCTGATTCAGTCAGCAACACTTTAAAGGGGTTAGCGTTTTTCTGATCTTGCACCATGCTCTTATGGCTCCTTTGCCCTATCTGGAGCTCAGCACCCTACAGATGAACTATACAGTTCAAGAGAAATTCCCACGTAACTTATATTAAGTGCAATAATTCAGAATACAGCTCTGTCACTACAGATCAGAATATAGCACTGAAGGAGGAGTGGAAGCCAAAGACGTGGATGTGAAAAGATAACTTCAGGTTTAAAACAGATATGGCTCAGGGGCGAAGACAACGGGGTAAGACCACTCCTACTACAGCCCAAAACATGACTAAACTCCCAGCTGAGGAAGAGAGAAGTGCCCAAGACAAGATATACAAAATAAAGCCCGCGTGACTTGTTATCTGCCTCCTTTCAGAGGCATGGTTCCACCACCACCACCCTCTCCCGGGCCTTCCTAGAATTTCCAGCCGGGAAAGGCCCCAGCAACAAACACATAAACACCAGTCGCCACGGTTGGCGACACACGTCGCACACGTTTCCAGGTCCCTGCCTGGCCCCTCCGTGACCCCAGAGATCGGTCCCCTCTCCGAGGCTACAGCTCCCTTCGTACGAAAGCACGGCCGTGTAGCCATGGTCACCCACTTCCACACCCTCCAATTTCCGTCCCCAATCCGGGTCGGTCCCCGGTTCCGTCCTCCCCCGCCCAGGTCTCCCTCACTTACCAGATCTCCGCCCCCCATGACAGCGGAGAAGTTTCGTCTCTACGCGGACCTGCAGGGCTCAGGAGGGATCGAGAGGAAACGCAGAGAAACAGCTCAGCTGCGACCTGGCTACCACTTTTACTGCCCGATCCAGAGCCCACTTCCGGGAGGGCGTCCTATTACTGCGTCGGAGTCGCAGGACGATGACGTTCAGCACTTTGTCGCGCAGTGCGGTGTTAGCGTCACGGGCAGTCTCACAGCGTGGGGCCCAGATCTCGCGGCGCCTGCGGTCCGGTTTTGGCCACCTCTGTTGGCACCTCACCGGGTTTCCCGAACCCTGTGTTGAAACCGCGCTGCTCCGGCCACTTAGAGTCGGCTGGGGCCCCGCCCCGCCGGCCTGTTGCCATGGCAGCGCGCCAGGACATTCACCCCGCACCCCCTAGGCGTCACTGCCAATTTGCCTAGTTCGCCTCCACCCAGCCCTTCCCGCCCACACCGGCCTGTAAGAAACGCTTTTCAAACCCACACTCCTCTGCCAGCTCCACTCAGCGTCCGCTCTTACTCCCAGCCTTATCGAGGGAAGTAGAAAGCGTCCCGCAGACATTCCATCGGCGTCCCGGCACCAAACCTTTATTATTTTTTTATTGGCTGAGGCCCACCCACATTAGGCTTTCTACCCAAAAGGCGGGGCTCAAACTCGCGACCCTGAGATCAAGAGCCTGCTCTACCCACTGAACCAGCCAGGCGCTCCTTCCTGCACCAAACCTTTAGAATCTGCCAGCTTCTCCTTTTCCTTTCCCTTCATTTATGCTGGAAGAGGCGTCCTTCTTAAGTCCTGACGGTTCATCAGCTCTGGACCCCTCCATCTGGGATTACAGATACCTTCCTCTATCCCGTGGCGCCTTCAGGACTGGCCCTTTGTCATCAGCATTTTTTTTTTTTAAGATTTCATTTATTTTTTTTTTAAAGATTTTATTCATCTATTTGACAGAGATCACAAGTAGACAGAGAGGCAGGCAGAGAGAGAGAGAGAGAGAGAGGGAAGCAGGCTCCCCGCCGAGCAGAGAGCCCGACGCGGGACTCGATCCTAGGACCCCGAGATCACGACCCGAGCCGAAGGCAGCGGCTCAGCCCACTGAGCCACCCAGGCGCCCCAAGATTTCATTTATTTTTTAGAGAAAGAGAGAGTGAGCTCGAGGAGGCGGAGAGGGACAAGCAGACCCTGAGCTGCCCAGCATGGGGCTGGATCTCAGGACTCTTGAGATCATAACCTGAGCTGAAACCAAGTGGGCTGCTCAATCATCTTGGCCACCCAGGAGTCCCTGTTTTCAGCATTTTTTTTTTAAAGATTATATTTATTTGAGAGAGAGAAAGTGTGAGAGGGGAGAGGTTCGAGAGAGAAGCAGACTCCCTCTTGAGCAGGGAGCCCAATGTAGGACTGGATCCCAGGACTCCAGGATCACAACCCAAGCCGAAGACAGTAGCTTAACCAACTGAACCGCTCAGGCGCCCCTGTTTTCAGCATTTTAGATGCACTCAACTGACCCTTTAAAAAAAAAAAAAAATGGTTAAACAACCATGTCTTTCCCCCAGCTACTCCACTCTCTCTCTTAACCAAACTCTAAATGGGCTGCCTCCACTCAGGAGACGAGACAAGATGCCTCCCTCCACTTCATCTTCTGCTTAACCTCAGGCCTCCATTCAGCTATTTTCCCCCCATGATCTTCAGTAACCCCCCCATACTTAAATCAAAAGCCACATTGCATACTCATTTGACTTCCCCTAACCTTTGAAGGTATTGAGTACCACACTCCCCTCTTCAAAACATTTTACACGTGACTTCTCTGTACCACTCTTTAGATTATTGTTTTATTCTCTAGTCCCTTCTCAGGGAACATTTTGTTTCTACTTCTTTTTGCCTCTTCATCTTGCTCTAGGTTCTGTCTTGGGTCTTTTCACACTAAATGCTCTCCCTGGGTGATCTCACCTACTCATAGGGCTTCAGTTACCATCTATATACTAATGGATCCCAAATTCATTATCTCCAGTCATATTTCTCTCTCAATCTCCAGGGTTTTAAACCTGACTAGTAGATGTTTCCAGTTGGACATCTGGGAGGCACAGAAACTGAACTCATTGCCTAACCTAACCGTATTCCCCCAATCCAGCTCTTTTCTCCCCTGTAACCACTGTTTCTCCATTTCAACGTCATGCAAAACCTCTCCCTCTCCTCCAACATCCAATCAGTCAACAAGATCCTCGCTGCTAAACGTCTCTCATGCCTATCCACATCTCTGTTACTATTCACCATGAGCCTGGTTCAGGTTCCATCATCCCTTCTCTGCGAAGTGTCATTTCCTCACTTTCAGGTGAATCCCTTACCCATCTATGTACTCCTTTATAGCTAAGAGTGATCTCTCTAAAATGCAAATGTGATGTATCAATCCCCATGCCCTAAAACCCTTAATAATTCCCCATTATTCATACTATAAAGACCACATTTTAACATATCTAGCCCTTCAGGACCTGACCCTTCTTAACTCTCCAGCTTCATAAGATTCCCTACCCCTAGAGTTCCTGGGTGGCTCAGTTGGTTAAGTATCTGCCTTTGGCTTAAGGCATGGTCCTGGGGTCCTGGGTTCAAGCCCTACATCAGGTTTCTTCTTTGGCAGGGAGCCTGTTCCTCCTCTGCCTGCTGCTCCCCTTGCTTGTGCACTCAGGCCCTCTCTCTGACAAATATATAAAACCTTTAAAGAAAAAAAAAAAAGACTAAACTTTAAAGAAAAAAAAAAAAGACTTCCTACCCCTTATTCACTGTTCTAGAGCACCCCAGGTGCCCCTACACTCTTTTCTATAAGGTTTTTATCAGCATAATGTTTGTGACATTCATTCATCTTCTATCAGTAATTCATTCCTTGTTATGGATGGGCAATATTTCATTGTATGGATAAACCACAGATTTAAAAAATCATTTTCCTAATGATGGGCCCTTGTCTGTTTTTAGTTTTGCCTATTATGAATAAAGTCTCCATGAACATTTCTATATACGTCTTTTGGTAAGCATGTGTTTTCGTTTATCCTGAGTAAAATCCTGGGAATGGAATTGCTGGGCCGGAAGGTCAGTCTACTTTAGTTTTGTACAAACTGCCAGATCTTTTCCCAAAATGGTATACCAATACACATTCCCACCAATTAAGAGTCTGGTGTTGTCTGGTTTTAGTCATGCTGATGCATGTGTGTAACAATGTGATTTCAGTTTGCATTTCTCTGATGACTAATGATGTCAAATACTTTTTCATGGGTTTATCCATGATTATTATTAATGGATATTTGTATCTCTTCCTTTGTATCTCTTCCTTTGTAAAATGTCTCCTCAAATCTTTACTCCATTTCCTCTTTTTCCTTCTCTTTCTTTCTTATTGGCTACTTGGAGTTTGTTTTCCACTTGGTGCAAGGCACATGGTTACAGGGTGTCACAAAGACTTACGTGTGGCTTGGATAGTAAAGGGATGGGGGTTCTCTCAACTTCCTTTTTGGTGTTTTGCTGTCTTGCTCTAAAAGAACCCAGCTGGTTCCACTTGCTGCAGCCTGGATTCTATGGGAGGGGAGGATCTCTGATGAGCCCAGCAACCCCTGAAGCATGGCGGTGGCTGCTCAGGACTGGGGCCCACTGTTGGCTTTGCCAGGTTGGCCACCAAGCTTCCTCAGGGTCTCCAGAGCCAAGTTACAGGTGACCCCGCCACTGGAGGCCTAGGGAGAGTCCCTGCTGGGGGAAAGCTTGTGGTCAGAGGTTGCTTCCCCCTGCCCCCATCACCCACACTGGCCCCCAGGAGGGTGGACACACCATTCTGGGAACTCCAACATGGTGGCCATGGATGGGAGAGTGGACTTCCTGCAAAAGAAGCCAGCATCCCATTGCCCTGGGTGCACCTTGGAGAGACCTGCGTGGTGGGGTATGGCTTCCCCGGGATCGTCTGCACTCGCATAGGACCTGTTACTGGAAGTGGAGCCCTGGATGTCATAGGGAACAGTCGTGGGTGGCCACAAGCAAGCCGCTGGAGGGGATGGCTGCCATGCTGTACCTTGTGGGCTGGTGGAAACCTCTGCAGGGAACCTTCACAGGCCTCGGTGCGTGATCCCGGGTGCCAGGGAAGCTGGACCACAGAGTCCATCTGTGAGGGAGACCGGAAAAGGCCGCCCTACCACCCCTGTGTGCGGGGCCTTTAGCCCATTTCTTTCTTTTTTTAAAGATTTTATTTATTTATTTGACAGGGATCTCAAGTAGGCAGAGAGAGGAGGGGGAAGCAGGCTCCCTGCTGAGCAGAGAGCCCGACGCAGGGCTCCATCCCAGGACTCTGGGATCATGACCTGAGCGGAAGGCAGAGGCTTAACCCACTGAGCCACCCAGGCACCCCGCCTTTACCCCATTTCTTAACTGGGTTGTTTACAGACTTTTTACTTTTGAGTTGCAAGACTTCTTTATATATTCTGGACACCAGTTCTCTGCCAGATCTGTGTTTTCCAAATCATTTCTCTCAGTCTGTGGCCTGGGTCTTTTGACAAGCAGACTTAGTGAAGTCTCATTCATTAATATATTCTTTTATGCTTTTTGCATGCTCTTACTAAAGAAAAAAACTACACATAACACTAGTTAAAGAACAGGGTAAGGAAGACTTTATTTAAGTTGCTGGGGGAGAGTATTGCATAAGTACCAGTGGGGCCTTACTGGGAGGGGAGAGAGGGACTTCAACTCTGAGAACAGCATGGCCATTTATAGCCAAGCAGCAGGGCAGAGGGATTGGGTGGGGTGGGTGGAAAATTACTCAGAGGAAACATCAGGGGCAAAGGGAGGGGATTTCTGGCTAAAGTGACTTTACAGGCTAGTGACTGACGGCAGGCCAGGACGATCAGACTTCGCCTACAGCACGTTGAGGTATAAGGAACTGGATCAGATACTGAGCATGATCAGATCTGATCCTGGCTGAACTGACTTAGCAAGATTCCTGCAAACATTGGACAACGCAGCCCTTGGCCTCATCACCATCTTCTTGGAAACCTCTGCGCCATGAGAGCCAACTGGAGGAAGAAGCAAATGAGCTGAAGCATAGGAGATGAGGAGGCAGAGGTCCAGGAGACTGCTCACTTGCACACCCATGGAGCCATAGGAGCAGAAATAAGGAAAGCAAGAGGCCAGAAACAGTCCATCAATTGATGGACTATACGCCTACTTTCTAGAGCTTGACCCAATGGGTAGAGACCATCCTTCGACATCTGATCTCAACGACCACCTTTGAGAGACCCACCTTGCTCATTCCAAAACATTCTGTGCTGGTCTCCACAGCAACATATACTAAAATTGGAACCAGAACAAGTCCCTTTTGGTCCTTTGTCCTGGACCTGTGACTTTCGGGACTTACTGCTTTCATTTGTGGCTGAATGTAACATGGGTACAATAACTCATCTCTTCTGCTATCTTTGTTAACGGAAAAAAAAAAAAAATGGACAAAGCAGACAGGAACTCAGGAAGTCCTAAAGTCAGGGTCTAATTGAAAAAGAGCTCAGGAGAGCTCGTCCAAAGTTTGATCGTGGAGAGAATCTCTTGGTCACTCACTAAGATGCCTTTGCCAATCCTTGAGACAGAAAGTTTTCCTATGTTTTCCTTTAACAGCTCGTTCGTGATCCTTCTTGAATTGTGTTGAGACAATCATTTAAGTATTGGGCAGGGCAAGGCCATTTGAAAAGGGGAAACCTGTCGGTACACATGTGTGTATGTGGTTGTCACAGGCGTCAGTACTCATAGCAACTCTACTCCAGGCCACACACAACCAGGAAGAGGCTGTCATGCCAATCAAAACACTTAGGAAACAAAGAGGGAGCTGCAGAGCATGCTAGCCTCCCATTCACTGACCTGCACTTTCTGTGTCTGGGTCATTAGCCCAGAGCATCTGGCTGGTTCCCTGGTTACTAAGAAATGAGCCTTCCTATATTCTAAAGAGCCTTTAATAGTATAGGCTTCAGGATGTCCCTGCAGTCATAGTCCGCTGCAGGCTTAACCGGAGTTACCTGCCGAGCGACGAAAACTTCTACTCCTGCTCTAAAAAGGCCACCTTGTGTTCACTGTTGCAATACTAACTTTAAAACATGGCCTTTTAATTACAAGAGTGAGAAGGCGGCAGTGGCTAGATGTGTTAAAAGCAACGTCAAGGGGTGCCTGAGTGGCTCAGTGGGTTAAAGCCTCTGCCTTCAGCTCGGGTCCTGGTCCCAGGATCCTGGGATCGAGCCCCGTATCAGGCTCTGTGCTCAGCGGGGAGCCTGCTTCTCTTCCTCTCTCTCTGCCTTCCTCTCTGCCTCCTTGTCATCTCTGTCAAATGGATAAATAAAATCTTAAAAAAAAAAAAAAAGCAACGTCAAATATCGTCCGGGCGTGTGTTTGTCAAAACAGAGACACCATAAAGAGGGCAAGAAACTGAAGACAGATTTCATTTGACCAAATGTGTGTGTTGGTAGAATTATGTCTCCTGTGTCGCTGACAACTGCCAACCTTTTTTTAGAAAATTTATGTATTTATTATTTGAGAGTGAGAAAGTGCTAGGGAGAAACAGAGGGAGAGAATCTCCAGCAGACTCCCCACTGAGCACGGAGTGATGTGCCAGGCTTGATGTCACAACCCTGAGATCATGACCTGAGCCGAAATCAAGAGTTGGATGCTTAACCGATGGAGCCCCCCAAGCATCCCAGACAACTGCCACCCTAGATGGAGCTCCCGGTGTGCGTCAAGCACGTGGTAGGCATCCCGTATTTCAGCTACTATGGACAAATGAGTGAAGGAATACAAGAATGCAAGAAAATTCTTTCCTGGCTACTGTAAAGAAAGCACATATATGCCAAAGTGCTCGCTCCTAAGAAATTTCAGCCCAAGAGATAAGCTACATGCATACACATTTGAAAATTCATATATAAATAATTCTCACAGAGAAACGAGTCTCTATGGATCATTAGGTATTTATCTCCACTCCCTCCCAAAACTCTTAAAGTGTGTAACTCTTAAAGATAAAGAGAAGACTGAAGAGGGAACAGAAGGAGAATGCCCAACAGTTTTCAAAGATGGAAAGGCGGGGTGGTGGGTGACTTTAGCAGAGCAGAGGAAGCTGAAACCCAAGTGTTAGCTGAGGCAGGGTTCCCAATCCCAGGTGCACATTAATGTCACCTGGGAGAGAAACAAATCAGAAGGTTTAGGTCCCACTAGGCATCAGTAGTTTAAAAAATGCCTCCTGACAGGGTGCCTAAGTGGCTCAGTTGTTAAGTGTCTGCCTTCGGCTCAGGTCTTGGTCCCAGGGTCCTGGGATTGAGACCCACACTGGGATCCCTGCTCAGGGGAGCCTACTTCTCCCACTCCCTCTGCCTACTGCTCCCCCTACTTGTGCTCATTCTCTCTGTGTCAAATAAACAAATAAAATCTTTAAAAAAATAAAAATCTCTCCAGATATTTTGGCTCAGGTCATGATCTCCGTGGATCAAGTCCTTGCTCAGTATCTGCTTGAGGATTTCTCTCCCTCTCCCTCGACCCCTCCCCCCTCAAATAAATAAATAAAATCTTTATTTTTGAGAGAGAGAGAGAGAGTGAGGTGGCAGGGGTGCAGAGGGAGAAGCAGACTCCCCACTGAGCAGGGATCCTGATGCAGGACTTGATCCCATGACTCCAGGATCATGACCTGAGCTGTAGGCAGACACCCACCTGACTGAGCCACCCAGGTGTCCCAATAAATAAATCTTTTTAAGAAATTTCTCAGATATATGGTAGTCCTCAAAAAAATTAAACATAAGAATTACATATGACCCAACAGTTCCACTTCTGGGTATACACCCCAAAGAATTTAAAGTAGAGACACAAAAGTTATTTGTATACCTGTGTTTCCAGCAACATTATTCACAATAGCCAAGGAAGAAGCAACCCAAGGGTCCATCAATGGATGGATAAACAAAATGGGATATATCCATACAACGGAACATTATTCAGTCATAACAAGGAAGGAGATTCTGACGTGCTTCCCCACTAGGAACTTGGAAAACTTTATAAGTAAAATAAGCCAGACACAAAAACCAAATATTGTAGGATTCTACTTACATGAGGTACCTAGAGTAGTCAAATTCATAGAAAGTGGTTGGTTTTCAACAGTGAGAGCTGTGGAAAGGAACACAGAAGAGAACTGATTTATGCGTGAGGAATCCTGGGGAAGTGGACTTCCTGAGAAGAAAATTTGGCATCACCAGGAAGGGCAGAGGAGTGGGGAGCAAAAGGAATTTTTTTTTAAAGATTTATTTATTTGACAGAGATCACAAGTAGGCAGAGAGGCAGACAGAGAGAGAGGAGAAAGCAGGCTCCCCGCTGAGCAGAGAGCTCGATCTGGGGCTCGATCCCAGGACCCCAGGATCACGACCTGAGCCGAAGGCAGAGGCCTTAACTCACCGAGACACCCAGGCGTTCCGCAAATAAGGAATTTTGGTAAAAATCTGTATACTGAACAGTTAAGATCCTCAATCTTTATCTCCAGCCCTATGGGTGAAAGATCCGTTAGAGAGACTGGATCTGTGAGGCCCCTCTACTTTTAACTGGATAGCCAGGGGCTTTCAGAATAGCAGTGGGGGGGCACCTGGGTGGCTCAGTGGGTTAAAGCCTCTGCCTTCGGCTCAGGTCATGATCTCGGGGTCCTGGGATCGAGCCCCGCATCGGGATCTCTGCTCAGCGGGGAGCCTGCTTCCTCCTCTCTCTCTCTGCCTGCCTCTCTGCCTCCTTGTGATCTCTCTCTGTCAAATAAATAAAAATAAAATCTTTAAAAAAAAAAAAAGAATAGCAGTGGGGATTCAATGTAAGTCTGCATATTGAAAAGTGAAGTCACCAATTCCCTTCTTTTTCCTTGTCTTGCTCCCAAAATGCCAGCATCAAGGAGATATCCCAGGCAGTAGACCTCAGGGTTTTTTGTTTTTTGTTTTTTTAAGATTTTATTTATTTGACAGAGAGAGACATGCAGCAAGAGAGGGAACACAAGCAGGAGTGGGAGAGGGAGAAGCAGGCTCCCCGCTGAGCAAGGAGCCTGATGCGGGATTTGGCAGGACTCACAGGACTCAATCCCAAGACCCTGGGATCATGACCTGAGCTGAAGGCAGACTGTTAACGACTGAGCCACCCGGTGCCCCAGATCTCAGCATTTTCCTATGGAGAAACTAAATGGCCCAAGGAGTCAGGAAGGATGGTGACCCACAGATATAGACATTGGGAAGTTCCTAAATGAAAAGGCTAGCTCACTGTTGGAGAACCTACAAGGGAGTTCACCAGTCAACAAGCCCTAAGAACAGAGCTTCCAAAGGCCTTAACCTATTGGAGGTCCAGTTTTTTGGTGAATGCCCTCACCAGTCCAAAACCAAAGGAGACAGTGGCAAAAAGAAGGGGGAAAAGGCAACACTTGCATTAGAACACTTCAGAAACAACCACAATTTTAAAGAAACAAGAGGAAAAATGTTATCCATAAAACTATAACAGGATGTAATTTAAAAAAAAAAAGTAATTGGGGCACACGAGAAAATGGAAATCCAAAAGCCAATAAAAAAGTGGAAAGACTCTGTCTCTCTGCCTACTTGTGATCTCTCTGTCAAATAAATAAATAAAATCTTAAAAAAAAAATGGGGTGCCTGGGTGGCTGAGTGGGTTAAGACTCTGCCTTGCGCTCAGGTCATGATCCCAGGGGCGTGGGATCGAGTCCAGCATCGGACTCTCTGCTCAGCAGGGAGCCTGCTTCTCCTCATCTCTCTCTGTCTCTCTGCCTACTTGTGATCTCTCTCTCTGTCAAATAAATAAATAAAATCTTTAAAAACAAAAAAAGTGGAAAGACTCGGTTGGGCATCTGCCTTTGGCTCAGGTTGTGGTCCCAGGGTCCTGGGATCGAGTGCTGGCATCAGGCTCCTTGCTCAGCAGGGAGCCTGCTTCTCCCTCTGCCTCTGCTTCTCTCTGTCTCTCATGAATAAATAAATAAAATCTTTTTTTTTTTAAGTGGGAAGATAGTGTGAGGAAATCTTGGAAGTACAACAAAAAGACAAATGAACAGGAGGAGGGAAAAGATAAGTCCTTACATGAGCAAATGACGGAGAAGAAATTATCAGACATAATAAAACTTAAGGTAGGAAATGAATCTCTAGATTGGAAGAGATCACCGAGTAAGTCATGAAAAACAAAAACAAAAACAAAAACAAAACCAGAACACCAGGAACAAAGAACCTAAGATTTTACAGAGAGAAACAGATCACGTACAGGATTAAGAGTGACATCAAACTTACCAAGAGAAGCTAGAAGACCATGATTTTCAAACTTCTGAAAACAAAATTCTCAGCAAAAATTATGTTCTCAAACTATCTCTCAAGTGTTCAGACAAAATGTATTTTCAGATCTGCCAGAACTCAAGCATCTTACCTGCCATATATTTTTTCTCGGGAAGCATCTCAGGGTTATTCTCCACCATATAAAGGAGGAAACCAAGAGAAAGGGAGACGTTACCCAGGAAACCTGGAATCCCACACCAAGGAGAGGGAAAGCAAATTCCCAAGGCAACAGGTGGGTGGCAGGTCTCAACAGCCTGTCTGAAGCGGAAGCAGGGAGGGTGTCGGGAAGACTGCCTTGAAAAAACTCATTTCAGGGCGCCTGGGTGGCTCAGTGGGTTAAAGCCTCTGCCTTCCGCTCGGGTAATGATTCCGGGGTCCCGGGATCGAGCCCCGCATCGGGCTCTCTGCTCAGTGGGGAGCCTGCTTCCCACCCCCTCTCTGCCTACTTGTGATCTGTCTGTCAAATAAATAAATAAAATCTTTAAAAAAATAAAAATAAAAAAAATTCATTTGAAAAGTTTGGACCAGGGGAACAATTGTGCTGTGAGGCTGTTAAAGGATTGAACAGAAAGAAAAATATACACGTGAAAAAATGAGGTAATTATCTTCCAGAGAAAAAAAGTTTTCAAGAAACCAATGCTATCGTAGTATATATAAACTCAATTCTAAATAGTATTTGCCTGATCATGAACATAATAATGTGACATAATATGGACATAACTGATTTAATACAACATTTTGATCTAATTTTAGCAAATGGGAAGTCAAGGGGTGTGACAAGGCAAATCCTCAACAACTAGAACTGGAAATTTTTGCACCCAAACACCCCTCCAGTTCTGGGGGAGTATCTTGGGTCTTCAAACGCGGTGAGGCAAAGCGACCCCCTCCCCATCCTGGTGGAACACTGCACATGCGTCAGACCACAGCTCAGCCAATCAGATGCCTCCTCCACTTGGCGTTGGGAAAGCGGAGGAACTGTCCTTGAGATGCAGGTGCAGCTGGAACAATAGTCACGTCTGGTGATGAGTGCCCTGAGCTGGTGGCACCAGCGGTGGACGCTCCCGAGATGAGACCTGAGCTGGATTTCCCTCCTCAGCCGCCCTTCATAGTTAACTGCTTTGTGAGTTAGGTTCTCCAACCTTCTATCAGCTCTGCAAGTGTCCACCATACCCGCATTCCTGCTTTGCCTGGCCAGAGAGGATATCGGTTCCATTCCAAGAACCCTGACTTGCACCATAAACTACTAAGAGGAGTGACACGCCTGGGTGGCTCAGTCCGTTAGGTGTCTACCTTCAGCTCAGGTCATGATCTCGGGGTCCTCTGATCAAGTCCTGCATCGGGCACCTTGTTCAGCCGGGAATCTGCTTCTCTCTCTCTCAAATAAAATCTTTAAAAATAAAAAATAAATAAATAATAAAAAAAAAATACTAAGAGGAAAAAAAAGTGCCCCTAACCTTCGAGAGAGAGAATTGCTCAGTGTCATAATAAATTCTTCAGGTCAGGCAGACATGTCCCTTCAAATTGTAGGAAAGCTTCAGTTAGAAATTAGTCTAGAAAAGGTGAGTATGTATTTTTAAAAGACATTTCTTCCTCAAGCTACAAACATGTCTCTCCCTGACTGCTGTGTGTGAACATGCCAATTTCCAGCGGACACAGAACTCCCTGAGGACAGGGGCCTGGTTTTGGGTTTTCATTCACAGCTGCCTTGTATTATACTAAGTTCTCAAAAATACATGTTGTATGAACCTCTTTATCTGTACTCTCAAACATCAGATTGCTAAATTTGGGTTCATAGCTCTGACACCTAATTTTTAATTTTATTTCATTATTAAAGAGTTTGAGAGAGCACAAGCAGGGATGAGGGACCGAGGGAGAGGGAGAAGCAGACTTCCCACTGAGCAGACTCAATCCCAGGACTCTGGGATCATGACCTGAGCCAAAGGCAGAAGCTTAACCAACTGAGCCACCCAGATCCCCCTCTCACACCTAATTTTTTAAAAAGATTTTATTTGACAGAGACACAGAAAGAGAGGGAACACAACTAGGGGGAGTGGGAGAAGCAGGCTTCCTGCAGAGTGGGGAGCCTGATGTGGGACTTGATCCCAGGACCCTGGGATCATGACCCGAGCTGAAGGCAGACAATTAATGACTGAGCCACCCAGGCACCCCACACCTAATTTTAGATTTAGAGTTTCTTTAGGGATTTTGGCTTCATTGAAGCCCAGCTGGGTCCTCCAGGGATCTCAGCTAAGGGTCATTTGAAATGTAGGGGAAACTAGTAGTGTTTCAGTACAAGAATGAGTTGAGAGTTCCTTATCCTCTCTAGTAACTCTGGCTGGGAATTAAGAGGTACAGTGCATTTCCTTGCTTCTATTCAATGGAAGCAAAATCAAAAGGGAGGAGGAAGGGGGCACCCGGATTTGAACCGGGGACCTCTTGATCTGCAGTCAAATGCTCTACCCCTGAGCTATACCCCCAACACCCTAGTGTCCTTCTCTTCCTTGTCCACTTGAGGTGACTCAGTACCATCAGGTTCCACCCGTGCTAGAGCTCTGGCGAGCTTTGTATTCTAAAGCTCCACCTTCTTTTATATCCATCATCTGCTTTGGCTTTTCTCTTAGCCACCAATAAACTGGGTGGGGACACTTGAAAAATGACATCCTGGAAACTAGCTGAAAAGGAAATTGACAGAGCGCCAACAGGGAAAATGTCCACAAGTATCGTGTCAGAAGTACTATGGCAGAATCCAGAGGCTAAAAAGCAACCCCAGATATCCCCTTGTTCACTCCCTGACTCTTGATGGACTGTAGGATGGGAAGGAGAAGGAAGATGTCAGTTATTTTGAATGGGATGACTTAGGAAAATCAGGAAATCCTTCTCAGGGTAACCAAGCACAATCTCTTTGGACCAACCCGCCCGCTCCATTCTTGATGGGCAAACATAGTCAGCTTCTAGCCTGGGTGCTGCCCGGGGCAGAGCTCTGTGGAGGCCAAGGTGTGCAGTGCCGTCCTTCTTCTGGCAGGGGCAGGGGGGAATGGAGGCCTCCTTCCAAGCGTGGCACTGGTGGGCAAGGAGTGTAAGGAAGCAGGCCTGAGGACGCCCTCTCTCCTCCCACCTCCTCTCCAAAGGCTAGAGAAGCTGAGGTAGAGAAACTAGCCAGCCCCCTCCCAACCTCAGGGAAGAAACACACTCGGAGGCACAAATAACATCACTGCTTATATAAAAATAGCATTAAGAGTTCATCTAAACATCTGTCTTCTATTCAGGTCAAGGGGTGGGAAGGGAAGAGATGCTGTTAGAAGAGAGGGAATGGGGTGACCTCTCCAAAGACAGACGGGTGCTGGCGGAGGGCTGGCGTGTTCCGGCGATAGCCAAATCGACCGTTGAACCCCTTGATCGTTTTCAGTTCAGCATTGTAGTGGTCATGGCCGGTCACCTGCTGGAGGGAATGCCCTTGGGGGGTAGAGAGAGAGGCCTGAGCCCCCATTCAGCCCCCTCTTGCTTTTCCCCTGCTCCCACAGGGCTGGTATATAATGTACTCCCCATGTCCCAGCTGAACCCATCTTCAAACGTCTCAAGCCTCTCGATTAAAAGCCAAGGGTTGATAAAGTCCAGGAGACAGATAGCTTTCTGGAAACCAAACTGTATACCAGGAGTAGCACCCAGGAGGAGCGTGAATGCTATGTGCTAAGACAGGAGGGGCCAAAACCTTCTGGGCTTGGCTGAACTTGCCTCACTCCCAGGAAGACTGAAAACATTTCACCCTCGCTTCTGACCCATGTGTTAGAAATGGATGAGCTCAATTTGGCCAAATGGTACAAAGGGTCACATGGCTAGAGAGTGGCCAAAGGGTGATGGAATTGGGGTGGGAGGAGGGTTCACACTGTCAGAAAAACCTCTCTCCACCCTTCCTTTCCTGTTGCTCAACAGGGCCTGGAAAAGGACGACACAGCCTGTTCAGGGAGCAGGGAGGGGAATATGGGCTTTAGAGTTGGAAAGAGCGCAATTCCAATCCCCGCCAAGCCCTCCTTGGCCAGTCACTTCACCTCCCTACACTGATTTGCCCAGCTGGAGCGCAGCGGGAGCGTGGGCATAAAAACCATCTGACCTACAGCCGGTTAGCTTAGTCACTACATAGGAGCATGGTGATGCCATCGGCGCACGTCTGAGAAGCAAAGCTGGGGACGCAGTCCCGAGGCCTCTCCCCTGCCCCCCAAGCCAAGGGTCTCTGTGGCCTGATTTCTCTCCCTGAACCAGGGACTGCACACCACTCTTCCACGGGGTCCATGCTGAGGCTGGAAAGCCAGGGGCACTTGCCTGCCCCAGCCCAGTTCCTCCTGTTCAGATATCTCTGTCCTTCCCCAAAGATGTGGAAATAATCCACTATCCAGCCGTCTCTTCCTGTGCCGCCATGATCCTGAGAGTGAGAGAGAAAACACGGAAGACGGTCAGCGACCGTGCTAAGAGGGGCACACTCAAAACTCCCTTTGGGTTTGTTGCAGGGGGAGAGAGACCAGGGGTCACCAGGCCAGATTAAATATGAAACACGGATTGACCCATTGTCTCTCAGAGAGGGGCAGCGTAGGCGGGCAGTTCAAGGCTCAGTGTCTGCTGCCAGACTGGTTACAATTCCAGCTCTGCCGCTAACGAGCTGTGTGACCCCTGGGCCAATGGCACAGCTTTTCTGGACCTCTATTTCCTCATCAGTGAAAGGAGTGTTGCTGTAAGATTTGAGACAAATGAAGGGCCTGGCATAGTAAAGATTCTTTTTTTTTTTTTTAAGATTTTATTTATTTAAGAGAATGAGCAGGGGGAGGGGGAGCACGGGGAGAAGCAGACTCCCCGCTGAGCAGAGAGCCTGATGTAGGGCTCAATCCCAGGACCCAAAGATCATGACCTGAGCTGAAGGCAGGTGCTCAACCAACTGAGCTACTCAGGTGCCTAATTTACTTTAAAAATAAGCAATATCAGGGCACCTGGGTGGTTCAGTGGGTTAAAGCCTCTGCCTTCAGCTCAGGTCACGTTCTCAGGGTCCTGGGATGGAGCCCCACATCCGGCTCTCTGCTCAGCGGGGAGCCTGCTTTTCCTCTGTCTCAGCCTGCTGCTCTGCCTACTTGTGATCTCTCTGTGTCAAATAAATAAATAAAATCTTAAAAAAAAAAAAAGCTATATCATGGAGCAGCTGGCTGACTCAGTCCTCAGAGCATGCCACTCTTGATCTTGGGGTCTTGAGCTCAAGCACCATGCTGAGGCAGAGTTTACTTAAAAACAAAAACAAAAAACCATTATCTTTATGTAAATGAAAATACCCACCACCAACAGCTGTGATGATTAAACCCTTATAAAAGGGAACATAGTTTCAAAAGTGTGCATAACATATTATTTTCAAGCTTTTAAATACTCAAGTTTTTCTTTCTTCCTCCCACACTCTGGATCCTTCCGTCATAAAAACTATGCGAGCAGAGCGCCCACACACACTCCAGCATGGGCATGGGACATACAGACATGTCCACGCACATGCGATGCACACCCAGGCACACACACAAACACCAAGGCCACACACACACACACACACACACACACAAATACAAAAACCCAAGATTTGTTCTCAGAACAACCCCCATTAACCCCACCTGTCCCCTCCCCATACCACTGTGACAAATGTACACAAACACTGGAGGCAAAAGTGCTGGAAAAAGTTGCAGCCACCAGCAAACATGGACAGGATCTCCCATCGTGGGTAGGACTCTGCGGAGGAGAGGCAACACCCACGAGGGAAAAGGCCGGGAGAGAAGTGAGGTCTGCGGAGGTCTGGGAAGTTTCCTTCCCACCAGCTCACAGGCAGTCCCATGGATTGAGCCCCTCTGTCATTGCGATATCACCAAAAGAGGACGTCACGCCTGGGGGTTCTAGGCGTCGCTTTGTTTCGTTTGCTTAAGTCACAAGGATTTTCGAGCTTTTAGAGAATCTGTGGCATGCGATCACCCCAAAGGGTGGGTCCGTGACGTCAAAAAGGACAATGAAACTGGTTTGGCAGAGGCGGGCTTCCAGCCCCATTACCTAAGGCTTGCAGAGACCCAAAATGAGATCGTTCTCAAACGCAGGGCTGGAAAGTGATTCCGTGAGCTCAGGGAGCTCAGTCCCTGTCACCTGCCTGCACCAGTTCTGGGCTTTGATTAAGAAAGCCGAGGGTGGGTGGGAGTGGGGAGCCCTCCCTAGGGGTAAGATGCCCGGATTTGGGAAGTCAGGCCCCGCCATCAGGGTCAAGCTCTGCCGGGCAGCCCGTGGGATCGGGGCCCTAGCTAATAACCTGTTGGGTTTTCCGCAGAATGGGCGGAACCACGTGGCTCTGGAAGTAGCGGTGGGCGTGGTAGTCCTGCTGGGCGTTGTAGGGCGGAATCGCCGACCAGAGCTTGGGCCTCAGGCGCTCATGGGCGCGGGCCACAGAGCTCACCGCCACGCCATCCAAGATGAAGCTCTTCTCCAGCCGCAGAGGACACTCGCAGTAGTGCGACATCCCCACCACTGCAGCCCTCAAGGGCCTTTCTGCTGGGACTGGAGGGACGACGCAGGGGCTCCCCTGCGCATTAGTCGCATTGTTACGTGGTGGTACGTTGTCAAAGACTCCGGTGACACAAACCGTATTGTGTCTAAACAGGGTAGGCTCTTAGGGCTGCCTGGTTAAGTTGCTCTCAAGGCCCTGGGGCGAAGGATGACTTAAGACACCAAGCGAGGAACTGGAGACTGGAGAAGGTATTACTGAACTCAGGTGGTGTGCACGCAGGGCCAGCCTCCTCCTCCTCCTCCCCACCGTACTACATACACTTCCCAAACTCAGCTCCGTTGAAAAGCTTGTACCCAGGATGGATCAGAAGAGTTCAGAGACCATCTACTTCCAACTCTCATTTTTAGTAATTTTAAGTTGAAGCTCAGAAACACTGAGATATTCCCTAAATCCATTTAGTGGCAGATCCAGAACAAGAATTCAGGCCTACCACTAAGTCTGCTTAAAGTACTTCTCCCCACCTAATTATTTTCAACAGCCAGCATTCCTCCTCCTGTTAAAAATAATAATAAAAATAAAAAAATAAAATCTTTCAACAGAACAGGGTCACCTGGGTAGCTCAGTCATTAAGCGTCTCCCTCAGGCTCAGGTCATGATTCCAGGGTCCTGGGACAGAGCCCCCAGTGGGGCTCTGTGCTCAGGGGGTCTGCTTCTCCCTCTGCCCTTCCCACAGCTCATGCTCTAATAGTCTTTAAAAAAACAAAAACAAAACCCAGCAGGTTAACACATTACCATATTACTTTCCTCTAGCTCTTTTTTTTTTTTTTTTTAAAGATTTTATTTATTTAACAGACAGAGATCTCAAGTAGGCAGACAGGCAGGCAGAGGGAGAGGAGGAAGCAGGCTCCCCGCCAAGCAGAGAGCCCGATGTGGGGCTCGATCCCAGGACCCTGGGATCATGACCTGAGTCGCAGGCAGAGGCTTTAACCCACTGAGCCACCCAGGTGCCCCATCCTCTAGCTCTTTTTATAATTGTCAGGACACAGCAAACCATGAACAATAATTTCTAGTCACTAGTTACAGGTGATTTTTACTTTTTATTTCCAAATTTTCCCCCCTTGAATAACCTTACATAGATGCTTTACACATCAAGGTGCCTTACTCAGTGCTCCTCACACCAACTCTACGAGGTGCTATTATCATCCTAACATGAGACAAAAGGATCAAGGAAATCTTTTATATTCACTATTATATGAAGGCACACGTTTGTTTTTTAAAGATTTGAGAGAGACTGTGAGAAAGAGCACAGGAGCAGGGACAGAGGGAGATGGAGCAGACTCTCCATAAACATGGAGCCCAATGTGGGGCTTGATCCCAGGACCCTGAAATCATGACCCCAGCAAAGCCAGGCAGTTAACCGATGGAGCCACCCAGATGCCCCAAAGGCACGTGTATTAATTAGAAAAAGGTTGCTTGTATGTATACACAAACCCCACTAATTCTAGCAAGTTAATGCTGAGCATGTTTCTATACCATTAACAGGTAAATTCCTAGGAATCTGAAATTACAGAAAATTAAGTCTATAGTTTGAGCCCATTCTATTAAAATCTGGAAAGAACCTGGACAGAGCCTGGAAGACAGAAGACGCGGGGAGGGGGGGAGGCTCAGCCCTCATACCTCTTGGGAGAAATTTCATATATAGAGTTCACACAAGGGGTAAGAATGATTAACTTTTTAAAAGATTTTGAGAGTGAAAAAAGCAAGCACAGCTGGGGGTGGGGGGTTGGGGAAGAGCAGGGAGCCAGAGGTCAGGCTCAAGCCAGGGCGCTGGCATCATAACCTGAGCTGAAGGCAGATACTTAAACCACTGAACCACCCAGGCACCCCAAAAAGGATTTTTTTTTAAAGATTTTTATTTGACAGAGATCACAAGTAGGTAGAGAGGCAGGCAGAGAGAGAGGAGGAAGCAGGCTTCCTGCTGAGCAGAGAGCCCAATGTGGGGCTCGATCCCAGGACCCTGAGATGAGGACCTGAGCCAAAGGCAGAGGCTTAACCCACCAAGCCACCCAAGCACCCCCCAAAAAGGACTAATTTTAAATGGAGGACCCTAGGGCTTCATGTCACATTAAAAACTTCAAATTCACCAGGATGGAGAACAGGGTAGGACAACAGGTCTGTTTTAGATTCCTGGTCCTAAAACCAAGATAGGCTGTCTAGACAGCCCTGGTTCTCCATCCTGGCTGCACCTTGAAATTTCCTGGGGGGTCTTTAGAAAGTACTGATGCCTGGGTCCTACCTCCACAATCTGACTTAACTGGGTCTGGGATATTGCCTGGACACTCTCTGGCTGAGAACCACTGATTAGATTAGTACATTCCATTCTGAATCTTGGACAAAAGGGTAGTTCTCTTACCATGTGCTAGGGTCCACACATAGTCTAATCTTCAGCCTTACAAAGAACACATAAGGTAGAGTATATTCAGATACTAGATGTGTGAACACGAATCTAGGCTGAAAAGCCTGTTCCAACATCTTTAGGCCAGACTATTGACCCAAACCTGCTGAGCGCTCATTTTTTTTCATCAGACTCCAAATTCCACATACATCACTTCTCATGGGTTAGAAAAGCACAATGTCCAATGCTTTCAGGCACAATTTGCCAAGGTTTACACCCACTGTGCTGGTTCATTACCTTTCACTCCTGAACTACGGTTTTGCAGGTACATACAGCTATCCTATCAAAATGTTTTGGTAGCAAACCATGCAGATACTTTTAGTAACTCAATTGCCTTCCACAAGAGCAAATTAACATGGCAATCATGTGTTAGGTTTTACAAATACAGCCCTTTATGGGGCGCCTGGGTGGCACAGTGGGTTAAAGCCTCTGCCTTCGGCTCGGGTCATGATCCCAGGGTCCTGGGATCGAGCCCTGCATCCGGCTCTTTGCTTGGCAGGGAGCCTGCTTCCTCCTCTCTCTGCCTGCTTGTGATCTCTGTCAAATAAATAAAATAATATAAAAATCTTAAAAAAACAAAACAACAAATACAGTCCTTTTTGTGCTGGTTTACAGGAAGGACACCTGTAACTCCAAATGTGCACACAGACACACACACCTGGGCCTTCCCCACATCACTCAGTGAACTCCGTGTGTGTCCACCATCTGACCATTCACTATCCCTTTTCTCAAACTAAGCGCAGTGCAGTTACCTGGGGTAACCTCTCGAACAGTAACTACTACCTGCAATTTACTTTAAGAACTCTGAACACAAATAACTAGTTTTTACAGCAGAAATGGGAAAGTCCGTAAGTTTCTGTAGAGTCACAAAACCAAGTACTGCACTAAGCAATTTCATTTTACAAAAGGTTCAGGGTTGTCAAGAAGAGTGACAGGTAGAAAAGAACAGGAAGGCAAATTTCGGGAGCAAATAATTTTTAATTTTTTTTAAACAATTACACCAAAGAATCATGCAATGCTGCCAGCATTGGATGCAATCCTGGGCCACAAGTCTGCACACTCCTTTGCGACTGGTCCTGTGATAGCAGACCCTACATAAAAAAAGAGTGAGATGACAGATAACATCAGATAGACCCAGAGGTTAAATCATCCCATCTGGAAGACTTAGGCAACACTGTGGTTTCTTTCTTACCTTTCATTTCACCTTTATTGTTTACTATGACCCCCGCATTATCTTCAAAATAGAGAAACACACCATCTTTTCTCCGGTATGACTTTCGTTGTCGAATTACCACTGCTGGATGTACTGAGAGAGAAAACAGGACAGTAGTCACTAACCTGTCAGGTCCCAGTGCCACCACAAGAAAGCAGTTTACATCTCACCTAGTTTCCCAACATTTCCCACTTCAACAGAATGTAGACTCACCATTTGCTTTTCATTTCCTAAAAGCAAGTGTGAGAGACAGTGCAAATACCATTCACCCCTTAAGGAAAGACCTTACTCCAAGGCAAAACTGCCTGCACTTCCTGCAAATGTAAATCTGTATTCTTCTTACAACAATCAGCAACACTAGCACGAAACTTGCTAAGCATGTTCTATACTTGTTCCCTCTTCGCCCAACAGGTGGATGCTGTTAAGATCCTAGTATCACAAAATGGGACCCCCTTTTGGATGGAGTAAGTAGAGGCCCAGCTATTAATGAACTCATTAGGTATATTCCATCCCAGTATATATCAAAACCTCCAAGAAAGTACATACCTTGATCTAAAAATTACTGCTTTTCAGAGTTTACTGGCATTAAATATGCACCGTGTTAGATTTTACAATAGAAGTTCATTTACACACCAATTTAACCAAAGAAAACCTACAACAAGGTGTGCGTATATGTCTACACACTCCTTGAACCCCAGAAGTACATCCAAGATATTGACCACACACTCTATACCTTATCTCAAATGCCTAACTGCGGGCACATGTGTTGTTGTATTAGAGCAAAAAGCTAGAATTAACCTATGTATTTCATGGCAAATACACAAAATAGAACCACTTAAAAATGATTATGTCTATCTGTAATTTTTCATATGTAGGACAATCATCTGTGAAGCAACGAGTTACGGGAAGGCTGTGGTCCCATTCAAACAGTAGTTTACAAGCTAATTTTTTGCATGTAACTCAAAAAGAAAGGACGGGGCACCTGGTGGCTCGGTCGGTTAAGCATCTGCCTTGACTCAGGTCATGATCTTGGGGTCCTGGGATTGAGCCCTGCATCAGGCTCCCTGCTAAGTGAGGAGTATGCTTCTCCCTCTGCCCCTTCCCTGGGCTTGTATGCTTGTTTGTTCTCAAATAAATAAAATAAAATCTTAAAAAAAAAAAAAAAAGACACACAACAAAATATTAACAGTGGTCATCTCTTGGAAGTCTGAAGGTTGGGTAATAGAAATTTAATTTCTATTTCCTATGTAATTAATTATGTTTAGGGACGCCTCGATGGCTCAGTGGGTTAAGCCTCTGCCTTCAGCTCGAGCAAGGAGCCCGCTTCCCCCCCCCCCGCCTGCCTCTCTGCCTACTTGTGATCTTTCTCTGTCAAATACTAAAATTAAAAAAAAAATTGTGTTTAACTTTTGAGGAACAGTTTTCTAGGGTCTTAAGTTAAACTTTAAAAAAAAAAAACCTACCAGCACTAAAATGAACCCTTTCCAGACCTTCATCTACAACACTTAAAAGAACTGAAGTCAGACATCACCTGCATGGAAACCATGACCATCATTAGCTTAGAGACTCTGAACAAGTTACTTAAACTTCTGACATTCAAGTGTTCCTTTTGTAAATAGGGATAACAGTTATATTTCCACATTCAACATCAGACACTGCAAATACAAGAATTTTTTTTTTTTTTAAACAAGGACAGGGATCCTGGCTATCCTTGAGGCCAATATTATTTCTATATGTAAGATGGCCTCTGATCAGGGTTTTTTTTTCCCCCTTAGAAGAAATCTCCACATCCAACATGGGGTTCAAACTCACGATCCGCCTGAGATCAAGCTGCATGCTCCACTGACTTGAGCTAGCCAGGCAGCTCCACCTGATCAGGTTTTTAAGAATGAAATACACATTGAGGGGTAACTGGTATTTACAGAGAGCCTTCTCTGTTGGACCCTCATCTACTCATAACCATTTATTTTTTTAACTAGAAAAAAATTTTTTTAATGTAAACTCTATGCCCAATGTGGGACCTGAACTCATGACTTGGAGATCAAGAGTCACATGCTCTAATGACTGAGCCAGCCAGGAGCCCTTACTCATAATCATTTAAATTCTCACAAATGACCAATCTAGCAGATGAATATGGCCACACACAAATCCAAGACTCTGGACTTCCAGAATTGCTCCTTTCCACATTTCTGTCTGTTATACGGAAGT
The DNA here is from genome assembly GCF_002288905.1 of Enhydra lutris kenyoni. Lineage (NCBI taxonomy): Eukaryota > Metazoa > Chordata > Mammalia > Carnivora > Mustelidae > Enhydra > Enhydra lutris. The sequence goes on from NW_019154110.1 coordinate 24,341,200, forward strand.
CTAAGGTGAGGGAACGTATTCATTCAGCAAACACAAGGACAAGTAAGATTAATTAAGAGCTGGCAATTCACTATTTTTAAAACTATAAAGTGTTCTCTGGTCTGTCCCACCACAACCTGATTGAGACCAACAACACACACTGCTGCCATCTCACCAACAGTGACAGTGGATTGCTCTGCCCTTCTCTGACAGCTTCCCAAGCCACAGACCAGACCCAGCAAGTGTTCTAAGAGGAAAGCCTGTCCAGTTGCATGCACATCCCAATCTACACATAGATTAATCAATGCTTAACCACAATGCTTGGTACTCCACGCCCTCAAGTCGGTATTAAATGTAAACAAAGATTTCTGATCACCCCCACCAAATCATCAGGGGGTGGGAGGGGTGCTTGTACAGGCCTAGAAGGAGAGACTGCAGTATGTAGCCAAGACCTGTATTTGCACTGTCCATCAAGAGATGGCTAGGACTTCTCAGAAGAGCAAGATACCCTAGATCAGAGACAGACTACTTAGGTACAGGAGGGATGTTCAGGAGCTGAAGTTTAGTGCATGGAGTATCAGGAGCTCTAAAACCAGACAGACAAGTCAAAGAGCCTGAAACCCTCCCCATCAACTCATACACCTAAGGGGATTAAGCAATGAGCAGCTCCCTATTTTAGTTTCTACCAGAAGACATTTGGAAGCAACCATGCTTAACTTTTGACAAGTCACAATTTTGAGTTAATCTTTTCTATAAAAACAAACAAAAACCATTCTTAGGGACGCCTGAGTTGGTTAAGCTGCTCCCTTCAGCTTGAGTCCCACTGTCAGGGTCTCTGGATAGAGGCCCACATTGGGCTCCTTTCTTGGCAAGGAGCCTGCTTCTCTGTCTGCCTCTGCCTGCCACTCCCCCCACTTGTGCTCTCTGTCAAATAAACCATACAGCCTTAATTATTTTTTCCCTTAAATCAGGAAGCATATGTTTTTCTGTACTTACAAAGTGTTAGGTCACAGGCCAAATGCTCTACATGCTCAGTTTATTACCTGAATCTAACAACCACTTGAGAACGTATTCAAGGATCATTCTTCCTCTTCAAATCAGTAGTTCCAGAAAAGGAAACTTGCCTGACACCTGGTCAAGCTCTAAATGCCTACCAAAAAAAAATTTTTTACTGGGATGCCTGGTGGACCAGTCAGTAGAGCATGTGACTCTTGATCTCAGGGTAATGAGTTCAAGTCCCTCCTTGGACTTAGAAATTACTCAAAAAAGGAAACAAATACAGCAACACCCGGCAGTGGAGAGCACAGTCTCTTAAGACAGCAAAAGCAGCAGAACTTTGATTGCAGGTTACTTATCTTCACACTGCTCCTCAAAGGAAATTAAGCCTTCAGAATGGTAAAATTATGATTCCATTTTCCAATAAAGGGAAAAATCCTTCAACAGTGCACCAGTCAAGGAAGATTCAGCGTTTCTACTCACCCTTCTTTCTGAGCTCTGGTTTGCCTTTCTTCACTGTGGCCATCACCATGTCACCCACACCCGCAGCAGGAAGTCTGTTCAATCGTCCCTTGATCCCCTTCACAGAGATGATATACAGATTTTTGGCTCCTATCGAGAATGTAAACAAGTGATTTTTTTTTTTTTTTTTTTTTTTTTGGCTTGTGTAACGTTTCCCGGGCACTTCCAGAGCCTCTCCCTCAGCTCACACTCCCAGTTAGTACCCCCCCAACCAAGGCGGAACACCTTGTCACACCACCGATTGAAGCAAAACAACACAGCACGCTGCTGCTTCACCCAAAAGCAGTGTTTTTACTCTGCCCTTTCTTGACGGCTCAGTGGGTCATTAGTCAAGGCCCAACGAGTGCTTTTAAAAGGGGGAGCCTGGCGGAGTGCAGCTGAAGGTCTCACCTGTGTTGTCAGCACAGTTGATCACGGCGCCCACCGGAAGACCCAGGGAAATCCGGAATTTCGCACCAGAGGACCCACCACGTCCTGTGGGTAGGAAGGGAAACAGGATAGGGGTCACTGACTAGCCATGGTTCCGAGTTTCCCCTCACACTCGCACATGCTTTGGGCAACGGTATCCTCTAGTCCCTTTCTCTGGGACTCCGCCTACCCCTACCCACGAGTCACCCGGCTCCCCATAGCAAACAGCCAATTCCTCACTGTTACCGCCCTTACGTTACGGTTAAGGGGCCTGAGCTACTCAACCCTCACTCCACCTTTTGCACCACGTAGTTCTCCCTGCAAGGCGGGAGATCGCACAAGTCGTCCACTCTGGGGCCTCAGCCAGTCTCACTTCAACACCATTACTGGAGTGCTAGGCGCAGAGGGATCCCGTCGGTTTGGTCTAAACTCCTGTCCGGATCCTGCCAACTCAACTCTACAAGCACCCCCCCGCCGCCACTTTCGGCGGCCCTTCCAGTGCTCCAACGGGGCCCTCCTCTCCCTCTCCGCCCCAGAGAAGAGCAAAGCGCCCCAGCTGCCCATGGCCACCGCTCCGGGAGAGGCCAGCAGTCACCTCGCGACAGATGGAAAAGGATACTCAAAAGTCAAACCCTCACCTCGCTTCGACATCTTGAACGCCGGAAAAGGACAAAAAGGAAGTAAGTGCAAGGGATTCTGGGATATGAACTTTGATGCCCCGCCCAGTCTCGTCACGTGACCGGGAGTTTGCGCAATCCTCCTCTTCTTCCCCCCCCCCCCGCCCCGCCCTCCGCAAGCACGCTGTCTTATCACGTAATAAATCGTGGACGTCGGATTGAGTTCTCGTTGGGAAGTGGGAGGTGTGGGTGTTGAGGGCTGCTGGAGAGAATGACGCCCGGAGTCTCTTCTTTACGAGCTCTAAAGTTGTTGGGGATACAGAAACATTGGTTAACTTACCCAACAACGTCTACTGAGCATGTAGTATGTGTCAGGAACTTCACTGGACACTCGAAATTTAGAAATGATTAAAAGGGCCTGTGTAGGAGCCCCAAAGAACACAAGAGAGTGGAGTATCGAGCGAGAAAGAGCTCTGAATGGTATCTTTAGGATGTGGTATTGAAAAAAAATTGTGTTAAAAAAAGATTAAGAATAAAAATAAACAACCCCCATCCCCCACCCCAAAAAAGGATGTGGTTTTGAGTAAGTGCCATTTTAGCACTACAGATAATTCCATTTATGTGTGTTTGGTTCCAGACTCATTTGTATTTCAGATATCTTTGTTTATCAGTTACCCCTTTCACGGCTTCAACCTCCTCTTCTGGCTTCTTTGCTTTTGCCGATGCATTCATTCAAACATTTATTGAGCGCCTGATGATGCCAGGTACCATCATGGGTATACATTAGACTGCATCAGGGATAAACGCCAGATCAACATTTCTGCCCTTAAGGATTCTGCAAGGATGGCAATGATAGTGGATATTCCACACGAAATAGATACAATAACTGCAGTGTATCACGTAAGATGATGATGTGTACTATGGAAAAGTAAAAGTATCAGGTATCAGGAAGTCGGAATAGGGGCAAATTGCAATTTGAAACAATATGGTCAGGGTGGACTTCATGGACGAAGTCGATATTAAAGCAAAGACTTTAGGTGAGGAAGTTAGCAATATGAATGTCTGGGAAGAACAGGGGAGAAAGCAGTCAGCCAACTATCGGGCCCAAGGTGGAAGTGTGCCTAAGCAATATGAAGACCAGCAAGGAAGTGGATGTGACCGGACAGAGTAAGGGAAGAAGGGAAGAGTCGTAGGAGAGAAGGTCAGAAGTAATGGAATGAGATTGTGTATGGCTTTGTACACCACTATGGACTTCAGCATTTTGGGACTGGAATGGAGAACCATTGCCCCATGGTAAGCAGAGGGACATGATCTAATATATCAGAAGGGTCACTCTAATTGAGACTAGAGTGTGGGAGGGATGCAAAGTTGCAAATAAGGAGATGTGTTAGGAAGCTCTTGAAATACCCAGGAAAGGAATGATGGTGATTCAGACTACAGTGGTAGCAGTAGAGGAAATGTGATGTGGTCAGATTCTGGATATGTTTTAGAAGTAGAGCCAACAAAAGGCAAGGTGTGGAAAAAAAGTAAGGAGTCAAATGTCTCCAAGGTTTTAGGTCTGAGCAAGTTGAAGATGTCATTGCCATCAACTGGGATAGGGAAAACTATGGGAGGAACAGATTTGTGGTTAAGAATAGGACATAAGTGGGACCCTTGGGTGGCTCAGTTGGTTAAACGGCTGCCTTCGGCTCAGGTCATGATCCCAGGATCGAGTCCCACATCAGGCTCCTTGCTCAGCCAGGGAGCCTGCTTCTCCCTCTGCCTCTGCCTGTGCTCACTCTCTCTGACAAATAAATAAATAAAATCTTAAAAAAAAAAAAGAATAGGACATAAGTTAAATGTTTATTAGACAACCGAACAAGATTCAAATAATAAGTTGGACATATTAGCCTGGAGTTCTGAAGAGAAGGGGCTATAAATTGGGAGTTGTCAGCATATAGGAGTACAGTTGATCCTTGAACAATTCTGGGGTTAGGGGCACCGACCCCTCTGTGCATGCAAAAATCCATGTATACAGGCACCTGGGTGGCTCATTCATTAAGTGTCTGCCTTCAGCTCTGGTCATGATCCCAGGATCCAGGGATCAAGCCCCGCATTGGGCTCCCTGCTCAGCAAAAAGCCTGCTTCTCCCTCTCCCACTCCTCCTGCTTGTGTTCCCTCTCTCGGTATGTCTCTGTCCAACAGATAGATAAAATCTTAAAAAAAAAATCCATGTATAACTTTTGACTCCCCTAAAACTTAACTATTAATAGCCTACTTTGACCAGAAGCCTTACCAATAACATAAACAGTCAAATAACATATTGTATATGTTATGTGTATTAATACTGTATTCTTACAACATAAGTAAGAGAGAAAAGAAAATGTTATTAAGAAAATCAAAAGGGGGGGCACCTGGGTGGCTCAGTTGTTAGGTGTCTGCCTTGGGTTCAAGTAATAATCCCAGGGTGCTGGGATCAAGTCTCACGTCAGGCTCCCTGCTCAGTGGAAAGCCTCTTCTTTCTCTCCCTTTGCTGTTCTTTCTGCTTGTGCTCTCTAGTGCGCTCCCCACCCCCGTCAAATAAACAAATAAAATCTTAAAAAAAAAGAAAAGCAAGAGGAAGAAAAAATACATTTACAGTATTGTACAGCATTTTTTACAAAATGGGATTAAAAAAATGGGATTTCAGTTCAAACCCACATTTTTGAAGGGTGAACCCTGTTTGCAACCATGACAGTGGATGAGATCATAAAGAAGTAAGGGTAGGGGTGCTTGGCTGGCACCCCTATGTGGAGGGTGGAACTCTTAATCGCAGGGTTGTGGGTTGAGTCCAACGTTGGGTGTAGAAATTAAAAATAAAAAATCTAGTGGCACCTGGGTGGCTCAGTGGGTTAGGCCTCTGCCTTCAGCTCGGGCCATGATATCAGGATCCTGGGATCGAGCCCCACATTGGGCTCTCTGCTAGGCAGGGAGCCTGTTACCCTCTCTCTCTGCCTGCCTCTCTGCCTACATGTGATCTCTCTCTCTCTGTAAAATAAGTAAATTAAAAAAAAAAACCTTTTAAAAAAATTCTAGGGATGCCTGGGTGGCTCAGTCAATTAAGCGGGTGCCTTTGGCTCGGGTCATGATCCCAGGATTCTGGGATCGAGTCCCACATCAGACTCCCGGCTCATCAAGGAGCCTACTTCTCCCTCTGCCTGCCGCTCTCCCCGCTTGTGCTCACTCGCTCTTTCTCTCTTTCTGACAAATAAATAAGTAAACTTTTTTTTTAAATGCAAGACAAAAAAAAAACACTGAAAAATATTTTTAAAAAATAAAAAAAATTAAAAATCTAAAAAAGAAAACAAGTAAGGGCAAATAAAGACCATGAGCTAAGCTCTGGGGCACCTCAACATTAAGAAGTCTATAAATCTGTACATTTATCAATCTCCCTTACCACTTTAACATGCCTTCACTTGATCATGCCAGCTTCTCTAGCTACCAATTTTTCACGCTCCTTCACTTCTCAACCAAATTCCATGTGTTTCTCAATATGTGATTTCTTTACCAAATTAGTCTCTCTTGATAAATGGAACTGCCATTCATTCAGGTGTCCCATCGGAGCCTCTTGTCCAAGTTCTTTTCAGTTTGTCTCTTAAACATTACGAGATTGCCTGGCTGGCTCAGCAGGGAGAGATGTGACTCTTGATCTCAGGGTTGAGTCCCATGTTTGGCATGGAGATTACTTAAAAAATAAAAAGCCTGTCATATCTATCCACTTCTATCTCCTCTAGTACTGCTCTGGTCCATGTCTTACCTAAGCTACTTCAGAAGCCTTCTAGCATACCTCCTGACCTCTGTTTCTCCCTCTACCTACTGACTATTCATACAATGGCCAGGAATAATTTTTCTGAAATACAAACATTACAATGTTGCCCTCCTGAAAATCCTCCAGTGGTTCTAGCGCTCATAAAATCAAAGTTAAAATCCATATCATGGCCTGCTAGGCCCTGATCTGGTATTGCCCTATCTTGTCAGCCTTGCCTTACACCACATTTGCTCTTGTTCTCATGAGCTAACTTTTTTTTTTTAAAGATTTTATTTATTTATTTGACAGACAGAGATCACAAGCAAGCAGAGAAAGCAGGGTGGTGGTGGGGGGGGGGAGAAGACTCCCTGCTGAGCAGAGAGCCTGATGTGGGGGCTCAATCTCAGGACCCTGAGATCATGACCAGACCAAAAGGCAGAGGCTTAACCTGGTGAGCCACACAGGCACCCCGTGAGTTAACTTTTTTGTCGACTTTTCTTAGCATGGTGCCCATGCTCCTGACTACCCACAGGCCTCACACATGATTGGAGTACTCTACCCTGCCTACCCTCATCATGTACAACATGTCTACCGATTTTTTAGATTTCAGCTTAACTGTCTCTTAGGGAAATCTGCCCTGACTCTCTTCCTAGGTCATAAGTCTTAACACGCTGCATTTTTCTTTCATATCTTTCATACTACTTATTACAGTTCATAAATATATATTTGAAGATTGTTTGTTGAATCACCCCCCCCCCAATAGTTTATAACTAGTCTATAAGCTTCATAAAGGTTGGGTCCACATCCTTTTTGTTCAACAGTATATCCCTAGCTCTTAGCACAGGGCCTTGCTCAATAAATACATGTTGAATTGTTGCTGAACAAATGAAGAAATCAATCTTTTTTTTTTTAAGAAATCGATCTTGATCATCTCCATATGTCAGCATCCTTTCATGAAGAAGCTTTCATTCGCTTATGGCAAAATTAGAAATATTTGGAAAATACAGCGTTTCTTATAAAGCTACATTTGCTCAATTTAAAGGACTGCTTATTATTCTGGAATTATCTTCTTTCATCTTTTTTTGGTGTTAAAAATGTTCCCTACAGCGCTCTTATTGGCTGCCCATCCTTCCAACGCTATTGTTTTTTTGGTCATTTCAATGGGAAATCATTGGTCTCTACTTCCTTATTTCCTGCATGCACACATTCCTTCTCTGTAGCTTATGTCCCCCCTATATGACTGAAATTATATCAGAAATGACATATATTGAAAAATTTTACTAGAAAGGTCACTGTGACCTACTCATTTTCAAAATCCAAGTGTCTTACTTGACCTCCACAGCATTCCATGCTGGGACCATTCCCACCTTCTTAACACTCTTCACCCATGTTTTCCATGATGCTGCTAATAATAGAAGTAACGGGGAGCCTGGGTGGCTCAGTGGGTTAGAGCCTCTGCCTTCGGCTTGGGTCATGATCTCAGGGTCCTGGGATTGAGCCCCGCATCTGGCTCTCTGCTCGCCAGGGAGCCTGCTTCCCCATCTCTCTCTCTGCCTGCCTCTCTGCCTACTTGTGATCTCTGTCTGTCAAATAAGTAAATAAAAATATTTAAAAAAATAATAGAAGTTACTATTTATGGAATGTTACTGAGTCCTAGCCACGGAGTTAAACATTTTACATGAATGTGACTTCTTGGATCCCTCCAACAAACCTGTGATGTAGGTATTATTATTATTCTCATTTTACCAATAAGAAAATGGAGAAATGAAAAGGTGAAGTCATGTGTCCAAGATCACCCAGGTTGTGCAAGGCAGAGCTGGGATGCCACTCCAAACTTGGCTGATTCCCAAGCACAGTCTCTAAGCCACTATGCTCTTTCCTCCTGTATTTCCCTGGGTGATCATGTCCAACCAGATGGCTTCAGTTGTCTCTTTGCTAACCGCTCCCCTGTCTCTATCTCCAGCCCAGACATTTCTGCGTAGCTCTCACCAATGTATGGAAATGGTGATTGGGAAACCTCCACTCCACAGGCACTTCAAACCTGGCATGTCCAAAACAGAAATCCTCATTTTGCCAGGAAATCTGCTCTTCTGACTGTATTTATTTACTTTTTCTTCTTATTTACTTTTAGAGTAAACAATGGGCCCCACACAGGGCTCAAACTCACAACCCCAAGATCAATGATTGTATTCTCTACCAACTGAGCCACCCAGGTTCCCCTGTATTAGTCTTCTCAGTTGGTGCTACCACCAGTGTCTGACCATAACATTCCATTGCTTAAAACCCCGTGCTGGCCTTCTAGTGCTTATAGAATAAAGTCTAAGCTCCTTAGCACAGTATGGGCATCTCCTCCTGAAATGGCTTACTTTCTCTCTGGCCTCATCTTCAATCACCTTTCCTCTTACACTTCATTCTCCAGAAACACCAAACTGCTTAGGATTTCAGGACTCTTGCTTTATCCTTCTGTTCTTCAACATTGTACTCAAATGTCATGTCTTCCCTGTGCCATTTTGCAACCCCAGGATGCTCTCCCCTGAGCCATCTCTTTACTTAAGAGTAGTGGTTCTCAAATTTTCATCTGAAGATCCCTTAACATTCTTAAATTATTGAGAACCCCAAAGAGGTTTTGTTTATGTAGGTTGTATCTACTGACATTGACCAGACTAGCCATGAAAACTGTGAAATGTTGGGACGCCTGGGTGGCTCAGTGGGTTAAAGCCTCTGCCTTCAGCTCAGGTCATGATCTCAGGGTCCTAGGATGGATCTGGTCCGCATCTGGCTCTCTGCTCAGCAGGGATCCTGCTTCCCCTTCTCTGCCTGCCTCTCTGCCTACTTGTGATCTCTGTCTGTCAAATAAATAAATAAAATCCTTTAAAAAACAAACTGTGAAATATTTAAGTATTTGTTAATTCACTGAGGATAATAAGTCCACTGCCTATTAAAAAAATACATAACATCTTAACATGAAAAATACATGTTTCCAAACAAAAATAATTTTTTTTAAGATTTTATCCATTCATTTGACAGACAGAGATCATAAAAGTAGGCAGAGAGGCAGGCAGAGAGAGAGGAGGAAGCAGGCTCCCCGCTAAACAGAGAGCCCGATGCGGGGCTCGATCCCAGGACCCTGGGATCATGACCTGAGCCGAAGGCAGAGGCTTTAACCAACTGAGCCACCCAGGTGCCCCCCAAACAAAAATAATTTAATGAGAAGAGTGACTTTGCTTTATATGCTTTTGGAGATCCCTTTAATGTCTGGCTTAATGGAAGACACCTGGATTTTCATGTTCCCACACTTAATCTGTCGTGATAGCACACACTGTGGCAGCCTTAGGAAAGCTGTACTGTGTACTCATGAAAAAACAAGAAACAGATCATGTAGTCTTATAAAATTAGCTTTTCTCTTGCTACAAAGGGTCTCGGAGACCCCCAGAAGAAATCCCCCCAGACCATATTTGGGAACTGACCTGGACGGAGAACCCTGGAATGGTTGCAGACATTCTCACCTTATAGAGTAACTGCTCTGTTTTCAGGTTGACTCAGGTATCAGTACCTGGAATCCTTGGTGCTGCAGCTTACTACTTTTTGTACTCACAGAACACTGCAGAATGGACAGGAGGATGCCTGCTTGGTTACCATCGCATCTCTTTTCTCTCCTGGTCTGGAGGGTGGTAAGGCTTAAAAGTGAATACAGTAGGGGGCACCTGGATTTGAACCAGGGACCTCTTGATCTGCAGTCAAATGCTCTACCCCTGAGCTATACCCCCTCTGCAGGAAGGGAAGGGATTATACTTTAATTGTAGTGTTTGCTGACCAGTCCTTCAGTGATTAATAATAGTTTAGTATTTGTGATTGACTGTTTCAGGTTTCCCGGGGTGATGCAAAGATCCAAAATGAGATTTCAGAGGGATTCTGGACCCAAGTGGCAGGGGAGGAATGTGAGGCCTGCTCTGACCCAGGCTCGAAGGTTCTGTGTAGGTGTGTGTGGACGGGATTCCTTCTTTCCATCAACTATAGGCTTTTCTTACCTCTGGCGTCTGGGAATTCTTCCGTGCATTGCCTGCATCCCAAGCTGTCCTAAATCCCCAGCCCAGTGCTTTGTGCAAGAGAGAAAATGTTTCCCCTGTTCTTCTTCAGACCCTCCCTGCTCCTGTAACCAGAAGAACATCTCTTGTCCCCATTCTCTGCATCTTCTTCAGTCACTTCCTCTCCCTTGGTTTCTTCAAACATCAACAGGTTTCCCCTACATCGGAAAGCCCTTCCGTTGCTTTGTACAGCTGTGGTCGCCTGCACATTTCTTCTTTCTCGCTACTCATTTTTTAGAAAGCCAGTGACTTCATTTCTTTCAACATTCATCGACCTATCTCTGCAGTTCTGCTACTCGACATTTCCCTTCCTGTCAGCAATCCCCCCCTCCCCCCCCCCCCCCCCACCCCGGACTACGTATCTTGGTTCTCCAACTGGATTGTAAATTCCTTGAGGGCAGGGATCACTTTGCATTCCTCCTTGTTTTCCCAGAGTAGCTGGCACTGTTGCCTGGTTCATTATACGCCCTAGTTGGTACTTGCCAAACCAAATCAGTCCTGATTAAACTCAACCATCACATTACACCCAGCTAGCACCTAAGCCGCTGAATTTTGCTGGAGAAGAGCTCACAAGGCCCGCATCAACTCATCAATCTCAAACAGGCTAGGCTTCCCCGTCTAGTATTCCTACACCACTGGCTGACTAGGTTCATGTTCTCAGTCTCCAAAATGTCTATTCCACATACTTTCTCCTGTCTCCAACCTCCCACATCTTATCTCTCTTCACTCGCTTTGCCGAAGAGCTGGCTCTTTCTTCCATTTTGGAGAAAATCGGAATCAGTCGGAAGCAGTGGTGTGCTGGTAAATGGCTAACAACTAACTGGCTTCAAAGGACCTGGTTTATAGCATTTGCTAATTCCCATGGTGCAAATATCCCCACCTGCCAATTTCAAGCTACCACAAGGAAGTCAACTGGCTTTTAAAATTCCTGAAAATCCAGTCATCAGTTCTCAGAAGCAGCATGAGCCAAGTCTAGCACACTTCTGGGATTGACTTCCTTCTTCCTCAACTCCCCACTGTATACTGACAACTCACGGAATTACATTTCCAGCCCAGACCTCTCTCTGGTCCCCAGAATTCACTGGGTCTTCAACTGCATGCTTACCATCCTGTCTTCGATATCTATGGGGCATCTCAGCCTTAACATGTGGAGCCATACGAGCATGTGAGGTCCATGAGGGCAGGGCGTTATACTGTCTTACTCTGTGTGTAAGAGTTTTAAAAAGAAAATTTTTTTTTCTCCTCTAAGCTTACTCCTTTCCCAGTGTTCTTTATCTCAGGAAACCACACCACCATCCACCCAGATGGGGGACAAAAAAGAAGAGTCGCTCTTGATTCTTCTCTTTCGCTCTTCTTCCTCAAGCCATCCAAAGTAGAGGAAGCATGTAACTCCCCTTCTGTGGCCCATTTGGAGGCCCACACTCCTCTCTAGCTCTGCCGTTCCCATGGCAGTAGGCTAAATAATGGCCCTCCAGATATGTCCATGTCCCCAACCCCTTGTGCATCTGTTAGCTTATAAAAGACAGATGTGGTTGCAGTTAAGAATCTTGAGTTGGGGAGATTATTCTGGGCAATGTGGATAAGCTCAATGGAATCACAAGGGTCCTTCTAAGAGAGAAGCAGGAGGATCAGAGTCAGAGACAGAGAGAAGATGTAAGGATGGATGGGGCGGAGATCAGAGGGCGAGAAGATACTACCCTGGCTTTGGACATGGAGGAAGGGGCCATGAACCCAGAAATGCCAGTGACTTCTGGAAGCTGTGAAAGCCAAGGGAACTGAGGCTCTCCTAAAGCCTCCAAAAGAATACAGACATGTCAACACCTTGAGTTTAGCCCCGTACATTTGATCTTGGAATTCTGACCTGCAGAAGTGTAAGATATTATTTTTGTGTTGTTTTAAGGAAATAAGTTTGTGGTGGTTGGTTACAGCGGCAATAGAAAGTAAGCACACTATTGTAGTTGGTCTAAGACACCATCACCGTCTCTCACCTCCACTATGCAAGAGAATCCTAACCTGTCTCTCCATGTCCATCTTTTTCTTCTCCTTTGTGGTAAGCACACTTAACATGAGATTTACCCTCTTCACAGATTTTTTAAAGATTTTATTTATTTGTTTGTTTGTTTATTTATTCGAGAGAGAGAGAGAGAGAGTGTGTGTGTGTGCGTGGGTGTCAGCAGGGGGAGGTGGAGAGGGAGAGCCAGAGAATCTCAAGCAAACTCTGTTCTGAGCATGGACTCTGAGGTGGGGCTCAATCTCGCAACCCTGAGATCATGACCTGAGCAGAAATGGAGCCAAGAGCTGGACGCTCAATGACTGAGCCACCCAGATGTCCCTTCGCAGATTTTTAAGTGTACAATACAAAATTGTTAACTATAGGCACAATATTGTAGAGCAGAGCTCTAGAACTTACTCCTCTTGTATACCTGAAACTTCATACCCATTGCTTAGCAACTCCCCATATTTCTTTCCTCATCCCTGGCCACCACCATTCTACTCTCTGCTTCTATGAGTTTGACTGTTCTAGATACCTCATCTAGGTGAATTATTCAGTGTTTGTCCTTCTGTGATTGGCTCATTTCACTTAGCATAATTCCCATGTCGTCAAATACTGCAAAATTTCCTGCCTTTTCAAGGCATAGTAATATTCCATTGTATGTATTCTCTATGTCCATTCTTGGATCGCTATACATCCTGCTCTCAGAAGTGTGGGTGATTATTTCAAATCCCCACTCAAAACGTCCAATGGCTGCCTTTTCATCCATTTGGAATAAAATCCAAACTCCTTACCTTGGGTTACAAGGCCCTCACTGGCCCTGGCTACCTGTCCAGCTCTTTTGAATTGCCCTTCCCTTGTCCACCTCTCCTCCCACTCTGGCTCTAGGGACATGGCATTAGTCATTCTTGCTACTTAGAAAGCATGTTTTCCCAGGTAGCCAAGTGTCCCTTTCGTGTCTTTCAGATCCTAACTCTCTAGTTTCTGGTTTGTCTTCACCAGATTTTTAATTCGGTGTAAATGAGAACAGAAAATATATTCTGCACCTAAAGGGGAGTAGTTGCTCCATAAAAAGAGAGAGCGACCACTAGAAAGTATAGCCAGGGGACGTCTCCCAGTGATGTCCTGCTAGCTGGTGTTTGTATTCTTCTTAGAGAGACCAGGGAAAAGGATTCCCTATCTAGTTTTGCAAAAGATTGTTTTCTGACTTCTTTGGGTAAAGAGATGGAGTCTGTTTTGGAAAAGGCAGATTGGTACAGGACTTCACATGTTTTCAAAATGTCACATCTTCAATTGGTGTTTTAGTTCTGTTCCTCCTTACTAGAAAATTCAGTATTACCTAGCGGGAAGAAACAAACTTCCAACAAAGAATTTTCAAGATGAAAAATTTAGGATTGCAGTAAAGAGAATTTAACAAGTTCTTGCCAGCAGAGGGGGTATAGCTCAGTGGTAGAGCATTTGACTGCAGATCAAGAGGTCCCCGGTTCAAATCCGGGTGCCCCCTTGGTTACCTTTACTGTTTTTCACAGTTGTTCAGGTGTGACCCCAATATCTGAGGTTCTGAATACCTGTGTGACCCCAATATCTGCAGGTTCTGAATGCAAAACTGTTTGGAATCCCCGTCTCTTCCACTTGGCTGATTTCACCTAGTAGCTACCTCTTCCTTGTACCTGAGAAGCAAGCAGTAACATCCCAGAGGTTGAACGGTGATTATTACTCTGTCCAGTCTTATGATATAACTCAACGCAGTGGCAAGAAGCCCACTTGTGGGTGAAAGATGGGATCAAACTATTTTCATCTCAGAGACTGAGATCTATTGGTTTAATGTTAATTACAGGTTGTTTTTTTGGGGGGGGGGGGTAACAGTGGAGTGCCGGGTGGGGGAGGTAATATTATTTAGCCTTATTCATATTCTGACGGAGGAGACTAAGAGAACAGAATCCACATTCAGAAGGTTTATTTACATGCTTAAGAAGTTTAAGTCCCAGCACAGAGAGAAGACAGGTCAAAAGTATATGGTTTTCTCCTTCTTTATATTATTCAAAGAGAGGGCTTTGGTCTGACAAAAGTGCAGGTGGTAAGCCTGAGGCCTGGTGTCCAGAAAAGGGGTGAAAAGCTGGCTATTCCTTGGAATTGGGCTCTGCTCAGTCTCCATGTCCTGGCTTTTTTAACGCCTCTCACAGTTATGAGAGCCATGGGGAAAAATGCGCCGGAGGATTCCCCAGGGGCTCCCAAGGATGACACAACCAGATTCCGGGTTTAAAATATCACAGCTGCCCCCTGATCCAGGCAGCATGTCTCTCCCTTTCTCCTTTATTTTTCCTTTTTTTGGGCAAAACCTAGTCGAGGGGGCCGCCCTTGCTGCTTTCACACATCGTTCCCCCGTGACCCAACAATGGTAACTGTCAGTCAGGAAGCCAACGGAAATATCTGGCCTACCTTCAGGTTGTGAAACTCCATTGTCTCCTAGTGCTAGTTCAGTGGTTCTCAAAGTGTGGCCCCTGACCACCAGCGGCGGGAGCCCCCAGGAACTGGTTACCAATGCAAATTCTTTGAAGTTCCCCTCCAGGCTCAGAAACGGGACTCAATAAGGTCTTCTGGTAATTCTGGCGCACGCTGGAGTTTGAGAGTCACCGCATCGGCATATATCCGTTTGCATCCGGACGTAACTTTATTTTTGTAAATTAAAATGAGCCGGTGGGTGTGCATTCGCCGTTTTAACATTCTTGAAGCGCGTTCCCTCTGCCTGTGTCACGAACAATAGGGAGGGGTGAATACAGCAGGTCCATGACACCTGACTTAAGAAAGAAAGTTGAGGTTGGGGAAAGGTTGTGTTTGCGGGTTTCCCTCTTTTGACCATCCACCTCCCCCATCGGAAACGGAAAGCCAAGTTGGGGGAGTAATCCTGTCCTCCGACCCGGGCGCCTCGAACTGCCTGACACACTTGAGGCTGCTGGAGGCGGCCGCAGAGATCGTGACAAGCCTGGCGCGGATAATAGGGAGTTGCAGGTTTTGAACTTGATTTGTGCGCGCACGCACTCCTCCTTCAGCTGGGTACAAAGCAAAACAGAAAGCTTTCTGCTAAGGTTAGGAAAGTGAGGAAGGCATATGTAAAACAAATCAACTTTGGGTTTTCTTTCAACCTAGGATCCAATTCACCAGTAAGTCCAATTCGCGAAATGCTCATCTCAAGGTGAAGGAAAAGCCACGAAGGGGGCACCCGGATTTGAACCAGGGACCTCTTGATCTGCAGTCAAATGCTCTACCACTGAGCTATACCCCCACGTCGCTGCTACGGCCGGACACGGCTCTTTTGGGTACTAAAACACTGCTACCCCGAGAGGAGAGAGGAAGACCAAGGAGAAAGGGATGAAGGAAGAAAGGGGGGGCCAGGCGGAAAACAGAAGGTGTTGGGACCCGGAGAACCCCAGGAGAGCTGCAAGGCAGAGCGCAGGGAAGGAAGAACCGGCCAGGGCTGCCCTGCGCCGCGTCCGGGCTGTAGGGACGGGTTCCGCCCTACAAATGTGGGAAAGGATGTGGGGGAAGGGAGGCTAAAGGAGAGGCGGGGTAGGGGTTTCCCGTTCCGTCCGCAGGTTCACGCCAGGTATCGACCAGCACAAAGGAAAGTCCCCGAATCTGGTGAATCCAATCCCGCGTTCGGAAGGGTTCCAGCCCCCACCCTCGACGGGTGCGAGGGATTGGCCCGCCTCTCGCAGCCCGGGCGCCCCAGATGTGCAGCCAAACCGGCTGCGCGCCGCCTCCAGCGCCAACGGGTCCCTGGCCTCTGGGCGCGCTTCTCGCGGGCATCTTCTGCTAGAGAGCGCCCGCGGACGGGAGACCCTCGAGACGCACCTAGGCGCGCGCACCGGGCCCCGCCGCCCTCCCCGGAATCCGCCCCCGCGCAGCCCCACGTCGCCCGGGAAGCGCGCCACCCGTGCGCGCCCCTGCCCGCGCCCGCGGCGCGGCCCCGCCCCGGTGCAGCCCCTCCTCCCCGCTGTGTTTATTAGGGGAAGGAGGGCGGAGGCGGAGGCCAGTTCCTAGCTCCAGCCGCCGTCGCCGCTGCCTGAGTAGTTGCACCCGCGGCCGCCTCCCGCCAGCTCGCTCCGGGGAAAGAGAGCGCGCGCGAGCTCGGGCGTCCCCGCCCCAGCCCTTCCCGGAGCCATGAATCCCAACTGCGCCCGGTGCGGCAAGATCGTGTACCCCACGGAGAAGGTGAACTGTCTGGATAAGGTGAGCCCCGGGATCGGGAGGCACGTCGTTGCAATCCCCGAGCAACGCTTCAGATTAGGGGAGGAGAGAAGGGCCGGGTTTGTGCCGCCTCATCCCCACGATCCCGGGAGGAGGGACGGAGGGCGGTGTCATGGGGTGTGGGGACAGACCCCAGCCTGGAAACCGGCAGATCTGCGGCGCGGCAAGGAGTCCACGCGTGGCGGCAGCCACTACTGGCGAATAGTAGAGCTCTGTGCCCCGAGGCTGGGAGGACGGAAGAGGAGTAGGGTGGCCAGGCCCCGTGGTGGGGGGTGGGGGGGGGGGGAAGGTTAGGGGTGCAGTCCCGCCCCCTAGGGCCGGGAGAGTGAGAGGAGACGGCCGCTCCCTCTCCCCGCGGCGCTGAGCGCCAAGTAGGCGGAAGCGCGGGGCGCTGGGGGGGGGGGCGACGGGGGGGCGGGGCAGAGGCTGGGGGGCCCAGCGAAACCGTCAGCTCTGGCCGCAAATGGCCGGACTTCAGGGCCTAGAGACCGGGGGCGGGGGCTATCAGCCGGCGAGTGTTGCATCTGGTGAACTGGGCTTTGAATAAGGACCCAAGCCCTACTGCGAGACCCCCTTTTTTTGGACGACTTGCACCCCCCTCGGTGGTTCCGCGCTTAATGGACTAGCGGACCTCCTCCATAGCTTCCCAGCCCCCACCCCAAATTAGAAGCCAACTCCCGGGGCTGGACCGCCCAGCCAGAGCGGGGCGGGGTCGGGTGCTGGAGTAGGGTGGATGGAGGGTGCTTTGCAGAGATCTCCTGAAATTGTGCTCGGAGCCTGAGACGGGCTTGTAGAACAAAGAGCTAACTTTTCAAAGCAGGTTTCCCCAATGGAGGGTGGGGGTGGCTGAGTTCAGGGGAAGCCAAGAAAAGGGGGAGGTGTTAGGGAGAGGGAAAGGTGGCCTTCTAGAAATTCACTGTCCCCTAGGGGCCCTTACGCGTAGCCACCCCCCCCCCCATCCATGTTGGACTTGTTCATCTGGTTGCTATTATACTTTTGGAGGGGGGTGAAGAGTAGAACTGGGTGTTTCCAGCAGTTTGGGGTAGGATCTGGCCTTGTAAGCTCCCTAAGATCCTAAGGCGATGCCTCCTCTTTGCATCTTCTCCCCACTCTGGAGGAGAAGTCTCTGTGATTTTATCTCCTTCCTTGGCAGGCCTTTCACCCACCTCCCAAAGCTGACCCCAGATCCAAATACCCCTCTGATTTGTCTGAACTGGTAGGGTTTGAGGGGCATGGGATGGAAGAGGGGTGCAGAGCCCTGGGGCCAACTTCATTGAGCACCTGGAGCCAGGTTTTGTTTGGGAAAGGATAGTTCATTGGCTACTTTCTGTCTCTTCCCTCCCCCTTGGGATTGGAGCTTCCCCTGTGATCTTTAGCCTCTGAGTCAGGGCAGTGGGAGTAGGGCTCCCAGGTCCTGAAATAAATTTGAACTTGCTCTTGGAGGAAGGAGATACATGGGCATATGGGATACATGGGCATATGTATGTGTTTCTGCTGTTTCATTGTCTTTCCTGGGTTTGGCTGGGCAGAAGAGGAGGGCCATATTGTGGGCATAAGCAGTGGGGGTGTTGAGCTTCCCAAAGACCCTGCCAGCTTCTGGGGGGCAGGACATGAGCTTGGAGGCACAGGCTGAAGAGCTAACTGTCCTTGCACACTGGGGTTTTGCCTGTTTTGGCCTCTGCATCTTGCATTTTGGCCTCTGCATTCCATGTGCCGCAAATCCCCCCCCCCCACCATTCTCTCCATAGTCACGAACTGGGAAGGCTGTAGGCTCTTTGACCTGTATAAGGCAGAAGCTATATATGGTGGAGGGATCTCTAGGCCAGAAGTTGGGAAACTTGGTCTTAGTTCCGGGTCTGCTCCTACCAGCTTTATGAATGGCTTTAGGCCTCAGTATTCACCATCTGTCTTATGGGTATAAATGATGTCATTTCCTTGGAGGTGGGGCAGTGTACTAAAGTGCCTGCAGGGAATGTGGTACATGCAGTCTTTGTCCTGCCTGTCTTTCTGGGATACTTGGTCCAGCCCCACATCCAGCTCCCTTATAAAGTCTTTTGGTGCTGGGTGCCAGAGGTGAGGGGGTAGGGATTCTATAAGGTGCTTCTCCAGGGGTTCTCTTGCCCTGTCTAGAAGAAGACATTCAGGTGGGGTTTCCCTGAGAAGTGGAAGTTGGTTCTTCCTCCTTTTTAGAGCCCTCCTTACAGGTGGCGGCCTTGGGGAGACCTGTGCCCCCACCTCCACTGAGCAGCAGGCCTAGAATATTCAGGTGTAAGACTTACTCCTCCTCCCAACTCTCTCTATACAGTAAGGACAGGTGCTTGGACTAGGGACCTGGTGCCCAGACGACCGAGACCTGGGAGGGGGAAGCATTCCGTCTCATAGGTGTGGTTGCTAACCAACTTCCCAAGGCCTCCCATTTACTATAGGAGAGAGTCAACTTAGACGCATTTCACTATGATTTCCCTGTGGTACATAGCTCACCTTGTGACCCAGAGCACAAGCAACGTCCTTAAATGTTAGCTTTTTCTTCTCCCTGAGACTTATCTCTCAAAGGCTTAGGTGGGTAAAGGCTGTGTCACCTCTGAAGGCCACCCTGCCCCCAACCTGTCCCCAGCCTGCAGCTTCCAGCATGCTTTGCATGCTGAATAAATATGCATTGCTGATGATGGCATTTGAGGAGGGAGGTCGGAATGTGCTTTCCCAGAGGACTTCTAGGCTTAGAGTTGGGGGAGAAATGGGGTGACCTCATTCACTCATTCATTCAGCAAATATTTATTGAGCACCTGCTTTGTGCCGGGCTCTCTGAATGGTTGCTGTGGGGCCTTTGGGGAGGAGGGGAGTCTGTGTCTCAGAACTTCCTCGACGTTTGGAGAAGGTTGGAGTTTTGTCCCGGACCCTGCTGGGGAAGCATTTGTATCTGGGGATCTGATGCTGTACCCTGGCTTACTTTGCCAGGACCCTGAAAACTGATGGAGACATTTGGGAGGGGTGGAGGATTGGTGGACTGCTCCGTCCCCTTGGAACACCTTGGCCAGAGGGCGCTGTGCTCAGGTGGTCTGAGCCACCCCGCCACAGGGGGCAGCAAGGTAGAAGGTGGCTGGGCTAGACGTGAGAGAGGACAAGTCGGATAGCCGTGGTGCCCCACTTTCCTAGCTGAAGCTCAGCGCACCCCACGATCGTCGTGACCATCCGTTCATAGTAGCTACTACTGACTGATGCCCCAGGTTCCATCTTCACAAAACAGATGTGATTGCTCCTGTAAATTATGAACCCCGTCCATGGAGGCTCCGACATCATGTGGCTGTTCCCCCTCAGCCAGAGCTGGAATTCATATCTAAAGTTCTTTGTGCTCAGCTTTTCTGTCTGTTCTGTGTTCGCAAAAGGTACTTTGATTTACACCGTCTCCTAATGTCCTTGGTGGTCCACTTCCTGACCCCAGCCTGAGGAATGTTCTGGGCCTGGGCTCCTGTGTGGAGCTGCGGCCCTGGGAATGGTAATCTCCCCCTCGAGAATTGGGGAGGTGCAGCCAGGGTCTGTGCCTTTAAGCCAGTAGTCCAGGTGGCCAGCAGAGCTAGGGTGGTGACCCCAGCCTGGCCAGGGTATAGCTGGTGTTGCTCCCAGAGGAGGGAGGCTCTGTAACCCTTGGCAACAGGAAGGGAGGGGACAGCTTCACCCTCTAACCCTGACTCATGGCCACCCCGGGCAGCCTGGGCTGGGCGCAGTGGGCAAGGTGCCAGGCTGCAGGCACAGTGACCTGAGGTTTGCCACATCCCGCTCCCCCAGAGCTGTGAGAACCCCCCCCCCCCCGCACGGTGCTTCCAGAGAGAGGCTGGCCCAAGCCTCCACCAGTGTGGGGGATCTGGCTTCTGCCCGCATCAGCCTCCATTTGCCTTCCTGTGGAATGGCTCTGCAGTGGAGTGGACGGCAGCTTTAGAGGTGCAGGTGGAGGAGCGTCGTGGGCACCTCTGGAGCCTGGAGAGGGGCTGAGAGGCTTCTAACTGGCCCCCCAGCTCTGGTTTTTGTGACAAGGGAAACAGCGGACTTCCTGCAGGCAGCAGGAAGGATTAGAGCAGTGCCCAGAGGTGTACTTTGCTCCCCTGAGGCTAGAGTCTCAGGCATGCCTCTCTGAAATCTTACCTGGGGCCTCCAGGAAAGGGTGGGGGATCTCTGGCTCTGGGCCAGGGCAGCGGTAGGGGCAGGGGAGGGAAGCAGACAGGTCATTGTGGGGCTATACTGACTGATTTCCCTGCGTCCTTTACCAGACCTGATGGAAACAGGGATGGGGTGCCCTTCATCTTGGGATCCCCTTGGGTTCCCCAGCCCCAACTTGGCCCCCAGGGGCCATCGTCTGCTCCCCCTTCCACTCCTCCCCTCCCCTGTCCAAAGAGGACACAGTAGTCGGAGCTACTGGATTTTCTTTAACCTTGGAGCCCTCCCCTAGAGGGAGGAGGGAAATGACTGGAAGCGGCTCTCCCTGCCGGGCTTGGAGCCTGCATCTGGGTCACCCTGTCCCTTGCACGCCCCCGCCGCGCACCTCCGTGAGACCACTCTGTAGACGGGGAGCCTGAGATCAGTAGCGCCGCTGGAGGCCGTCAGTCCACTCTCCTTTCCATGATCCTGCTCCTGAGCCCCCCACTGCTTCTCGCGCGACGGAGTATGGGGTCTCTGAGGGTGGGGGGGGATGAACCGTCCATGGAAATGGGCGCCTTCCCCTCCTGGGGGCTCCCCTTCCTCCAGAAGGCAGCTGGGAGGTTTCTTGTGGCAGTCTTGTACCCCCAGCCTTTCCAGTATGCCCTACCCCTTCCTGAGGGGTTCGCCATCCCCCAGCCCCTCCGGTGCGGGGACCTGGCCATCTCCTTCTTGCCCTGTGTCTCCCCCAAGTCAGTCAGGAGGCAGCTTTGGAGGTCCCCAGTCCTAGGACAGTGCATATTCCTGCGTATGTGAGTGTGTGAAAGTGGGTCATGGTCCGGATTCCAGAGAATGTTTTTCCTGGCAGGCCCCTGAGGGGGTGGCGGGGAGGTGGAGGCCCAGGCAAGGGGCCTGTGCCGCTAGGCAGGCAGAAGCCGGCAGACTGGGTGGTGACAGGGCTGGGGCACTCTGCCAGCACCTCCCAGGCACTGGGGGAGAGACGGGGGCTGTCACTTGGGGGCACTGATGGGGGGCCGGGACTACCCTGGTCTCGTTTTTCCAGCCAGGTTGTGTGTGTAGGGGTTTCGTACTGGGAGGAGTCCGGGCTGGGCTCTGGGATAGGCCCAGGTGGGGGTAAAGGCCAAGCTGACAGCAGCCATGCCTTTGCTTCCAGACTTCCTGCTGGCCTTCTTCCCTAAAGAGTGGATCTCCTACCACTTCATTTACTCCTCCACCTTGGGCCAGTCTCCTTGATAGGGAAAGTGGCTCTTACCCCCAGATTATCCCCTCGTCTCTGGTTGAGGGGGGCCAAGGTTGAGGAGGTGGTATCCTAGCCTCTCAGCTTCCATTTTTCTGCCCCCCTCCTCCAGAGTGACCCAGGAGCGCCCCTTGGCTGGGCAACACATTTGGAAGAGCACTGACTAGGGGAATTCCTTGACACAGGGCTGAGAGCCAGCTCTGTGCTGGGCACCTCCAGAAGTCTCCCCCTAGGCCTTTCCCTGGCTTCCGGCCTCCTTCTCTGAGGGGTCAGGAGTGCCTTTCTCTGACCACTAGGAAATGGGGCAGAGAGGGGCCAGCCAGGTCAGCAGATAGCCCAGATTCTGGGATCCTGGAAGCTGGACTCCAGGTTGGTGTTGATCTCTTTCTGGGCTGCCTGGGGCAGGATCTCTATTTCCCTGGCAGGGGATTGCCTGCCAGTGAGGATCAACATTTCTCAGGATGGGGGCACTTCTGTTGCACCGGTCCCCCTTCCCTCCTGGTCTTCCCTGTTCCCCTCGATTGTCCCACCCCATGGTTTGCTCCCTTCATTCACACGTGCGCTTTAGCTGTGGTTGGGCCAGTAGAGGCACCCCACCCCCTGCCTGCTCCCCAGCACACACAGACCTCCACTGGGAGCTGCTGAGCCCCTGGGGGTGGGTTTATACCTTTTGCAGTGCCCAGCACCTAACGTTCCAGAGGGGCCAAGCTGAGTGCTTGTGCTGAGTGCTGTATAGGTGATCTCTTTCTTTCTTTCTTTTTTTAAAAGATTTTATTTATTTATTTGACACAGAGGGAGTGATCACAAGTAGGCAGAGAGGCAGACAGAGAGAGTGGGGGAAGCAGACTCCCTGTCAAGCAGAGAGCCCGATGTGGGGCTCGATCCCAGGACCCTGAGATCATGACCTGAGCCAAAGGCAGATGCTTAACCCACTGAGCCACCCAGATGCCCCTGTATAGGTGATTTCTCATTGACTCCTCATTGTTACTCTTTTCACTCTACAGACATGGAAATGGCTTAGGGGCCTGGGCCCTGACTTGATGTCCCCACTGCGGCATAAGCCTCCAAGCAGAGCTCTGTAGTGCCTCCAGGGAGAGCAAGCCCCTGTGGGGGGGGGCTCTCCTACCAGTTCCCTGGCTGGAGCTGGGAGAAGGGTGAGGAAAGGTAGAAAGGGCATGGGTGTGGTGACCAGAGCTTGGGGCACTCACCCCACTGTGGTCACAGGGAGCCCCAAGGAGGTGGGAGGTGACAGCAGGAACAGCCTTGCGGTGGGGGTGGGGCTGGATTGGGAGTAAGGCGTGCCAGGCTTCCTGCCCAGGACATGGCCACCGGGCCCGCCTCCGTCGGCTTCTCTAGACCTTGTCAAGGCCGCGGAGCTGCCCCTTCAAGTTCAGCAGTGATGGCTTCTTAGCAACCCTGGTGCAACTTTGCATCAGCAATGAGGCTTCTCCAGCTTGGGGGGGGGTGCGGGCAGCAGAAGTGGTCTGGGGGAGGCGGAACCAACCTTCTGGGGGCCTTTTCCCCCCACTCACCCAGCATGTCTCCTGGAGCCTGTGACCTGAGGCTGTGATCCAGTCCGTGGGATGGAGTGCTCCTTCCTAGGGCCCGAGTCCCCCTTCTCTGAGTCCCAGTGTCTCACAGCTGTGCTCCCTCTGCCTCTGTCCCCAGTTCTGGCACAAAGCATGCTTCCACTGCGAGACCTGCAAGATGACACTCAACATGAAGAACTACAAGGGCTACGAGAAGACCCCCTACTGCAACGCGTGAGTCCCGCCCCCTCCCCCCTCCTACCCCCTACTGCAATGTGTGAGACTCTGCCCTCCCTCCTGTTTGGGGATGTTGCCCAGCACTGCCGCAGGAATAAGCATTCATCACCTTTAGTCCTCACCTGGGCAGGATGAAGTAAGGGCAGCTCATAGGCTCATTTTACAGGGAGGGAAACTGAGGCTGGGGAAGGGAATGGACTTGCCCGCAATGACATGGCCAGTGAGAGGCTGGGTCATACCCAGTAACCATGCTGCTTTCTGCTAGGCAAGCGTGTTCCCTCCACTGCGCCCTACTGCGAGAGAGGGGCCCTACGTGGCTCTTGAGGACACAGTGCTCTGCCCTGTTGTGTTTGCCTTCCCTCATTTCTTTTTCTCCCCTGCCCCCTGTCAGAGGGTCGGCGCCCTAGGCTTTGGGAGCTTCTGGCTCTAGCCCTTCCTGATGTTTGCCCCCTGAAAACTGGGGGCAGCCTGCAGGGGGCCCTGGCCCCAGGGGCAGATCTCTTCCCTCCTGGCTGTAGAATCCTTGTCCTTCCCAGTGGAGTTGGCTGGGGCTCTGTTCCTGCTGCACTGGGACCTACTGGGACCTGCTGCCCATCCTGTTGCAGGGAGGTAGGGAGAGGTGGGGTGCGACTCTATCCGGGATACCCCCTTCCCATCCTGGGCAGTTCCAGAAAATTCACCGGCTTCAAGTTCACCTCCTGTGTAGCAAGTGTAAACTCTGCGTGGGGCTGCCATGTGTGTGTGACCTCACGGCACTCTTGGCAGATGAGGGCTTTAGAAGGTCAAGTAACTAAGTAGCGGCAACATGAAAATTCAGAAAAAGCCAGGATCTGACTTGAGTCCTGGCTTTTTCTCAGTCAGGAGGCTCTTCGCAGCTGAAGTTCACCAAGGAGGGGAACCATGGGACTTGGCTAAAAGGTCTTGGGGGCTGAAACCCCTTTGAAAGGCTCTCTCTCGCTTACAGCACCCCAGTCGCCTCTTAACCTCGCCGTGTCTTGTCCCTGGGGTTTGGACATCCATCAGGCACTTAACTGCCTGCCCGCTGTTCTATGCCAACCTGTGCCAGGTGCTGGAGAAGCAGATTCCTGACCAAAATCTCCAGCTGAGGAAGCAGCTTGGTCATTGTCCCTTCTGGGCGAGACTGGGGCACTGGGAAGGTTGCCCCTGGGTAGAAGGAGGGTCACAGCCTGGTCCTGGCTCTTCTGCAGCTGCCTCTGCTTTTCTATTAGCTTCCACGGATCCTCTTCCCCCACCAACTCCCCCCACCCCCCAAGGGAAATGGGACATTCTTAGAATTCTTAAGGGCTCACACAAGCCCTGATTCTCTGCCACTTCCTCCCTCCGTTGGGGAGTGGGGTGGGGTTCAGTGAAGCCAGAGGCCAGGGGCAGTTTAACCCCTTCGTGGCTGGACCACGTGAAGCTGGATTCCGGGCCCCAAGGCTCCTTTGGGGGCATCTGCTGAGCCTCTGCCCCCTCCAAGGATGAAGTGTGGCAGAGCCCCGAGCCTGGCGTGGGTGGCAGGGATTGATGCTTTCTCATGTCTCTGCCTCAGACTCTAGTAGCCTAGAATTCAGTGAGCAGTGGGAGTTGGCGAGAGAAATCAGAGGCTTGTCCTTGTTTTCTCCATATCTTCTCAGTCTTGTGCCAGAGTCCCAGCTTAGCTGTTCGGCCCTCTCCCAGAGAGGTCACAGTAAGTGGGGTGAGGGCTCCTGCAGGTGTTGGGGTCTCCAGGGAGGGACAGAAGATGAAGCATCTCTTCCTGGGTGCTGTTTCCCCGAGGTTCTTGCCACCCCCCTCCCCACCCTGCCTGAGAAGCAGGTTGGCCCCTCATTCCCCCAGGCCTTTCTCACTTCAGCTGGGAGGGCGTCTGCTGAGCAGTGGGTCTGGCCCGCACACCTGATCTGGTGAGTCCAGAAGAAGCCAAATGTAGTAGGCCTGGCCTGCAGGAAGTACCCTCTGCACCTGTCTGACCTTCAGTTTCTCCCCTGTTATGGATGCCGGGTGTCTTAGGGATATCTTAGGGATGCCGGCCCCTAGACCAAAGAGGGCAAGCCCCTGCCACGGGCCAGGCCCTGTGCTCTCACAGGGCTCTCATTCCCTCCTGTTTCCTTTCTGTCTTTGGCCCCATCCTTCAGTGGCATTCAGGTTTCTAAATCTTGGGGTTTCCCAGGGGGTAGCTGTGCCCTCACCCCGCTCCCGGCCTTGCCTTGTAGACCTCAGGCCTGGCTTCCTTCCTTCTCAGCCCCTCTGGGTCTTCCCCAGAGGGGCTGGTGATCTCTCCTGGCACTTTACCAGGGAGTGGGACTGTCCCCCTCCGTGGGTGAGGGTGTGACTTTGGTGTGCAGGGAGGCTTCTGTGGTGTGCCTATTTTTGGCCAGTCCCTGAGCCAGAATCTTGCAGGGGGAGGTGGTCAAGAGAGAAGAAGGCTGGCTGTCATTCCCTGGTGGCTTCTCAAGACTGAGATTTTAAAATGTTCCAGAAAGTGACTGTGAGCAGCAAAAAGGCCTCTTCTGTTTCTCTCCTTGCACCAGACTTGTTTCAGGGTAAGACAGGAAAGAGAACTCAGGCGAGAGCTTACAGCCAGCCTGCTGGGCGGTCAGGGGCCCCTACAGATGGGGCCTTAATAAACACGTGCCTTGTGTGTATCCAGACGCATATGCTCGGGTGTGGGGCCGGGGAGAAATGCCAAGGAGTCAGATGGAATGGGCATCGTGTGTGTTCACAGTTCCCAGGCCCAGCCACCCTGGCACTGCTGTGAGAGGTATGCCTTTCCGCTTTTGCACAGTGGTTGGAGGTACAAGAACCACCCTCAAATGCTTTCTCGAAACTTCTAGGTAGGTGGGGCTCCCTCTAACCTGCTGGCTCCCTTGGTTAGAGGAATATTTATGCCCTCGATTATTTGTTTTGTAAACTATATTTTGTGAAAGTGGGGCTGATGTGTCCACACCCACAAACCTGTCCCTTTGTCTCCATGCACATAGTCCAGGAATGTGGAGGTCATGGGTGGGTGGGGTGCGAGTGGGGAGAAATGGGCCTCTTCCCTCCTCCTTGGGAGCCAGGAGTTCACGGAGGCCGCACACGCCAGGCAGAGAGGGTAACCAGCTTTTGGGGGTGTTGAGTATGGAAGTGGACATGGGCCGGGGAAGGAAGGGAGGATACTCAGAAGCACCTTCCCCACTTCTTCACTGACTGCAGACTTCCAGATCCTTCTCTCAGTTTCCTTGAGCTGTATGGTGAGGGGTTGAAGAGGGCGGATGGAGATGGCCGACTCTGGAGAACAAGGGACTGTCGCCCTGCTCCTTCCCTCAGGTGTCAGAGTGTGGGGTGGGGCCTGTGCTCCTGGGGTTGCCGGCTCAGAATGTCTCTGGGTTCTAACTGTCCCGAATCCCAGCTACACTTAGGGATGGGGCATTGGTGGGTAAATCGGGGACTAGGGCCTGGAGTTTTCCTACTTCCTTCTTTCCTGCCTCTGATTGGGAACAGTAGGATCAGATGTCCCAGGGAGCAGGTGCAGTGCTGGCTGGGAGCGAAGTGAGGGGGGTGTGTGTGATGTGTGTTTGGAATGGAGAAGGCAGACTCAAAGGGCCAGTACCCCCCACCCCCGACCCCACCACCACCACCACACTCATCCCTAAAGCCTTACACTCAGAGATGTCAGGGCCTCAAGGGACCTCAGGGATTTGTTTCCTAACTGCCCATTTTAGAGTTGAGGAAACTGAGGCCCAGCGTTTGCATGCCTTCCCCACCTTGGCAGAATCATTTCTCTTTATGTACTCTGCCATCAGGGATGGGTACCAGCTTTGATTTTTCATCCTGTCTCTCATGCCTGAGGGCTGGTAAGTTCTTCTTTATGTCTGGCCTTGATCTTTCTGGCTGCTCTTTTTTTTTTTCCTCTGGTCAAACAATGCTTCCTTGTTGCTTCCTGTCCCCACCATTTCAGCCCCTTAGGCCTGGGGGACGGGTGAGAAACTGGGTTAGAAAGGAGCCCCCCCCCCCCAACATGGGCAGTTTTCCCAGCAGGGGAATCAGCAGCTCCTTCCACAGGCAGGATGTAGGGGCTGTTTTTTTTGTTTTTTTGTTTTTTTCTTTTTCTTTTGGTAAAACCAAAGGCTCCTTGTTGCTTTTGTTGATGTATTTTTGTTCCTCCCTGAACAAAAAGCTGTGGTTTTTGAAGGGGTCTAAGGCTGGAAGGGGCCAGGTTGCTTGTAGAAAGGGGGAGCGGGCTTTCAGGATCTCTGGTCTATTCTGGTTCTGGCTCTGCCTCTGGAATGCTGCTGAGGGCAGGAGCGGAGCAGGGCTGTGTCCTGTAAGCTATCCCTGTCACCAGTGTGTCTGTAGCGGGAGCCTCACAGCTTCTCAGCATCCTCCCTGCCCTCCTTGCCCTTCTGAACAGGAAGCTGACTCAGAGGTCCTTAGGGCAAACCCAGAAGAGGCAGAGGACCCTTCTCCTACATCCATGCAGGTCACTCTCCCCTCTGTAGACACCTGCTTTAGAAAAGTTTTTTTTTTTTTTTAAGATTTTTATTTATTTATTTGACAGATCACAAGTAGGCAGAGGCAGGCAGAGAGAGAGGGGGAAGCAGGCTCCCCCCAATGCGGGGCTTGATCCAAGGACTCTGAGATCATGACCTGAGCTGAAGGCAGAGGCTTAACCCACTGAGCCACCCAGGTGCCCCTGCTTTATAAAAGTATTAAGGTGTAAGTGGCTTCTGACTGTCCACCAGCCTTCTGACTCCCAGTAGGTCTCATAATGACCAAGCTTAGGAACTGGTTGGGCTTGAAAGATAAAGAACTTTGCTCGAGACCCACCCTGCCAAGTGCATCTTTCCCCAGAGCTCTGGGAGCTAGCAGTATGGGCTGGGGTCCATCTGAGAGAGATGTCAGCCTCCCCCTAGATGGCCGGGGCTCTTGTCGGGAGGGGGAGTGCACTGGGCAAGGTCTTTGTCCTTGACACTGAGCATCAGTTTCTTTATCTGTAAAATGAGCACGATGATAATGCCTGCCTTTTCTAGCCCAAAGCCTTGTGGCGGATTTCAAGAGAGAAGGGGCACAGGACATAGTCTTATCAAGAAGTCACTTCGTGTGCCTGTAAATTCTCGCAGAGGTCCTCGCCGCTGCCAGCCACTGCCTGATTGACCTGCTGGTCCCTGTCCTTGCCCTCATAGCTGCTAGATCCCTTCCCCTGGCCTCCCGCTCTGTCCCCAAGGCTTCCCCTCCTAGTGGCCTTGGGCTGTCTCCATGCCCCTCTCTTCCCCAGAGCAGCTGATGCTGCAGTCAGAGGCGGGGAGGGACATCACTGAGGGCCCACTGCTGGGAGAAATAAACAAGGGGCTGGGTGCAGCCTGGCCCCAGAAGGGACAAAGAACAGCTGTGTTCTGCACCGAGCTCCAGGTAGGGTTGGAACACCCAGTTCTTCCCACCCTGGCCCCGGGCTGTTGGTGGGGCTGGGGTCCCAGCAGGGTCACTAGATGAGGTGGTAACCCCTCGTGATCAGCGGCCTCAGCGCCCTGCACTGGCTTCCACGCACATCTGTTCATCCCAACTGGGATCTGTGGGTGATGGGGGGGGGAGAGCTCCAGCCTGAGGACAGAGAGGGATGGAAAAGGTAGAATTCCCAGCAATTATCTCTGGAAGCAGGTCAGCTCAGTTGCAGGCTTCTCAGAAGGCAGTTGTGTGGGTGGGGGAAGGGCACAGCACCCACATTTGTGCATCCTCCCCCCCCACCCCGAAACACACTCGTGGCACCTGTCTTCCTTACTGACACTGTCTGCGAGGATCCTGAGTTCGCAGCCTCCTGGTGTTGCCCTCCTGGGCTCCTCTGCGGCTGAGGACACCCTCGTGTCTGCGCCTCTCCCCCCACCCCCACAGCCTCTCTCTGTCTGCTTCTGCTCTGCTCTCCTGCCTGGAGCTGAGGATGGGGTTGCCATGGGAACCTGAAGCGTAGTGAGCAGGGGAAGGGAAAGGCAGGGTTGTCTCGCCAGGGGCCCGGGGCTGTAGGGAGGGGGCAGGTTTGACCCAGCAGGAGGAAGAGATGTCTGCCTGCCCTCCTGTGGTCCAGGGTTGGGGTCCAGGAGGCGGCGGGCTAAGAGATTGGAGGTTCTGGAGCTCCTCTTTAATCTATTTAATCTGATGCAGGATTAAAATCTTCCCCCTCTTCCCCCCCTTCCCTCCAGATTAAGCTGTGTGAGCATCTAGGCTGGTCTCCCCTTCCCTTCTGATGGGATTGGCTGTGGGGGGCTGAGATCTGGGGGTCATGGTGGTTCCAAAGTGAAGGTGAAACACCTGATGGTCCCATCCAGAGGCCCCTTGCTGCATGTTGCAGGGGTGGGGGGCTGTCCTGATACTGCTCTGGTGCAGCGACAGAGACAGGGACCCACTGGCCCCTGCATCTCGGAGACACGCGCCGCTGCGGAGGCCCGTCTCTGTATTCTGTGGGTGTGAGGAACAAGGGAGCAGAGTAACTGCAGAGTAGCGGGGGGGAGGGGGGCGCATGTCAGCCACCTGTGTCGGGCTGTCCTTGGGCCGCCAGAACTGGCACTCCATGTTAACCTTGGACATTCAGGCAGATGGGAAAGCCCAGGTGTGTAGACTGGCTTGGGTGCACGTGTGTTTGCTGCCCGCCACCCTTCCCCACCTGGTGCTGAGTGGCGTCATCTGGAAACTGGCCAGAGCTGCCCTGGAGGTCTTCCCCTTGGTCCCCCTGCTTTAGGAGCCCACCTCCCTTCTCTGCCAGTGATGCTCTCCTCTCCACACCCCCTACCCCGGGACACCTGCAGCACCTGCGGACACCTTCACACCTTCTGAAGGGCCCTGATGTGGTGGGAGGGTCCTGTCTCGAGCCTTCCCTCCTAGGCCTTCAGGGCCAGCCAGTTCTGCTAGAGATCCTAACTTGGATCCCTCCTGCCGGTCTCTTCCTAATCTCCAGTAACAGACTCCCAGTGGGCCCTCCCTTTTTCTGGAACTGCGGAGGAATTTTGAATGGAGCACTTGGGCTGTGGGTGGCCCAGCTTTCCTGCGGTAGCCTTAGTCCCGTCAGCTGTAGGCACCTGTGTTTACTTTTCTGTCCTCTCCCTCCCTCGCTCTGCTGGAGGAGCAGAGGGCTCGGCCTAACTGGGAGGCAGGACCCAGGTGGGGCAGTGGAGGCTGGGGGAGGGGCACAGCTGGGAGCACCTGGGTCCTGGACAGTGAAACTAGCCCAGGAAGAAAAGGATATGCTGAACTCGCCCAGCGAGTCCGTGGCAGGGCCAGAGCCTAGCTCTGTGTCTAGTCACCCCTCCCCCACCTTGGTTTAGTTCCGCAAACCCCAGTCCTGCCCTTCACAAGTGGTGGCTTGGGGAAGTCATGAGTTCACAGGTAGCTCTTGCTCAGGGCGACTCCCCCCCCCCCCCCCCCACCCAGGAACCTTCCAGCTTTGGTGAGCACACAGTAGGAGGGCAGCTCACGTCCACCTCTAGGGCCTGTCGGCCAGGCCAGCCAGGGTTGAACATGCCTGGAAGGAGGCGCTCCACCACTTACCTGAGGACAGTCTGTGACGCGGGGATCTGCAGGTGGTCATGGTCGTGGTGAGATGTCCGTCACCCAGGGCTGCAAATGGCCAGACCTCAGCTCCTGCTCAGAGAAGCCGCTAACCAAACCTTGAGGTATCTGGAGCCCACGTGGACCCGCAGCCATTTCCCATTCCAGCACATTCCCACAGACCAGTGACTCAGGGCTGCCGCTCCTCTAGCTGGTTTGCTGGGGACCTTTGGCATGACCCAGGGGGACGTGAGAGATTCGAGTTCTAGTCTTGACCCAGCTTCAGTGCCTGGTGGGACTTTCATTTATCCAACACACGTTTGTTAACACCAGGTTCTGTTTGAAGGAGTTTCGGATAAATCTGTGGACAAAAGAGACCAGAAACCCCTCACATCATAGAGAAGTAGAGAGAGGACAAGAAACCAGTGTGATAAATAAATGAATTATGAAATGAGCTAAGTGCTAAGTGCCTTGTATCACAGCACTGTTTCCTCTTCTGGGAATTGAGGGGACACGACCTGCCTGATCCTGGAGGTCCCTGTGGGTTTCCCTCTGAGGGCTGCCCTGGGTCCTGTTACTTCCAAGCCAGTCCTCTTTCTGGGGCATAGGCTCCTGGTCTGCCCTGTGTCTGGGGTCGGGAGGGTTTGGTTCAGGATGCTGGGCCCTGGGGACACGGGGTACAAATTTAGACGCCATGACTTACTGGCCCCGTGCCTTGGCCACATTGTTTAACTTGTCTGAACCTCAGTTCTCCCTTCTGTCAAAGCAGGAAAATAGGGCATTTGTGGGGATTTGATGAACTGAGACACTGGGCAAACATCAACCATTGTTAGAGCGTTACCTGTCACTTGAGGGCCTCAAGCTGATTTTCTGACGTCAAGCCAGTGTCTCACCTACCTTCCAGTTAAGTAAGACCACGTTAGCCCTTCACAACACCACTCTGGATTGTGTGCATTTTCTCTCTTACCACCTCCTCCAGGAAGCTCCCCACTTCCCCCCAACCCCGGATATGCATGTCCCATTCTCCTTTACTACTTTTTTTTTTTTAAAGTTTTTATTTTATTATTTATTTTTTAAAAGGTGTTATTTATTTATTTGACAGAGAGATCACAAGCAGGCAGAGAGGCAGGCAGAGAGAGGGGAAAGCAGGCTCCCCACTGAGCAGAGAGCCCGATGTGGATGGGGCTCGATCCCAGGACCCTGAGATCATGACCTGAGCTGAAGGCAGAGGCTTAACCCACTGAGCCACCCAGGCGCCCCTAAGTTTTTATTTTAATCACCCAGTGCTCATCACAAGGGCACTCTTTGGTCCCCATCACGTTTTTCACCATCTCCCAACCACCTGCCCCCTGGTTAGCCATCAGTTTGTTCTCTGGAGTTAAGAGTCTGTTTCTTGGTTTGTCTCTCTCTTTTTTCCCTTTGCTCAGTCTGTTTCATTTCCTTTCTCCTTTACTTCTGTCTCCACATCCCTCCTGCCCTTCCTCTGCTTGGTTGGTCTCCATCTCTGCCTTTAGCTGGACGCTTTCTTCTGGCCGCCGGCTGGTGGGGCTGTCCTGGGCAGCCCAGGCCTTTCAACCCCACTGGATGCTAGATTCTAAGACATGGATTCTCTCCAAACAAGGGCGATCTGAAACCCTCAGACACTGTCCCCAGGGCCTTCCGTTGGCTCAGGACAGCTCTCCATGGCCAGCCAGTCCCTCAGGCCTGATACGTCTTCCTGGTTCGGCCCCGGCCAAGTCGAGACATGCTTGCCTCCCCTCAGCCAAGGCTGGTACACATTGTGGTCCTGCTGCTGGGCAGGGCAGGGGCTTCCCATGGATAAGAGGAAGTTTCTAGGGGAGTCAGGCCTGTGAGAAGCCCAGAGGTTCCTACCCCTTCCCCAGAGTGACCTTCACTCTTTCTTTCTATTCCTCAGACACTACCCCAAGCAGTCCTTCACCATGGTGGCTGACACCCCGGAAAACCTCCGCCTCAAGCAACAGAGTGAGCTCCAGAGTCAGGTGAGGGGGCGGGGCAGGCCCTGTGGCCTGGTGGGGAGAGCGGGGTGTTGTAACCCCTGGGTTTGGCAAGGGCTCCTTCCTCCTCCCCACTGTGGTTACTCAGCAGGGCCGAGGTGCTGAAATCCTGGCATTTGCCATGTCTCCCTGCCCCCACCCCTGCTCCTGGTTACTTCATATTTCCTGACCTTATCAAAGGAGTGGAGGAAGTGGGTTCGAGAGGTATGGGTGTCTGATTCTCTCTGCTCCAGAAATTTCTTGTGGGGCCTCTGAAGCCCGCCTCCTCCAAGAAGCTGTTCCCTTCTCCCTCCTCTCCACTCATGTCCCCCCTCAAAGGAGGAGACTCACCTCTGCAGGCTCATGCCATCGGAGGTCCGCCCTCCCTTTATGGCCATGTCTCCAAAGCCCCTGAGGGCAGGCTGCAAAGGGGGCCTCCCTCTGGGGGGCTGTCCTACTTTTGTCTCCTTGGGCCTGATTTTTGGAGCCCGTGCTTTGTGGGGAGTGGGGTACATGCCGCTGTGTTGGGGAGGAGATGGGCTCTTGTCCAGGCAAGACTCTGAATTTAGGGGACAGTGAGGAATAAGCAAAGAATCCGGAGTCCTGGGCCCTGAACAGGACATTCTATCTGGAGGTCTGGGAGGGCTTCTGGGACCAGCCTGGCCTGGACTTTGGGGGAATGGGGCTTCTACAAAGACCCCTTGAGGGACTTAGCCAAGTGGGCAGGGTGCCCAGGGCCAGGAAAATGTTGTAGGCAGAGGATCCCCCTGAGGCCATGGGGGAATCTCTCCTGATCCCCCTGGAGTGGGCTTCCTGCTGTCTGGCGTTTACAGGACCTCTCTAGGTCCTTGTGTCCCAGGAGGTCCTGTGAAAGAGAGCCAGCCCTGTGTTCCTGAGGGCATGTGTCCTCTGGCAGCTGGGAGGAAGGTGCTGTTTCTCCCGTGGTACAGATGAGAAAACAGCCCAGAGACATGAGAGGACTTGCTAAGATCATACAAGGTCGCGGCAGGGGTGGGAAGACTGTTGACTGCTCCTGTCTTGAGTGCCGAATGCCGTGGGCATCTGAGTGCCCTTGGTTCTCACGAGCCTGAGCCCTTGGCAGGATCACCCCCACTCCAAGAAAGAAGGAAGGGATCCTACGGACTTTAAAGGCCGGTTTGTCGAATCCTGAGACTTGGGTTCTTTCCAGTGTTCCACCCAGCTCCCTCAGGAGAACTTATCTCTACCTTGATAATAAACACGTTAGTTCCTGGTACTGCTGAGAATTATAGCTTAGCACAGTGCTTATAGTTACTTCTTGCCTCATTCATCCTTGACCGCACTCTGGGAGCCATCAGATGGGGGAATGCAGGCTTTGCCTGTTGACACACACAGTGGATGAAGTTTCAGGATCCGGACTCTGGTTTTTCCACTCCCAAGTACAGTGATCTTGACCATGTACAGTCCCGGTGAGGTGTGAGGCGTAAGCCTCGTGCGTGTCCCACAGCAGCCGGGAGCAAGGAGGGAGGCTGGTTTTTCCCTAGGCGGCAGCTAGCAGCTGCCAGCCCGGATGCTGACCCTGCCGGGCGTGAAACCCACAGTTGGCGGGGAGCTGGTATGGACACCCGACCTCTGCCCGTGGAGGAGGGCACGGGCGGTCCAGCTGGCAGGGAGAGGGGCTGAGGCAGCCCTGGGGCCTGGACTGGGTCTGTACGGGGAAGATTTTGGCCAGACTCTAGCTGGCTGCTGACGACCACCCGGGACTCCCCCATCCTGGAGAGGGGCCCCCCTATCCTGGAGAGGGGCCCCCTGGGGCCAGAGGTGGAGGGGGCATTGGGGAGTGTGCAGGCCACAGCATCTAGGGTGACCTGTACTCACTCCACAGCTTGAGAGGGGCAGTCAGAACCCCAAGTGGTGGGGGCCCCAATAGGGGAACCCGGAAGAAGAGATGTGGGAGGGGCTGTCAGGTGTTTGGAAAGGTGTAGCTCCCAGAGGTGTGTGAGAGTGTGTGCACACACTAAGGCAGAGGGAAGGACAGACACACACACACACACCCCTACTCTCAAGAGGAGAAATTCAAACCCTGTTAATTCCCTTAGCTTTTGTCAGTCCCACAAAGGCACGGCTGTAGCCCTTTCTGGCCCTGGAACCAGATCCCTGAGGGGCGGGGTATGTAGGAGGAAGCAGCCGGAGCTCAGGCTCCCCCGTGCTCCTCAGGCCCCCTCTGCCCCACCTCCGCTCCCTGCTCCCCCGGGGCCTGGCCTGCTGCTTGGTTCCTGGGCCTCCAGGCCCCTGTCTCTGGTTGGCAGTTCTGGGCAGTGCCCAGGAATCTGCATTTTGACTGCCCTGGTGATTCTCATGAGCCTTTTGGACTTACTTTGTGAGACTTAGAGCCGGACTTGAGAGGGGCAGGCAGGAAGCTGGGTGGAACTGCCTGGGGCTCACCTTGCTTCTGCTCTGAGCGGAGGGGTGGGGGCCCCAGGGAGTCAGGGCTCTGCACTGAGGACATGGCTCTAACCTGCGTTGGCCTCTAACCTGCATTGGGCTCCTGGGCCTGGAAGCTGGGGTAGGCAGAGAGGATAGAGGCCGGGGCCCTATCTTCTTTGCAAGTGTGGGTCTGTGGTCTGAGCCTGGCTGCTTTCCTCTCCTAGCTTTTTTCAAAACTCCCTGGTAAAATGGGGACAGCGAACCCCAGTTGCCTAGCGGTTGGGGGCTGGGCTGATGCGCTGAGGTTTGGAAGGGCTGAGTGGGCCTGTCCGGGGGTGGTGACAGGTTCTGGTTCCTGTGGCTCCTGTGGGGGCAGGGCTGGCTAGAGCAGCTTGTGGCTGGCGGGAAGGGAAGTGGGAGCCTCCTCTGCCTACCGTGCCCCACCCCACCAGGGTGTCACTTGGGCTCTTTCCAGGGCCCCTTCCTGACCTGCATGCGTGTGTCCTAGCCCTCCTCAGTCTCTAGAAGCTGCCAGTGCTGGTTCAACTTTATTTGTTTTCCTGTGTCTAGATCGGTTCCCAAAGTGGTACTTTGGGTGTCTGGGACACCTGGAGCCTCCCCTGCGGGGGAGGTAACCACAGAACTGACCAGAAATGACCCTGTGGGTGGTCCTGCCCAGGCCTGGCTGAGGCAGGGAAGTGGAGGCTGGGGCCCCAGCTGCACCCCCTCCCCAAGGCAGCTCTCCCTCCCCCAGCTTCCAGCTAAGTAGAGGCAACATCCATGTGGCCCCCAGAACCCAGGCAGAAATTCAGGGAGGATAAATCTCTCTTTCTTGCCCCCATCGTCCCACCCTGTGGCGCTGTACAGTCCCAGGCATTGGACAGTGTGGTCTGTCCCAGCACCGCAGGAAGCATAGTTGGTGTTATTCTGACCTGAGCCTGCTAAAGGTCAGATCCTGGGTCTGCCACCCTAGCTGTGTGACCTTGGGGAAACTGTTTTACCTTCCCGAGCCTCAGTGCCTTCATCTGTAAAATGGGGGTTATCTTTCTCCAAAAGTTGTTGTGAGGATATAGCAGATGTTATGAAGGACATACAACATCATTAGGATATAGAGGATATTAGTGTAGGGTAAGCATTTAGAGCAGTTCCTGGCTAGAGTCAGGACTCAATCAATGTTCACTCTAACTATTTTCTTAGAAAGGGGAGGAAATGGAGCCTGGGCTCAGTGAAGCTGGGGAGTAGACACTGACCTTTTGATGCTTGCTTCCAACACTGACCTCCTTCATTTGCTCTCCTCCCCATCTGTGTCTTAATTTTCAAGCTAGTTTCTTTTCTGTTAGAAGGAGGTAAGTTACATACACAGTATGTGGGCCTGGCACATAGTAGACACACAGTAAGCACTGTATTTTCTTTTTTTCCCAAAAAAGAAATGGCACTATATCCCCCCTCCCCAAATTTTCTGGTTTTGTTTGGTTTTATACTGGTTTATTTAGGAGAAAAAATTTTTTGTTAAAGTCATGATCTTTGCTCTTATGTTGGGTCAGGAAAACAGTGACTTTCTAAATTGTGCTGTCTGTTTGATATTTTGTGTCTATTCAAGTCACCCATCATTCACGCCACAAACACATACTCGTACCTACTTTGCTGGGATAAATAATGAACAAGATAGACCCAGGGAGTTATTAATAAACACGTGTAGAGAAAGTAGAGCCTCCAGGGCCCTGTTTGGTGGGTGGGAGGAGCCTCGGCCTCAGACCTGGCCCTGCGTGGGGAATTTCCAGAATGGGCGGCCCAGGCAGCTCCCAGACATGGAGTCATCTGTCCCCAGAGCAGAGTTGCCCCCTGTCCCTACCCACAACTGGGTTGAATGACCTTAGGCAGGTTTCCTCCCTGAGAGACCAACCCCCACAACATCCTGCTGAGCCATCCCAGGTGAAGGCAGACACTCCTGCTTGGGTGACCAGAGAACCCTGAGGGAGGGGCTCTGGGCAGGGTCCTCCCCCACACCCCCTGGCTGTCTGCCTTTCACTTCTGCCACCCACTCCAGCCCCAAAAGGCCTCACAGAGAATCTTCCTCACCTTGATCTTCATAGTTAAGATCTGCAGGTACTTAAAAATGATCACAAACTCCAGAGCTGGGTAGGTTTTTAGAGATCAGCCGGCCAGTCCCTACCCCCAGCACCCCCCCCCCGCCCCGCTCAGTCCAGAGAGGGGGACTGGCTTGCCTAGGGACACACAACCCTGAGAGGCTGACCTCCCTTCAGCCCTTCTGCATCCCGGTTCCACCCCAGCCCCGCCCTATCTGGTGGCCTGTGCCAGGAGTGAAGCACATTCTCCTTCCCCAGCAGGGAGGGAGAGGCAGTTCCTGAGCCTGGGAACTAGCTGACATCATTGTAGTGTCGCCATGGCAATTATTCCCCTGGATTAGGGACCTGACCCTTTCAGGGCCAGGAAGTGGAGGAGGGAGTGGGGGTCTGGCACGTGGTCAGCACTTGAATGTTGACAAAGCACTTCCACACTTGCCCTCAGCAGCAGATGTGGAGCCCGGTCTTGCTCCAGGATGCTCCAGGATGCATTGGCTGTGTTCAAGTCACTGTTTGTAGTTGGTGCCACTGACTGGAATGGGTGGTGCTATCCCCATTTTACAGATTGCAAATGGAGGCTCGAAAGGTGAAGTCATTTGCCCAAGATCGCCTGGCAAGTAGGAGACTGAGCACCCGTTAGGACCAACTCCCTCTGGCTGTTTGCCAATGCTTGGCGTGGGAAGCCTCCTCCCCATATTTTAACTGATTCCCATGACAGCTCTTTTATGGATGGGGAAACCGAGGCCAGAGGCCTTGGATTTGGGGCTTCCGCATCAGGAGCTGTGTTTTTCTGACTCCAGTGCTGCCTTCTCCCTGATGCTCCTTTCCCAAAGGGTCTCCCTGCCCTCAGCACTAAAGGTCACCATGCTGTTCCAGGGCTTTCTGGAAGAGTTGATGCTGGGGGCAGTTCTGGGCCCTTGGGGGTGGGTCAGTCCATGTATTACTGTGTTAACTTGCAGTCTGATGGGAACTGGCACATCCAGGCCTTGGTTTTCAGTCTGGATCAGAATGAAGGGGCTTGTTTAAAATAAATAAATAAACAAGGGCGCTTCTGAGACCTTGTAGGATTGAGAACCCCTTGGGTGGGTAAGCTGGGCTCCAGAGGATGAACAAGGACCTCTGACCCCTGGGCGGTGTGCAGAGGAACTGGCGGGTGTGGCCGGATGAATCCAAGAATGTTGTCGTGGGTTGGGTCAGGGTGCAGCTCAGCGGTGTGGCCAGGTGACTCCTGACTCCACGCCTGTGAGCTGCCTGGGCATCCCATCCTGGAAACTCCCAAGGCCCCAGGCCTCGTGTCCTGGGCTGACCTGCTTCTAGGACAGTGCGCACACGCGCGCGCGCACACACACACACAAACACACACACACCCGGAGGCAATCCAGGCAGCTGGTGGGGCTGGAACAGCTGGTGGCTCAGGAGTGGACGGTGAAGTCTCTGGAAACCAAGGAACTGTTCTGTGTCCCATGAGCGTTTCTAGCCTCCATTCCGTTCTTTAAAACCCCCTGGGGAGAATGAGATATTCTTCATATTTCAATTCCATTAGCGTTCGGGAAGTCCTTTCTTAGGTCTGACTCGAGTCCCTCAGGTACTTGAGTTTCCGTGAATTTCTCAGGAGAGGAAGGCAGTGCTGGAGGGTAGGGTTCTTTCCCGGAGCTTGGAACCCTGTTCCGAAGTCCTGTGTCTGCCCCCACCGATGTCATCTCCTCGTGCGGCATTGACCTTAGAAGCAGGCCTGGCAGGCTCCAGGAAGCCGCCGGGCCCGTCAAAGGCTCATTGATGGAGTCCTTCCGAGTGGCTGTCTCTCCGCCCTCCTTTCTGGGTGCCGGCTTTGTCACTTGGCACAGCCTTCGCTCAGCTGGGCGCTTCAAGACTTCTCTGGGTTCTTGGTGGGTCGGGCCACATCCTGGCTAGGGTGAGGAGGGCTGGGGCAGCCTTTGGAGCTCTGGAAAGTACCTTCTTCCTATAGCTTTCACACAGGATAGGTCAGCGGGGAAGGGTTGGGAGTCAGGCAGCCGAGAGTTTGCACCCTGGTGATTCTGGACTTGATTTCCGAGCTGTATGACCTTGGCAGGGGGCTTTGCCTCTCTCTGGCTTAGTTTCTTCATCTGCAAAACGGAGCTAGCAGACTGACTTGAGGTAATTCATGTAAAGCACTTGGCACTCGGAAGGCACTGAATACATTTCCGTGGGTTATTGTTAGTAGTCGAACACTTTTTGGCTAAGGCTCCTGCTTTGATTTCGGGGTGCGGGGACGGTGGACGTCACTACAGGGAATTTCTGGTCAGGGTCTCCATCCTGGCTGGTTGTTCCGTCGGAGGTGGCCGTGGGCTGGGGCCCTCTGCCACCCGTGTCTTGACGCTAATCCCTCTCCACAACTTGGTCCTCCAGGTGCGCTACAAGGAGGAGTTCGAGAAGAACAAGGGCAAAGGGTTCAGCGTGGTGGCGGACACACCCGAACTCCAGAGAATCAAGAAGACCCAGGACCAGATCAGTAACGTACGCTCCCTTGCCTGCTGTGGGACCCCCACTACCCCACTTCCCCGGGCCCGCCTGGGTGACAGCTGTCAAGAAGAAGGAAGGGTCTAGGCTTCCCACTTGCCTTTTTTCTGTGCACCCCCATATTCCCCCGTTCCACCCTGGGCCTACATGGCACTTCTACTGGAAAAGCACTCAGCTTTTGTACAGGGACGGCCCGTGTGCTAAAGCTCTCCCCACCCTCTCTAATAAAGTGCCCCCCCCGACCACGGCTGTGGTGGGCGTCAGGGTCCAGACGGACTGTTTGTCAGAGCACGAAGGTCATAACTGGGTGGCTAGGTGGGGAGGGGCCGGCCCCCCTTTCGTCTGTCTCTGGGTGCTGATACTGCAGTATTTCCGCCCTCCCTCGGCCTCCACCCCCACCTCGGCTTGCTCTTCCTTCCTGTGTAAAAACCCCAGCTGGCTTTGCTGGCCGGCCCCGTCCCCCTGGGCTAGGGATGGTCGGCATGTCGAGGTGGCGGCGCTGGGTATAAAGCGTGGGTGGTTGATCTCGGGGCCGTGGCACCTGTGGCCGGGGAATAGGCATTGGTTTCCTGCCTTGCAGAGCCACAGACCTGCCGCCTGTGTATCTGAGTTTGCAGTGAAACTGCGGGGGGCGGGGGCGGGAGGGGGTTGGGGCACATGCTATGAACCTGGGCTGCGAGCCCCGTGGCCCCGTGGCCCAGGGTCCTAGGGCACAGAATGGCAGTGTGGGCCCGGCCCGCGGGGGGGGGGGGGGGGGGGGGGGGGCAGTCCTACAAATGAAGGCCTGGGCAAACGGTTGTCTTTATGTCTAGAACAGAAAGGAGTCGGCAGGTTACCCAAGGTCACTTGGGGTGGAGGGTCTGGGATTCAGGCAGGCCCCCTGTGGCACCCCCCCCCCCGCCTCCAGAGCCCTCCCCCAGCCTCCTTGGTGGCACTGTGCTTAGAGTGACTCTGCAGTGGCTCGTGTGGGTTCCAGGGCAAGGGCTTAGGGCCAGGAGAACCAGTCAGGCCCAAGTCAGTGGCTTTTAGACTTTGCAACCTACGATACGACATACATTTCACATGGTGACCCACCAAACAGGCCTGCTTATTTATTTAGAGAGAAAACCGAATCAGAGCTTTCCTCGAAGAGTCCTTGGAGAGGATTTAGATATCTATATTCTGTTCTATTTTATCTTATAAAGATGCTTGCTGCAGACTTAACTAAATGGGTAACTAAGTGGGTTTTGCAACAAGGCCGTTGACCTATGGTTTGAAATTTGTGGCTTAAGGAAATGGAGAGCTTCCCTTGGGCTAGGAGAGCTCAAATTCACCCCCCCCACCCAGACACACATACTTTCTCTCTCACTCTCTCTCTAAGTAAAACCTGTTTCAGTTGCTTTATAAGCCAGGGCCTAGCCTCGTACCCTAGAGCTTCCCCACGGATGTTGCCCAGACTCTCTGAAGGGTAAAGAGGGTTAAAGAAGGTCTGTGTCTTGCAGCTCTCCACACGACAAGTGGGAGGGAGGGGGAAAGCCTTGGGCAGTGGGGAAAACGTGGAATGGCTCGCAAAGCTGGAGTCTTGACTCTCCAGGCCTCTATGGTGTTTCCATTGCAAGGACACGTGCTCTCATCTACAACCCCAGTTCCCCAGCACATTTACTCATTGCTTCCAGCCTGTGGCTTTTAGAGGCAGAAGACAAGCGAGCCCAGTCATCCCTGCCTCCCTTTCTGGAAGGCTTCCAGAATATTCCATACCCAGTTATTGGAGGTGTTAACATCTGAGGAGCTCTGGTAACTGAACTCACTATGGCCAAGACATCTACACCTAAGGCGATAACCATCTTATCATTAACCACAGGGCTGCCATTAGCTGATTGTCCTCTGCTCCGAGGTGGGGGAAGTGGCTTGAACCTGACGGGGTTCTGCTTTTTGCAGCTTTAGCTGGGATGTCTGAGGTGTGACCACAAAGCTGGAGGGCTCTCAGTTTTAGTGAACGCAGTTAGTCTGTCAGATGTGGCCTCAGTAAACGACTGTACTAAAATCACATGGGAGAGGTTTTTTTGGTCTTGTTTTGTTTTAAAGAACTTACTTATTTATTTATTTGAAAGATTTTATTTATTTATTTGAGAAACAGAGATCACGAGTAGGCAGAGCAGCAGGCGGGGTGGGGGGGGAGCAGGCTCCCTGCTGAGTAGAGAGCTCAATGCGGGGCTCGATCCCAGGACCCTGAGATCATGACCCGAACCGAAGGCAGAGGCTTTAACCCACTGAGCCACCCAGGCGCCCCTATTTATTTATTTGAGAAAGAGAGTGCATGCACAGGGGAAGAGGAGCAGAGAGAGAGAATCTGTGGCAGAGTCCCGGACTGAGCACAGAGCCCGATGTGGGGCTCGATCTCATAATCTTGAGATCATGACCTGAGCCCAGACCAACAGTCGGGCACTTAACCAGCTAACCCACCCAGATGTCCCGATGTGAGAAGGTTTATTGACAGTGCAGGCCCACAGGCCGGCTCCTCATAGGCTGCTGACTCCGCATCTCTGGGAGCCCGACCCAGGAACCAGCATTTTATTTTTTTTAATTATTATTATTTTTTTTAAAGATTTTATTTATTTATTCGACAGACAGAGATCACAAGCAGGCAGAGAGGCAGGCAGAGAGAGAGAGAGAGGAGGAAGCAGGCTCCCCGCCGAGCAGAGAGCCCGATGTGGGACTCGATCCCAGGACTCTGGGATCACGACCCGAGCTGAAGGCAGAGGCTTTAACCCGCTGAGCCACCCAGGCGCCCCTTATTATTATTTTTTTAAGATTTATTTATTTGAGAGAGAGCACAGGGAGAGGGGCAGAGGGAGAAGGAGAGAATCCCAAGCAGACTCCTGGCTGAGTGGGGAGCCCGACATGGCTCCATCCCATGACTCTGAGATCATGACCTGAGCCGCAGTCAAGGAACCAGCATTTTAAGCACATTCGCTGCGTTCGGAGGATGCTCAGTGAAGTTTGAGAGCTGTTACTTAAAAAGCTTGAAAACTTTCTCGGGGTGCCTGGGTAGCTCAGTCATTGAGCGACTGCCTTCGGCTCAGGTCATGATCCCAGAGTCCTGGGATCGAGCCCCACATCAGGCTCCCTGCTCCACGGGAAGCCTGCTTCTCCCTCTCCCTCTCCCCCTGTTTATGTTCCCTCTCTCGCTGTGTCTCTCTGTCAAATAAATAAATAAAATCTTAAAAAAAAATGCTTTCTCAAGCCTTAAGTCAGGGATTGCCAGGCCCGGCCATATCCCCGAACTCTCAGGGAGCTCGAAGCCATGGTGAGAGCCACTGTGAGGTTGTCCCAACCTCCAGAAGAGTTGGGGGCAAAGATAGTGTTTAGAGAGAGCCACACCTTTTGCTTAGTATCCAAAATAGTGTCCTCTGTGTGGCTGGTCACTCGATTCCCAGGTTAGCACCCAGTGACCCCCAGCTGCTCCCGGAGAGGTCAGACCATCTTATGAAGGGATGAGATTGCATCCCCAGAGGAATAATGGTTAAAGGCCTTGGATGTGTGCAGTCTGTCATCCGTCAGATCAGTGTGGTCAGTACAGTTACCATCTCTGTAAAGGCAGACCTGTCCACTTTCCTCACTGTGGCTCAGGAAGAGGCAGGGGATAAAGCTTGGTTGAAAAGTTAGGCCATTGTCTGGTACTGAGAATGTGTGAAAACTTTTAAGGGGGGTCCAGTAAGTTGTACTTCTGGGGGAACTGTGTCTTAGTTAAAGGCATGGGAAGGGTTGGGATGTCAGGGCTGTGTGCTCTGGGATGCAGCGTATCCTTCTGGAAGGACCTTTGGTCCCAAGCACCAGTGGCTCTAATGCACTGGGAAATTTTCATGGCTGAGCCCCTGCTAAACAGTGGGGAAGTTCTGGTTTTGTTTACCTCTGTATCTTCTTATATATTGATTTTCTAGATATAACCCTGTGTCTTTTCTGTGAAACGTTAACACCCAGTAACACCGAGGGAACACCTGTGCTCACTGTGCAAGTCAAGAAACATTCCTGAAACCCCGCCCCCGCCCACCGCCACAACCCGAACTCCTCTTAGAATAGAGTTTTGTGGTGTTTTTTTTTTTTTTCTTTTAAGATTTTATTTATTTGACAGAGAGAGATCACAAGTAGGCAGAGAGGCAGAGAGAAAGGGGGAAACAGGCTCCCCACCCACAGGTCCCAGGACCCTGAGGTCATGACCTGAGCCAAAGGCAGAGGTTTAACCCACAGAGCCACCCAGGCGCCCCAGCATAGAGTTTTTAAAGTGCTAAAAACCTAGCTCTCATACAGT
The DNA here is from genome assembly GCF_002288905.1 of Enhydra lutris kenyoni. NCBI lineage: Eukaryota > Metazoa > Chordata > Mammalia > Carnivora > Mustelidae > Enhydra > Enhydra lutris. The sequence goes on from NW_019154110.1 coordinate 24,385,752, forward strand.
GAGCACCTCTCCTATATTTCACTTAATTAATTATGCTGGAGGTTAGGACAGGCAGATGTGCTGCCTAATCAGTGAAAGAAAGTGCTGGATACAATGAGACCGGAACTGGTTGGTACCCTGCGATTATCTGCAGAACTCGGTAGTGTTCTACAGGACCATAAAACCATAAACTTTGGGAATATCTTTGACACAGGCATAAATGCTTTGCGTTTATATCAGTGAAAAATAATGAGCAGGGGGCCTGGGTGGCTCAGTGGGTTAAAGCCTCTGCCTTCGGCTCGGGTTATGATCCCAGGGTCCTGGGATCAAGCCCCACATCGGGCTCTCTGCTCAGCGGGGAGCCTGTTTCCCTTCCTCTCTCTCTGCCTGCCTCTCTGCCTGCTTGTGATCTCTGTCAAATAAATAAAATCTTAAAAAAAAAAGAAAAATAATGAGCAGCCCATATTCTGGTTAAGTTGGCTTCAGTCTTTAGGGGCTGGGCCTAGTCAGTAGTTAAGTAGTAACATCAAACAGAAATTCCATGCCCAGGGTCAGATGACCTGGACACAGGCTCGTGGAACAACCGGTGTATAATTTTTGAGAGTGTGTGCTGTGATTTATTTTTTCTAGTTAAAATTTTATTTTATTCTTAAGATTTTATTTATTTGACAGAGAGAGCACAAGCAGGGGGAGCGGCAGGCAGAAAGGAGAGGGAGAAGCAGACTCCTTGCAGAGCAGGGAGCCCGATGTAGGGCTCGATCCCCAGGACCCTGGGATCATGACCCAAGCTAAAGTCAGACACTCAGCTTAACAGACCGAACCACCCAGGCGCCCCTCTTTTTTCGAATTTTAATATGTTACTGTGTATTACTAAATGCTGTAGTTTTGTTTTTCCTGATTCTGAACATATACTAGGTATTCTTTTTGTGTCTTTCTTCTTTTGGTCAACACTGGGTTTAAAGATTCATGGATGTACTTGCATGTAGCTACACGCCATTCTTTTTCGTTGCTGTATAATATTCCATTTAATGCTTAATACATTTTATTGATACTGGTGTTGGATTTGAGATTGCTTCCACATGCTCTGGATGTCTGCATACATATTTCTTGGGGTTCCTGTGGAGTGGAATTGCTGCTGGGTCTTAGAGTTTATGATCCTTCACCTTGCCAGATAATGCTGATCTAATTTTGAAGTGGGTACTGATTTCCCCTCCAGCCAGCAGTGATGAGTTCCCATTGCTCTGCCTCCTCACCTTGACTTGCTCACTTTAGCCATTTTGATTGTGTGTAGTGGAATCTTACTGTGGTTTTAACCTGCAGTGATTTCTCTGATGACTAATGAAGGTGAACACAGATTCACATTTGTTTTAAAAACAAAATACTGTTAGTCTGTAGTAGGGAGCAGTATTGCATGGTAGTTGTGAAGTATGGATGCGATATGAGAGCTGGATTCTGCTAACTCCGCCCGTTACCTGGTTTCCCCATCTAGAAAACTGGGGGTGGGGAGGGGGCATGATAGTGATACACAGTCGTAGGACTGGCTGAGAAAAGGAAATGAGTAATCCATGTAAGGACACACAATTGGCCCTCAGAGAGTGGGAGACGTTAAAAAAAAAAATTATTAAAAATAATAGACTCTGGCTGGTGAGTTAATGATTCCATCCAGAGCCTGTGTTCCCTTGTGGCCAATGATGTAGAGTCATGTGAGAGTGCCGTGCGGTGTCAGACCTCCGTTTTCCACCACAATCAGGAGCAGGGGTTCAGAAAACAGAATGTGGGCTAGCAGAGAAAATGGGATTCTATATTTAGCCATGGAATGGACCCTCCACTGGTCACCCCCGAGTCCTAGCCTCTCAACCCACGTGCACTTGGATCTTCTGGGCATAGAACAGGGTGCTTGGGGGCCCATGACAGTTCCTTATTTTTTAAAAGGTTTACTTATTTGAGAGAGACATATCGAGAGAGAGAGTTGGGGGGAAGGGCAGAGGGAGAGAAGCTTTCAAGCAGATTCCATGCTGAGCGCAGAGCCCGACACAGGGCTTGATCCAATGACCCATGAGATCATGACCTGACCCAAAACCAAGAGTGGGATGCTTAACCGACTGAGCTACCCTGTTGGCTGTGACAGTTCTTAAGCTGAGGCCCTAGGTGACATCTCTGGGTTTGTGGTGACCCCCATTCAGGGCTCTTGGAAGATCCAACTCTGCCAAATGTGGAACAGGGACGAGCCAGACCCCTGGAGTCTGGAAAATGTTTCTTTCCCTTTCGGATAGGCTAACTCCCTTTAGCGTGCCTGTTGGCTTCTCATGCCATTCGGTAGGCCGGCAAAGACAGAACACAGTTTTCTCATTTGCTGGGGAAGGGAGGGAGAGGATGTGGAGAGTGGTGGCGTCTTCTCCCAGTGGGCCCAGGCAGAGGGGCTGCACCCCACTTTCCCTGCCACGCTGCCTCGTCTCCCCTCAAAGTTAGGGTGACCTTGGGGTCATCACCCCCATTCAGGTGAGAGGTACACCACTCACATTTATGCCCAAACCGAAGCCGTGAAGTGGGGTGAGGGGTGGCCTTGGGCACGTGCCCCCCCCCCACTCCGCACCTGCCCCTGGGCTCAGGCCTGTCCCCCGTGACCATGTCCCTGTGTCACCAACCTCGGCCCTTCCTGAGTAATGAAAGCTCTGTCTTGGGAAGTCATTGAAATTCTGAGCACCTGTCCGTCTTCTGTAAAGCAGGAATGAAAGTGTACCTGCCCCAGGGTGAAGGGGGGATTATCACCAGGGCCGGGGGAGATGATGACGGAAAGAGCCTTCAAGCACTCTGTATGAGTCGCCAAGCAAAGGGGAAGGTTCTTGGTATTAACACTAACAGATGGTGTGTACATCGGTGGTGGTGGGCAGGGTTCTGCTATGTTCAGGCTGCCACAACTCCATCCACCTGGGGCAGCTAGCTGGCCCTAATTTAGAAATATTTATCCTGGGTCGTGGTTTTCTAAGCACCAAGAGCGATTCTAGCAGCCGCTCATGGAACTGCATGCATGTCCATACTTGCTTTCAGCTCTAGAGTCTGGTTTGGTTGCTGGACCTGGTCTGGAGCCTCAGGACCTCCTGGGAACAGCTGGTACAGTTTACAGATCAGGAAACTGAGGCCCAGACCGGTAGGGACTCTCCCAGGGTCACATGAGTAAGCAAAAAGCTGATGACCTTCCAGGGATGAGGCGTGGGAGGGGCACCACTCTCGTGCTGAGGGACTGAGTCTGTAGGACACTGACTGGGAATAGCTCTAGGCGTTGGCTCCTGAGTACAGCAGAGGAACTGGGACGGAAGTACCCTCTCCCCCAGGGCTCTCTGTCACCCCTTCACACCCAGAGGAGGTGGCTGCCATGCAGGGAAGCTGGGCCCCCAGCATTAGGGACAGCTGTCCCCCTAGTGCAGGCCTTTGCTTCTACGCATGTGCTCTCCCTCCCCTGGTCACTGGCTCCCGGGGTCAGGTCTCGTCTCTTCCACAGAAAGTAAACACAGGAAGCTCACCCTTCTAACCCCTAGGACAAAAGTCGGAAGGGCAGTTGCCTTGTGAGCCTCAAGACTTCAGGAGGGGTGGCCTTGCTCCTTGTCGCCGCGCCCCCTCTCCAGCCAATGGACAGGAGTCACTGAGGGAGTGGGGCTCGGGGACACTCGGCTTTGGCTCTTGTCTTCAGAATGTTAGAGCAAGGCACTGGGCTTATGTCTGAAAACTTCCCTCCTGGGTGCCCTTCTGAGCAGGAGTTGAGGGAGCCTGTCAGTTTTTAGTCTGGCCAGGGCTGGCTGCTTCCCCCTAAGTAATATGGTCAGCCCATAATACACTCAGCCCATCTCACCATTTGGGGGTGAGTCCCTGCTCTGGCTCGAAGAGAAGGGGCAGAGAAAGGAGGGGCTCGTCAGGACCCAGACTCCTAGGTGAGGTGTTACCCCCGCCCTGCCCGTCCTTCCAGCTGGGCCTCCCAGCCGGGCCTCCCAGCCGGGCCTCCCAGCGAGCCACAGATGCTGTGCCCTGTTCTCCTTGGTCACACCTCTAGACCTTTAGCCCGGGTCTAGTAAACGTAAGCCCTGCCTGGCTAAGTGTCAATTCTTGCCCTCCTGGCAAAGCGAATGCCACTGAGTGGGAGAGAAGGGAGCAGAGCAAGTGGGAGAGGATGGCCAAAAGGGACTGCCCTGGGCCAGGACAGCTCCCATCAGGCCTTGGGGCCCAGAGTCACTGGTTCCTTCTGCTCCAGAGAACAGGGCAGGGTTTGCTCTCCTCCCTCATTTAACTTGTCAGTGCCTTCGTTTCCTTCTTGTTGGTTAGTCAGGGACTGTCATATATCCCCCTCCCAGGTGCTGACAGGCTAAAATGGGCCTGGGAGGTATAACCCAGCACAGTGCCTGGCACCCAGCAGGTACCAGTGAGCGGGCATTCTTGTCGTCCTGCAGCAACACCAGAGGTGGGCTCCGATGTCCTATTTTACAGAGGTGGAAACTGAGGCCCAGCAAGGTTAAGTAGCCACAGGAATCTGGTCCCGTCTGCCTGTAGCCCTTGGGGAGTCTCTCCTCTCCTGGGAGATCTTAAGTGGCCACAGGAAAGGAGCTTTGGTTGGTTTGCTGTGAGTCCTTTACCCAGCGCTCTCTGCCACTGCAGATAAAATACCACGAGGAGTTTGAGAAGAGCCGCATGGCCCCCAGCGGGGGTGAGGGCATGGAGTCTGAGCGCCGAGACACCCAAGAGCAGCAGCAGCCGCCCCACCACATCCCAGCTAGCGCCCCAGGTGAGCAAGCCAGTGCCCCTATTTAGGCAGAGGGCCTGAGACCAGGCCAGCTTTGGGATGGGGAGGAGGTTGGCAAGAATCCCTCTGTACACACACACACACACACAACCTCACACACCCTCTTACAAACCCTCAGGCCCCCTCCCAGTGGGGCAGTGAGCACCCGGGTCAGGGTCCGTGCCGGGTGCCAGCATGTTGGCAGAGGTACGGCCCCTGTTGGAGAGTGTGCAACACCAGCAGATGTACATATGCAGACAGATGAGCCTTTGAGAAGTGGGGGCTGAGTAAGGTTGTGGGGGGTGGAAACGCATGATAGGGGCTTCTTGGGGAGGGGGCTGAGGGAGGGATTGGGTTTCTGAGCCTCGTCTCTCCCATCTTGCAGTTTACCAGCAGCCCCAGCAGCAGCCGGTGGCACAATCCTATGGTGGCTACAAGGAGCCTGCTGCCCCCGTCTCCATACCATGCAGGGCCCCAGGCGGGGGCGGGGTAAGTAGCTGTGGCCAAGTGGGAGAGATCCTGGAGCCGGGAGTTGGAATGGGGGTCAGAAGTCTGGGGAAGCCAGAGGCGGATGGGCCCAGGGAAAGCCTTCGTGGTCACAGTTCTTAGATTCTCCTTAAGAAACCCAACCTGGAGGCCTGGCTTCCCCTGATCTTTGACCCCAGCTCCTTTTGCCTTCTGCAGGTGATAAGAGACCTGTGTGGTCAAGGCACCCAGCCCTGGGCTGGGATTGGGGCCCAGCGCTCCAGCTCTGGGTGTACGTTGCACAAGTCACCTCCCCTGCTCAGTTTCCTGCCTCCTGCTCCCCACTCCTCATGAGGATGACCCCCAAGCCTCACCACATCCTTTAGATCTCAGTCCTGCCTCCAAGGGGTCCTCCTAAACCCCCCAATGTCAGATGGGTCTCCCCTGACACATCTGTCACTCCCCACCACTGGTTCTCTTCAGAGCACTTTTGGCAACTCAGAATGTTCTGTTTGTTAACTTGTGTCTGCCTCCCCTGCTGGGTTTGCTGCTCAGTGCGGGCCGGGCCGCGTCCTCTTGGTTCAGCGGCTCTGAACCGGGCGCAGAGCCGGCGCTCAGCGATGCTGCCAGGTCAGTGATGAGCAAAATAGGAACTGGGGCAGGACCAGGCTTACTGTCCTTAAAGTTGAAGTCCCTGGTCTGTAAGTCCTGCCGCCTGTCCCACTGAGGGGGCTGCTGGGCCCCCCCAGCCTGAGCTCCTGGCTGCGTTCAGCTCCTCTGTGCTCGGTTCCTGGGAGGAAGAAGTAGGAGACACTATACTTAGAGAAGTGAAATAGCCTGAGATACCCGTCCTCCTGGAGCCTCATGCCCTGGACACAAGGGGGTAAACAAGGGAGTGTCCATGCCACGGGGCTGCTGGGCAGGACTGAGAAGTCATCTGTAGGATAAGATTCCAGATAGACCAGCCAGTCCTTCTAATACTCGCTAAACCTGTTTTGGACAAGAGGGATTTGGCACTGAATAAAAGACCACCTTCCTGCTGTCTTGGAGCTTGTATTTCAGTCAGGGAGACAAATAAGGAGGCAATAAATAAGTAGGTATATAATATAAGGTTGGATAGCGGCACATGCTAGGAAGAAAAAGCAGGATGTTGGGAGGGAGAGCCCCAGAGTCCTCAGTAAGATGAGAGAGTGAGTGGTTCAGGGAGAGCGGCAACTGCAAAGGCCCTGGGGCCAGCAGGAAGGCCAAGGCGATTAGAGGGGAAAAAGGTAGGAGATAAGGTCAGATCATGCAGGGACTTGTAGGCCACAGGAAGACCTTTGTGATTGGTGAGCTATGCAGAGTGACGGTTTTGATTTCTGTTTTTAAAGGCTCACGGGTGGCTCCTGAGAAGTGGCAGCAGCATGTTGAGGGCGGAAGCAGGGAGACTAGGGAGGAGGCTGTCGCAGGACTCAGGCGGAGCTGGCAGGACTCAGGCGGAGCTGGCGGCAATTCAGCCCAAGAGATAGAGGCAGAGTTGGTGATAAGAGACCAAGGTCACTTTGTGGGGCGGGGTGTAACCTCTTACCCTACACACAGCCTTCGAGGTTGATGGAGTTATTTTCTGCAGCTTGAGAGAAAGTTTGCAATTTGGTGCTGGCTGGCTGGGTGCATAGAATATAGGACTCCAGATCTCGGGGTCTACGTTAGGTGTAGAGATTGCTTAAAAATAAAATCTTTAAAAAAAGAAAAATCTGGTGCTGAAGGAGGTGGAACACCACTGAAGGACTTAAAGCCGGAGAGTCACATGATCAGGTCTGCAGTTTGGAAAGTTCCCCCTGAGATCCCAGTGGATGAACAGATCAGAGGCCTGGGCTGTATAGGGTTAGAAAGAAGGGCCGGGCCCCAGGCTGACCGCATCCCCACTCTTGCAGAAGCGGTACCGCGCTGTGTATGACTACAGCGCCGCGGACGAGGACGAGGTCTCCTTCCAGGACGGGGACACCATCGTCAACGTGCAGCAGATCGACGATGGCTGGATGTACGGGACCGTGGAGCGCACTGGCGACACGGGGATGCTGCCGGCTAACTACGTGGAGGCCATCTGAGCCCCGGCCCCGCCCCGCCCCCCGCCCGTCTTCAGTGCATTCCACCGCATCATCTGTCCTGGGCTGACCTGCCCACCCTTCAGTGTCTGTTTTTTTAAATCCGCGACAGCTTGTTTATTCCCACCCTCCTCCAGCTTCTGCCAACTGAAGCCTTGTTCTGCCACTTTCGCGGGCTCTTCTCTGGCAGGTTTTTCCCTTGACCAACTTCTTGGTTTTCTCTCTGGACGGAACAGGTGTGGACCTCTCTGGGGGAGGTTGAGGCCTGGGGAGCTGGTCTGGAATTGCAGACCCATTGGCTCCCAGGCCTCTGCCTTCTCTCTTTTCTGCCCTCCCCCTCTCCACCCAGAACTTCCTGCCCTCCTCCTACACCCCAACTTTCCAGGACTCCCAGGGGAGGGGCTCCGTACATTCCAAGATGGGACCCCACCACCCTTGTCCCTGGGATGGGCTTTGCCTCTGCTTCTCAAAGACAGGGCTGCCAGCCCTCTGAGGGGGCCCCTCACCACCCTCTCCCACTCTCAAGGACCACAGAGGAGGGGAGCGTTCCCGCTTCGGGGTTCATTCATCCCTCCCTGCATGTGTTCCTTCTCACACTGTGATTTTGCTCTCCTGCCCACGCACGGGGCGTGGGCGAGGAGCTCCCTAGGAAGCATGGCTTGGGTCAAGTGCTCGCCTTTCTTACTTTTAGGGACAGCTGCAGGAAGGAGGGGAACAGGGTGTTCTCTCCCACAGCCCTTTTTCTTCCTCCTCCCCTCAGTCCCCAGGCACCCTGGCTGGCTCCTGCACCGAGAGCCAGCCCCCCTGAGCTCTGGGTTAGGTGGGTCCTACCCCCTCCTCCCCATGGGAAGATGTCTCAGGCCTCCCCGCAGCCGCCCCTCCTCGGCCCAAAGCCAAGTGGACTGGAACTGTGCAAAGCCACAGAACCTTCGAGCCTCTCCAGGACTCTGCCTGTGGGGGAAGGAGCATTTCTGTATCTGTGGCAGTCAGGGTCCAGGCCTGTGGGAGTCTCTGGGAGGACCCCAGCGGGGGAGAAGTCCCTGGTGGCTTCTTTGGCATGAAAATTCCTCCTTTCCTTCAGTTGCCAAACGGCAGAAGCCCACCCGCCCCCTTTCCAGTGTGCTGGGCAGAGGTCAGGGAGGGGGGTAGTTGTGGAATTGGCCGGGCTGATGTGGGGGCCAGCAGCTTGCTGGGGTGAGGGTGGGGGCAGGCTCCATGGCTCTAGGCCTCTTCCTCCCCCCCCCTTTCTGTCACCCCTACCAGGGGTGCCTTGCTACCCCCCCTGCCCTCCCCCTTACTAACCTCAGGCCCCCTTGAAGCAGAAGGAGAAGGTCCCAGGGCTTCAAAACTGGAAGCACAGACCCCGGGATGAGGAAGGGAAAGATGGTGCTATTTCCAAGTCCCTTCTCTCGCTCGTTGGCGGCTGTGATGACCCTTGCTTGGCTTCATTCATCTCTTCTGGGCTCGCTCTACCTACCCTGGGTCTCCCCCTCCTGTCTTCCCCTCAGGCTCCACAGTTGACATCTTTGCCTCCTTGTTCCTTCAGGGGAGGGGGGACCCTACAGGCAAATTTCAGCCGTCAGGTCCTCAGTGCGTGGGGGTTGATGTTGGAATATCTTCCCCAAATCAGAAGAATGAAGAAACGACCATTGTGGGTGGGGAGAGCCCTGCCTTATCCGTTTCTCTCTATCTCTGGCCCCGGCAGAGGTGAAGGCAGGTGGAGGGTCTGTGTTGGACGATCTGGGGGATGAGGGAGCCATCCGTTACCTTTCCTCTTGATCTCAAAGCACAACTTGGATTTGGGGACCAAGGTCAGAGACGCGTCCTGTCGTTGGAGGACCTGTGCGGGGAGAGAGGGGAGGAAAGCCTAGAGGAGCAAGAAGGAGCCTGTTCTCCCTTCGCTTCGTTTTCCTTCCACAAGGCAGGCCAGCCACTGGAATCTTGCTGCCGGCCCCCCTGCTCCCCCCGCCCTAAAAATAGGGGACCTTGTCTTATACACCCCCAGAGAGAAGGACTGTCATACTGGTGCTGAGGGACCCAGGGGCTGCTAAGGCATCCTTGCTCCTTTCCAGAACCATCCATCCCTACAAGAGCACAGAGCCGGTGGCTGGGTCGAGTCCCTGGCCTTTTCGTACAGTTTCCAAAGGTCTTTGGCCAACCTAATCCCAGGAAAGAAGATGCATCAAAGCTGGAATGTGACTATAACTGTAGTGGACCAATAAGAAAATGCAAGAAGTCCACTGGTGAGAAAAGTGAATTCTGTCATACTGCTTCCTATTTTCTTCCTCATGTCCCTCCAGGGAAAACGACTTTATTGCTTCATTTCTGCCTTTATCCTCTCACATATGCACTTTTGGGCCTTTTTTTTTTTTTTTTAATAGCTGGAAAAAAAAAAAAATACCACCCCACAAGCCTGTATTTAAAAAGAAACAAATGACCATGTGAAATTTGCCTCTGTCCAAACATTTCATCCGTGTGTGTGTGTGTGTGTGTATGTGTGTGTATGTGTGTGAAGCCGTCCGTTCATCTTTTTATATGGGGTGGTTGTCTTTTCTTGGTCTGTTCTGGTCCCCTCCCTTGTGGGCTTGTGCTTGGGATCAACTCTTTCTGGCCTGTTAACGACTCTCAATATTTGACTTGGACCACAAGTGAATCTTTCTCCTGGTGACTCAAATAATAAAAGTATAATTTTTACCTGTGGACTTGGTTTTCTCTCTGGCTCTGAAGTGTTGCTGTGTGTGCGTGCATGTGTGCATGTGCACGCGTGCCAAGTGTTCAGGGCCTTAGCCTGGCACCCTCCTGACAGCCCTGATGCCCTTCAGGGAGAGGATGACTGGTTTGAAAGCTGTCGGCCTGGAGCCGCAGTCGGTTCTGCGATGGGGACTTGGCACTTGCTTCTTGTGCAGAATTTTCCAGCCAGTCTGCTCCTGGCCGCATCTCTCTGCCCAGCTTGGTGACACTCCCGAAACATCTCTGAGCTGTTATTTCCCTCTTCCTGTCTGACCTCCTGAGTTACGCACCTGTCTCTGCACGAGCCAGTGCCCTCCTGGGGCAGGGGATGGATCTAATTCCTCTAAAGCCCCAGGGTCTGTCCTGGGCCAGGCCCATTGTTGCTCAACAAATCTGTGTGTGCCCTAACGCAGCAGCTCGGCCCTGCAGCACTGTGCCCTCTGCTGCTGCCTGGCATCTGGAAAGAGCTTGGTGCTGTGAGGATGGAAATGATGGAGGGACCATCTGGGCGGGATAAGACGGGATGAAGCCATCTTAACCAGCACAAAGCAGTATTCATCAGCGGAGTACCAACCATCCTATCCATCTCACAGATGGGGTTCTGAAGCCCAGGGGGGCTGTGATTCGGCATAAGTTGTCCAGCACGTGGCTGGGCCCGAGGTCTCAGGACCTGCAGCCTCACTCCATTCTGCCTTGCCACAGTGGGCCTTGCGCCCCTGCCCTTCGCACCTCACACCTTTGTACCATTCTGTCCTTTGCTCCAGGTGCCCTGGGTCTGACCCCCCATCAGACGAAGGCCCAGTGGCCTCCCTTCTGTGGCGTTGAGAAGGGGACCGTGGTAGAGAAGGAAGCCATCCTGCTACCTTGTGGAGAGGGGCATTTCTCACTGCGGGCTCCGCAGGAGGGTGCTCTGGCTTTGGGAGAGCCATGGCGGAGTTGGAAGGGACCCTTCTTGAGCCTTGGTCACAGGGAGAAGGACAGAAGTGGGTCTGCAGGGCTGGAGGGGTGTAGGGAGCGTTGGAGGGGAGGTGGGCTAGTTAAATACCAGATGGACACCCACTCCCTCTCCAAAGGAGCAGGCCGAGTAATATTCTCCCAGCAGAGGGGCATGAGTTGGCAAATCTGGATTCCTGTTGGCCTGCCCCCTCTTGTCTGCGGAGCTGCAGTCCTCCCTTCCAGGAGGCTTCATTCACCAGAGCCATCGGAGGGGGCAGTCTGCCTGGAAGGGGCGACCCCACTCCCTGCTCACAGAAAGCTCTGGACTCTACCTTCTGGGCACGGGCCGGTGAGAGCAGTTTCTAGATCCCCTTCCAGAAGGGGCCTCAGTTCCCTTGGCAGAGCCTGTGGAAAGGGGTCCCTAATGCCCTCATTCCCCTGACCCCACCCCGGGGGCCTTCAAAACAACTCTTTAGGGTGGAACTGAGGACACCAGGCCTCAGAGATAACACGGGGAGTGTTTTTAATTTACTAGGGAATAATTAAGATATAAAAGACAAAAACAACACAAGACAGAACTGAGTACCCACCATCCAGTTTAAAAAAAATAAAACATTCGTTCCACTCTCCCCTCAGAAGGCATCACTTGATTTGCCTACCTAGACTCTCTTCCCGCACAGGGACCTGCCTGGGAGTCGACCCCCGCGCTCTTTGGGTAGACCACTGCTCCGAGCTCTCGGAAAAGGACACAGACGAGAACAAGAACGCGGGTCAGGACCATGAAGAGAGACGGAGTATCTGGAGGAGAGACTCCGGGGCTCCCACTGTGCACGGAGGGATTTGAGCAGTGTCGGGAGGGCCGAGGGGCATTTCGGATACCAAGGGTGGGCCAGTGCGGGAAGGGGGCGGAGGCGAGAGAGGAATATGGACTCCAGAGTGTGTAAGCCTCCTTTGCCATCTTGGACCCCGCCCCCCAACTCAGTGAAACATCAGGCAAGTTCCTGACCGGCTCTGAGCCTCATCTGTACAAGACTTGTAGGGAGGCTGAACTTAAAACCGGTGTGCGGTAAAGGATTCCAATCCCAGAGAGGCCAACTGGGACTCCCACCAGACCCCTGTCTATGTCCCTTCACACCGCGACCTTTACAACCCGCCCATGGCCCACCCGACGTCCAGCCATTATTTTTCCGAGATAATTGGCCACCAACGTGTTAGAGGACAAAGGCAGAAGGAAAGCAGCCAGGAGGATTCATTCCTGGGGGATCCGGATAGAGATCAGATCTCCTCCTCCGTCCCTATCATGCCGGCTCCATTTAGATACGAAGGGCTGGGATTGGGTTCCTGGGGAGAAATTGAGCCTCTTCGCTTCTGCCGGCTCTAAATCGAGCAGTACCTTGGTTACCCGCTGCCGGGCTTCGTGATTGGTTGGCTGGGGGGCGGCGGGGAGTTGGCGGAGCCGGGGGGGGGGGGGGGGGGGGGGGGGGGGGGGGGGGTGGGGGGGGGGGGGGGGGGGGGGGGGGGGGAGGGCTGCTGATGGAGCGGCAGCATCCCTTAGTCTCCGGCCCTGGGAGGGGGAAGGGAAAAGACGGAGCCGTGGAGGGAAGAGGGAGCCATTTCTCTCCCCGGGCTGCAAACTGCGTGCTCACAGCTCACGTTTGCCCGGAATCCTGAGGCTTCCCCAGCCAAGGACTCCATAATGCTGGATATTTTCATCCTGATGTTCTTTGCCATCATAGGCCTGGTCATTCTGTCCTACATTATCTATCTGCTCTAGGGGCCTGCAGCTGCGGCGGAGAGCCCTCTGAACCCAGCTCAGGATGAAGCTGACCGCCCGAGCATCCTGCTTTGCTGACGCACCGGTGGATATTTGCTTCTGGTCGTTATTCCGGGTATTGATTCAAAAACAAAATTGAAAGAGATCTTGTTATCCTATTCCCCCCCCCCCTCCGATGCATTCCTATAGCCTTTCTCAGACCACTCTGCAAAGAATAAGAAATGCCAACTTCTTTCTTTGAGACCTAATTTAAAATAATGAGCTTTTACAATGAAACATAAAGCCCACAATGCAAAGCATTTTTAGAGAGAATGGGTTGGGAGGGGGGTGCGGGGGGGGGGACTATTATCTCCTAGTAGGTGCTCGGACTTGAAGTTGTCTGTTGTTCCCACCCCATCCCCCTTGGTAATTAAAGGTAAAACACATCTTTATATGTCGGCAGAGTGGTTTGCAATTAAGCTCTCATAGTTGCGTTAATTAATTAGTGACTCATTTTCACCGGAAGATGAAGTAGCTAATGAAATGTTCTTGGGCGTGGGGTCTGGGGGAAGACGTCCATTCGTTCCCAGCTGTGGGGTTTGGTGTCGAGGAGAGAGGAACGCATCCATTTGTTCATCCGTAGCCAATACGGGGTTGTTGAGAGAGTCCTGGGTATTCCCATCTGAGCCCTGTTTCTGGGTTTCCTGCAGCTCCTGGTTTCCAGTCCAACCAGAGGCCTCTTAGCAGCAGCACCGGTCCTGCTACCCGGCAGACCTCTTCCAGAGCCTTCCGGATATGGTTAACCACTGTCGAGCAAGGGGCTTTTTGAGCTCCGAGGCAGAGGCCCTCCGCGGGGACCTCAGGAATTCGTGGGCACGCCTGGCAGATGCTGTGTGCGTTCGAGCTGTGGATAGAGGGTATTGAGGACACCGAGCTGAAATGTAGACTCATTAAAGTTACCATGGAGAACTGCTCAGATACTCATCGTGACAGCCTTTCTTTAGGTGTAAATGCAACAGATGATGCTAAAATATGTTCTTTCTTTTCCCTCTCAAAGGCAGGGGGCCCCTTGTAAGTTCAAGAGCGCATCGTCTATCTTCATCTCTGAAGTAGTCACTTTGACACTGTCTTTAAAGACCGCAGTGTGAGCTTGTGTGGTGGCCCTTGTCTTGCTCCCCAGCAAGAAGGAAATTGTCGTTTGAATTTTTAAGATTTATCATATTTTTTTTCCCCACTCCATACCATTTATGGCCCAGCTTCTCATTTCAAGAGAGAAATGGTTATATATATAGTCCTCATTCTTTGTGACTGCTGAATTATAAATTGTTGAAATAGGATAGCTATACCTCATCTTATTTGTTATTGGGGAGGGGGAATCTGTCTCTTACTCCCAAATAAATGTCTTTTATATTGTCAAATGTTCCTCGTCTGGGGAAAAAAAACCACAAAACTTTCAATATATATATATATATATATATTTTTTTTTTTTTTTTTTGAGGGGGTCTGATTAGGGTTGAAGGAACCATATATTTTGGAATCCAGAGTAGATGTGGGCCCCAAATCTGTGGTTCCTGTTCCCTTGAAAAGTCCATCATAATTGTTCTACGTTTGATTTTCCTTTCTAGCTTACAAATAAACAAGGAGAAAGATTAACTTAAGAGTTTTGATTTATGATATTGTATTCAATTTCCATGTCTTAAAAAAAAAGTAAAATGGAGGCACTACAACATATGATCCAATTAAAATGGAAACTTGCATTTTAAAATTCTGGCCAAGGAAAAACACTGCTCTACAAGCATTGTCTTGGTTATGAATGACCTTCAATAAGTCACTTAACTTTCAGGGCTTCTGTTTATTCTGACAAATGAAAGAGTTGGACTAGAAAATTGTTACTTATTTATTATGCTATTATTTATTAAATTTTAACTTAGTTTTAATTTTGAAATTTCCCTTTCCATTTAAAATTCTACAATTCTAGGATGCATTATCGTTGGAAACCACACCTTTGAGAGCAGAATTCTTATGGAACAAACTTTTAACAGTTTACCAGTAGTTCGCTTTTCTGCTCTCTCCACATGACATTTTATAATAAAAACTCAACTGCAAAACTTTTTTTTTTTGGCACCACCAACCACACTGCCAGGAGAAAATGACAGTATTTACTTATTCCAAACATTTGGCTGTGACAATTTGCCTAAGTTGTTTAGGGGATATTAACAAAAACAATGCTATGTGGTGGTATGTAACAGCAAGAGGCGATTTGACAAACGCTACACTGATGTAGGAGGCATGGGTCTGAACATTAATATATTCAGGGATGGGGGCACCTGGGTGGCTCAGTGGGTTGACCCTCTTCCTTCTGCTCATGATCTCCGGGTCCTGGGATCCAGCCCCGCATCAGGCTCTCTGCTCAGTGGGGAGTCTGCTTCCCCCTCTCTCTGCCTGCCTCTCTGCCTACTTGTGATCTCTGTCTGTCAAATAAATAAATAAAATCTTTAAAAAAATATATATATATATATATTTAGGGATGATCTCCAGTTATCTGGGGAGTCCTTGACATGACACTAAAACATTCCTCTGACTCTTTGGCGTAACTTCGTGTTTCAAACTAAAATTTTCTCTACTTCAAGGCGAATGTCAGTGTCTTGGAGGGGTCCAAGTTACACAGTTAATTATAGTAGTATGGATCTTCAAGGTTTAGTCTCTAACCAAGTTCGCTCTGAAGACTTTTATGAGGTCAAGGCTCTTCAGCCTGTACACATGCATAGCTGAAACCACTAAACAAACATTCAGTGAAAACAAGCAGGCAGTTTCAGTTATACCCCATTGATACATATCACTGGTATTGCATGTAATGAAAGGACGTAGAAAGAGTGCCCATATTACTTGTGAAATATTATGGTTTAAAAAAGTAAGTGATTATGTTTTGGAAGAAATTTTAGGACTTTGTGCCCATATCCATGCTATAATATGCCAGTTTATAACAGAGTTTTATGGTGTTCATCATTTTGATATTTTTTTAAATTTCACATTTAAACTATTTGTATACTGGCGTATATTAGCATTCTCATACATAATAAAACACAGAAGAAAGTTACTTCTGTAATATGAAGTTTTTACGAATCTGTCATATGGCAAGTACATATGTCCTGTACTATAGAGTAGATATTGTACTTGGCCCACATCAATGCAATAAAAACATCTCTGAATAATTGTAGGTTACTTAGAAAAAATTAATGTGGCATTACATTAATTCCTGCTTTCCCGACAAGAAATAGAGATTTTTATGGGGAAGTGACATATTTTATTTCAGGAGAAAGAAGATATATTTTGGGAAACGTTTAAATAATGGAAAGATAAATGTTACTAAGTTTTGAGCCACCTAAGACTCATTGTTCTGGGTATACAGAATCAAATCCAAACTTTCTGAGTTTGCAACTTGGCATGACATGATTTATTAAATTCCAGAAAATGTGTTTGCTTTTAAAGGGCTTAAAATTAGCATTATTCAGACTTCAAATCCCCTAAAAGTATCATTTTAATTTTAAATTACTCAAAAAAAAGGAATTTCCTTTAAGAAAAGACTTAGCATAGTTGAGGTGGAAAATTGTAAATTACATGATTTGGCATTATGACACTCCAAATTTTGCTAAACCTAGAATGACCTATTCTAAGTTAGTTTTGTCCCATCTATTTTAAACAAAAAACCAAAATCATTTATAAAAGAGGAAACAGAAAAAACTATTGACACACTTCCATTATGAACTCAAAGATGCAAAGGCGGATACCTTTAGACATATTTTTTTTTTTAAAGATTTTATTTATTTATTTGACAGAGAGAGATCACAAGTAGGCAGAGAGGCAGGCAGAGAGAGAGGAAGGGAAGCAAAGCAGGCTCCCTGCTGAGCAGAAAGCCCGACGCGGGACTCAATCCCAGGACCCTGGGATCATGACCTGAGCCGAAGGCAGCGGCTTAACCCACTGAGCCACCCAGGCGCCCCCCCTTTAGACATATTTAAGAACTTCTTTTTTCTTAGAAAAAGAGAGCTTGTGATCATGGGAAATTGCAGGTAATCCACAATACTTACTACACACTTTGTTTTTTGAAATTGATGTTAAACAATGGTAACTGTAGTATTTGGAACATTAATTGCTTGGGAATTTGGTCTCTGAATTAAATAGGAGAATAGTACAAAACACTGTTCTACTTATAGATTATTGTTCAATTTACGAGTTGTTGCTAGTAAATGAAATTATTTAACTAATTAACTTATGTACTGTAATACTAAGCATAAATAAACATAGATATATGGCTACCTGCAACATTTTATTAGGATGTTTTGTGTTTTGATCATGGTAGAGCTACAACTAACAGCTTAAATAAAAATAAGTTCCTGGGGCCCCTAGGTGGCTCAGTGGGTTAAAGCCTCTATCTTCAGTCAGGTCATGATCCCAGGGTCGTGGGATTCAGCCCTGGGCTCTCTGCTTAGCAGGGAGCCTGCTTCCTTCCCTCTCTCTGCCTGCCTCTCTACCTACTTGTGATCTCTGTCTGTGAAATAAATAAGTTTTAAAAAATCTTAAAAAAAAAAATTTCCTCCATAAGAAATAAAGGAATTATACTCAATGACTGGCATAATAACAAACACTATACAAGTCAGAATGTTTCTAATTTAAATTTTATTAATATGAATAAATAACAAATTAAATAAAATTTAGCAAATATTAAGGTATCAAAGACATTTTGCCATAAATACTTTAAAAATAACAATACATATTTTTCAATTTTATACATATCTGTAAGAAAGCCTTTTGAGAGCTAAACTTTTTTTTTTTTTGGTCTCTGTTTACTTGAAGAATATTCTGGAATTATATTTGCTCTCTTGATGGAAAAAAAACTGTGTTCTTGGTACTTCATCACTTTTTATTTTAATTTAGAGAAGACTATCAAATACAGATGTCTTTTGGGTCATCTTTCCTATCTTAGTGATGTTTCAATAAACCAAGGAGCATATGTCCATGACCTGATTTCCTACAGGTTTCACTGCTACCTGCTAGTAGAACTGAAAAGAAATCTGTAATCATATAATTGAGTACTGTCCTATTCACTTAAAGAGATTGACTCTCAAGTAATAATCACACAAAGAGATAAAGGTTTGTTTTTATTAATATAAGATGGTTCTTCCAGTTGCATCTTTCCCTGCACACCTCAGGGTGGGCTTGCTCTAATCTCCACTTAAGGTGGATGACTATCCTGGCAATAAAAATCTTTGTTCTTGTTGGAAGAACGGGAAGCATGAACTAAGTCATCAAAGGACAGGGAAAGTGTGAAGTCAGGTGTCTATTGTTCATGCTGTGGAGAGCAGCCTGATAAGCAACCACTTGAACTTCTGGAATGATTAAGCTGCTTCCCCAATACAGTAATTTACGGCCTGCATTGTGAATATGATAAAAAAGTTGAGGGATCAGAAGGGCATGAGAAGGAATTATCAAAAAAAAAAAAAAAGTGTTAAGGATAGATGTTCCATGGTTTCTTAAGGCATAGAGTATTTATCACAAGATATAAACTTTAAATTAGTTTCTAAGAAAAGACGTGTCCTCAGTTTATTAGTATGGTGTGTATGTGTCTAGAAACAACAGTATGATAAATATAATGATGTAGCCATGGGCTCGCTTTCTAAGAGAGGTAAAAATCAGCTTCAACTGAAAGGAGATTGAGGGAATCACTTTTAAAAGGAATAAAAGAGCTAGACAACCAGGTCCATCTTCTTTTTTTTTTTTTTTTTTCAGGTCCATCTTCTAATTTAGGAAAAGATATAGGATAAATTATCTGACCTGTTAGCAGCTCACATTGTTACGTTATGACTGTTCTAAAGTTAGTCATAAGTGGACAAGTTCTTAGTAATTTCAGGCTACGCGTTTTGCTAATACTCCTTGTTTGGTGGTACTAAGTGTCTATTCTGTCAATTAAACATTGACACCAGTGACAACAACATGCACTTTTGCAAATCAACCTCCCAATTAAACATTTGATATCACACTTTATTCCTGACTCCGCTTGGAAAACAAAAACAAAAACAAAACAAAAAAACCAGGCTGCTAAATTGAGGAAATTGCAAGTTTGGTTTCAGTGTTTTTATCTATTGATAACTGAATGAAGTCAGTTTACTTTTTATTGGTAGTGAGACAATATCATTTATCTACTGCACCCAAAGATGAATTCGATTTTTTTATATTCCAAATTTTGGAGGAGGGTGACATAATAATCTCACATTTATCCAGGATAATATAATAATACGTGTAAAAAAATTTTATAGTAGTAGTCACGTCAGTTCAAGTGTACAGGAGATTTAAAACCTGGGTCCAAAACATGTAAAGTTAAACCATGCTTCTTTCGAAAACCACTGTGGGGACTTGGATAATTCAAGGAAACTTCACAAAGCCAAATTTCTTTCTCTAAGAGAATGAAAATATCTATTGAGTAAAATACTAAAAATATTCAGTATATATTAAAATTTTTACTTTTTCCTCTACTCTTCTTTCCCTGCCCCAAATAATCTAATGGGTATACTGTCGATTTGGAATCACCAGTGTTTTGATAAATATATGGATTAGGCTTTCCAGAGCATGTACAGGAAAAAGAGTGAGGGGGGGAAGAAAATGCTAAAAATCAAGGTATTATTTTGTATTCTGGTCTTTGCCAATTTTTAATCCTTATAATTTAGTTGTGGGTGAATTCTTAAAATGAGAGGAAGAAAATGAAACCAGGAGAAAAGCACGAACTTTGTTTCTGCATGAATATGCAAATACTAAACCCTGGAGAAAAAAATTTCTGCCATTGATGAAATTATAGTTGGACGATTCATCACAGAAAGGTAGTTAACTTCCAATATTTCAAAAATGAAGGTAAGTACCTTTGTTACTGAAATATAGTAAAATCTTTTATCACAATTTATATTTTTCCCCAAATTTTCACTCTTCCTCTATCTTATTAAACTCTTGCCAAACACTTGAGAATTTTCCACAAATTACACAATTTACACCCCACTTCTATGGGTAATTTCCGTATTTTCTAGTGTTCCTTTCCTTCCTCAGCTGCAGAGGTGAGTTAAGTCAAAGGCTTAGAAAAAGAAAGCCATCCTCTAAGAAGTCCAGTAGGAATGAGTATATCTTCAGCAGAAATAAAATGGTCAAACCCAAGGAGAAGAAAATGGGAGATCCACGAGGGCCCCAGCATGATTTCAACCCCATGAGACAGTGTTCGTTTCTATTTTAATAGTAAAAGTGGTGGGTAAATGCTAGTCAGACTGAAATAGTCCTGGAGCATCTTTGGAATGCATTTACTGGAGTGAAACCCCTCTCTCTCAGGGCTGCCCTCCCCATGCACACTGCTTCCAGGTTCCCTCAAACCCCACTCTTGAAGAGAGAGAGGAAAGCTTTAGGAAGAAGTGCAAATTATTTGTGAAGATTATTCTGGCAGCAGAATGGGTACTTTCTTTCATTTTATATTCTCCCTTATTTGCAACATTTTACTCTAATCTCCAGGAAGGAATAAAAGATGACTTAATTGTATTAAGACAACATATACTTTCCTCTATTTATAGACTTTTGTCTTAAAGAAGGAAATGTGTGTGTGTGTGTGTGTGTGTGTGTGTGTTTGTATGTATAGAAATATACAGACATATGTATATACGTATGAATATATATATACACACACTTCCTTTAGTTTTTGATCTGTTAGTTCATGTAAAACATCAACGAAATATGTTCTATGCCATAAGGTGGTAAAAAATGTGATTTCTATCTGCACATTCCAAAGCATCATATTACAGTTCTTTATAAAGCATACTAGGTTATGTCTACACGACCTAAGCAAAGTGAACATATAGAAGCCACTTAATGAATTTGAGTCACCTCTACTTACAAAATAGAATTTTCCCTTGCTTCCAACATCCAATACATACAGGTTGGCCCCCAATTGGGCACTAATGCTCTATCTAGTTGGGGGTTATGTTTACCAAAATCTGGAAAGGCACAGCTTGTTTTCTGGAGAAATCTCAATACACTCTTGGGTTTGCCTGTAATTTTTATACTAATAATGGTACAAGCAGTTGCTTCTAAATTTTTTTTCTTAAGTTTTTAGGTTACTTAGGCCATAAAAAGTCCCATGGATGTTATTCTTTGAGTGTGGAAAAGTAGCACTCTTCTGATTGTTTCTTCGGCGAGGTATTCTCGAAATGCAAGACTTCCTGAGTATTTAGGTAGAAAGAGTATTCATGGTCAAATACAAGACCTCCTTATGGAAGTTTGCCTGAGCATGCACAAGATGGAACAAATTCAGAAAGCTTCTGTCATCTTCGTCACGGTCTCCTGTATGCCACACACAGGAATGGATAGTAGGGAAAAGAAAATGACAGTTAAATTTTTAAATAAATGATTTATTTGGAATAAGATGTTCCAATTTTCCCTAATAATAGGTAACAGAGGACTAGTCAGTGATCTTTACTAAGTCAGGGAACTGTATAAGAGCACTGAATAAGGGGGCACCTGGGTGGCTCAGTGGATTAAGCCGCTGCCTTCGGCTCAGGTCATGATCTCAGGGCCCTGGGATAGAGTCCCGCATCGGGCTCTCTGCTCAGCAGGGTGCCTGCTTCCCTCTCTCTCTCTCTCTCTCTCTGCCTGCCTCTCCGTCTACTTGTGATCTCTCTCTGTCAAATAAATAAATAAAATCTTTAAAAAAAAAAAAAAAGAGCACTGAATAAGGAGTCAGAAGAAAAGGATGCTGCTCCATGCTTTACTGCCTCTAACTCTATGACCTTGGGCAAGTCAAGTAATTTCTCTAAGCCTTAGTTTCTCATCTGTAAAATAGGGGTGATTATCATGTTAGCTACTTAATAGAACTATATAATCATATGTGTTGAAACTAAACAATATAGGGCATTATTATGATGATTAGGATGGTTGGGAAGTGAGCAAGTGAATGTTTTGCTGTGCAAAACTGGAACTAGCTCCTTTCAGAACAGACTCCTCAACTTTAGGTTTTCTATTAAAATCCATGCAAGATTTAAAAAGTAGCAAAACCAAGAGCTAAATATATCTTGTGGAAAAATAAACAAAAAATGCTTATTCTATTCTTGGTTTACAAATGAAAGTCTACATGGAATTCGCTGTTTCAAGTGGAGACTAGAATGCATTGTAGTCACACCTGTGCACTGTCTACAAGCACACTCACTCACCGGACATAATCGACTGAAGCATTTCCATTATAACACACGCGAATGCATTCGCCACACTCTGCAGGAAGTTATTTCTTTCCATGGGAGTGCTAAAGACTTTACAGACTTTTTGCATCATTTTAACTGCCCAATCCATGCAGTATAGTTCTTTCTCACAAACCTGATTTTGATATAAAAAGAGTAATGGTAAAGCTTCATGTGAAGAAAACACTGGAATTTGAAAATGGTATTGACAATGATGGTTTATGACTTTATATAATTTATTACACATGACATCATATTGAGTTTGTAAGTGGGAAATGCTCCTACATTTGATTTTCCTTTCCTTTCAAATGGTACAATTTTAGTGGAAAAAAGTGTGATGTAAATAAAAGCTTTGTCCAAGATTATCACAGCATATTATTCATTAAGGTGAGAACTAATATTACAAATAATTGTTAAACATACCAAAAATAAGACTTCTGCTCATTCATTCATGCAGTTATTATTTATTGAGCAGATGCTAAGAGCTGGAGATACAATGGTTAAGCCATAAAGACAGGGCCTCTATTTTCCAGGAATCTAGTAAGGATGACAAACAGGCAATTTTAATAGGCAAGAGAACTATGATCTTATCAATTCTCCACCTTGAGAGTTGTACAGAATATTTATCCATTACTTAAAAGATAAAATATTTAAGGGACACCTAGTTGGCTCAGTCGGTTGGGCATCTGCCTTTGGCTTGGGTCACGATCCCAGGATCCTTGGTTGGAGCCCTCTGTCTGGGCTCTCTGCTCAGCAGGGAATCTGCTTCTCCCTCTCCCTCTGCCTCTCCCACTGCTCATGCTCTCTCTCTCCTCTCTCTTGCTCACTCTCTCTCACAAATAAATAAATAAGATCTTTTAAAAATAAAAGATAGAAATATTTATTTATTTATTAATATTTTATTTATTTATTTGACAGAAATCACAAGCAGGCAGAAAGGCAGGCAGAGAGAGAGAGAGGAGGAAGCAGGCTCCCCGCTGAGCAGGGAGCCTGATGTGGGGCTCGATCCCAGGACCCCGAGATCATGACCTGAGCTGAAGGCAGAGGCTTTAACCCACTGAGCCACCCAGGCACCCCAAGGATAAAAATATTTAAAGAATACATGTTAATAGTTAAAGCTGGCCAAAAGGAAAAAGGTTTATTTACTAACATTCTAAATGGCCAATTTAATTCACATAGCCAAATAATATCCAGTATGAAAACAAACCATATATATAAATAAATAAACCATATATAGTAGTGCAACATTTAGTTATAATGTAAACTTAACAGGAAAGATTTGTTGACTATGTATTATGTGTAAGGCACTGTTCCAGGCACTATGAAACAAATAAGTCACCTAGTCCTGAATGTCAAAGAGCTCTCAGTCTCTTCTGGGAGACGATTTACCCCACACATAAAATGGTTTAAGAACACTAGTAGTCGGGGCGCCTGGGGGGCTCAGTGGGTTAAAGCCTCTGCCTTCAGCTCAGGTCATGATCCCAGGGTCCTGGGATCGAGTCCTGCATCCTGCTCTCTGCTCAGCAGAGAGCCTGCTTCCTCCTCTCTCTCTGCCTGCCTCTCTGCCTGCTTGTGATCTGTCAAATAAATAAATAAAATCTTAAAAAAAAAAAAAAGAACACTAGTAGTAGTTGAAGATGAAGAGAAGACAAAACTGAGGCCACTTAGAGAAAATGAATATCAGCGCTGAGGTGTTTATCAGAGGTTTTCTAGGGAGTCAATAAAGGTGACTTGCTACGGTGCCGCCAAAGTAAGCTTCCAAACGCTTAAAACTTACCATGGCTCTCATCTTCCTAAAACGTTTCAGCAGCTCCCTATTAGAGGATGTGTTCAAGACCCGCAGAATGGCTGGCAAAGCCTTCCTTACCTAGCCTCTCCCTTCTTACCACCCTTCCTCACCTCCTCCTCCTCTGCAGATTCTACTCCTGAAATAATACTGAGCGGCTTACAGTCCTGCAAACACATGCAGTTCCATCTCTCTCTCTCTCTCTCTCTCAGAGGCAATCTGCTTAATTACTAAAATAAATATTTACGCTGTGAATGTAGTTAATTTGATAGCTTTCT
The DNA here is from genome assembly GCF_002288905.1 of Enhydra lutris kenyoni. Classification (NCBI taxonomy): domain Eukaryota; kingdom Metazoa; phylum Chordata; class Mammalia; order Carnivora; family Mustelidae; genus Enhydra; species Enhydra lutris. The sequence continues at coordinate 24,409,788 of NW_019154110.1, forward strand.
TCAGTTTCGCATTTTAAGAAAAGCCACAGAGGTTTTATTCATGTTTTAAGCTGTTGCTTTGGTAAAGATTCTTGTATCTATTCCATAGGAAATGCATTACATCACTCATTCCTCACAACAGTCACCTGGAAGACTATTCTAGTGCTTCTGAAGCCCTGGCTGGGGTGGCATCTGTGACAGTAGGCAAATCAGTGAGATTTCTATGTAACGTATGCAGGTACACATTAGAATAATTTGCACACACACACCCACCCCTCATCTCCCTGCAAACTAAACTCCTCCCATTCATTTTTAAAAACCTATTTCTGCTGGGGCTGGGGAAGCCTTGTCTGTGCTATATTCACCCAGTATTGGCTCCCCTCTGCTACATCTGTTTGTATCTTTTTAACACACATATATTTGTACTTATCACACTGAATTTATTTATATATACCTTGATAGATCTCAAAAGAGATCTTAAGGAGGGCACCTGGGTGGCTCAGGGGGTTAAAGCCTCTGCCTTCGGTTCAGGTCATGATCCCAGGTCGGGCTCTCTGCTCAGCAGGGAGCCTGCTTCCTCCCCTCTCTCTCTCTGCCTGCCTCTCTGCCTACTTGTGATCTCTGTCTGTCAAATAAATAAATAAAATCTTTAAAAAAAAAAAAAGACCTTAAGCAGCTTTTGGTCGGAGATTTGTTCCATTAATTTCCATACTCTTAGAATCTCACACAGTGTTAGGCCCACAGTAAAACATTCAATGTGTTTAAATGAATGAATATTAAATATATCTAATGTTTGTTTGTTTGTTTTTGAGAGAGAGAGAGAGCGGCGTGGAGGGCAAGGCAGAGGGAGAAGGAAAGAGAAAATCTTAAACAGGCTCCACATCCAGTGTGACTCCTGATGCTGGGCTCGATCTCATGACCCTGAGATCCTGACATGAGCCAAAATCAAGTGTTGGATACTCAACCGGCTGAGCCACCCAGGAGGCCCCCTTTAATGTGTTTTTTTTTCTTTTTAAAAAGATTTTATTTATTTATTTGACACAGAGAGAGTGAGAGCACAAGCCGGGAGACAGAGGGAGAGAGAGAAGCAGAATCCCTGATGAGCAGGGAGCCCAGTGCAGGGCTTGATCCCAGGACCGCAGGATCATGACCCGAGCTGAAGGCAGCTGCTTAACCAACTGAGCCACTCAAGCACCCCTAATGTTTTATTTTGAAAAACATTTTAATTATACAAAAGTGGAGATAGTAGCATAGTGAACCCCCAATATCCATTCCTTAGCTTCAGCAATTACCAATCTTGTCTCCTCTCTACTACCATTTACTTTCACATCCTCTCCTGCTCCCCAATGATTATTTTGAAGCAAATCATAAAAGCTGTTTTTATTTTATTTTTTTATAGCTTTTTTTTTTATTTTATTTATTTATCTGACAGACAGAAATCACAAGTAGGCAGAGAGACAGGCAGAGAGAGAGAGAGGAAGCAGGCTCCCTGCCGAGCAAAGAGCCCGATGTGGGGCTCGATCCCATGACTGTGAGATCATGACCTGAGCCGAAGGCAGAGGTTTAACCCACTGAGCCACCCAGGTGCCCCTAAAAGCTGTTTTTAAGTGGAATCTTTAAAAAAGAATATAACTCAGGCAGAGCTGTATAATGAAAATATGGACATTAAGTGGGGTGAGATTAATATAAGGAATGATTCCAAATATATTATATTATATATATTTTTTAAAATTTCAATATACATAAAATAGATGTTTAAGGGCGGCTGGGTGGCTCAGTTGGTTGAGCGGCTGCCTTCAGCTCAAGTCATGATCTCGGAGTCCCGGGATCGAGTCCCGAGCCCCCATAGGGCTCCCAGCTCTATGGGGAGTCCGCTTCTCCCTCTGACCTTCTCCCTTCTCATGCTTTCTCTCTCATTCTCTCTCTCACATAAATAAATAAAATCTTAAAAAAAAAAAAGATGCTTAAGTACTTATTCATTCAAAATGTTCTGAACATATTTCAGTTCCTTCAAGCAGCTCCCTGGTAAGTCAACTATAATGTTAAATGACTTGCTAGAGAAAAGCTTGTTTTTTACTTACCAAAGCCAAAAAGACTATCAGCTTTGCCAGTTCAATGGCCCGTCCATTCACAGCTTTACTCGCCATGAAAGTGAAACAGATGTTGTTTCCACTTAGGATTAGGAGACGTGCATTATTCTCTAGGAGCCACTCACGGGGAACCACTTTTATTAGAGGAAGAACAGTTATTTAGTGAGAAATTACATAATAGCTCTAGTAAACATCATTAAATACATGCAATATTATATTACCTTTTTGGAAATACAACTAGAGCCAAGGGAAAAGCATAGAAAAAAAATGCTGTAGTTTTGCAATTACTGCATTCAACCAGAAACAGAGATTATTGCCAAGTTATAGTGGCTTTTACAAATGTCCTAGCAATGTAGTCAAAGCATTTCCCCCACACGCAGATCAAAAGGCAAGGTGATCTAATTCTGTGTAAGCAAAGAAAACTTATAGCCTTTAGAATCTAAAGGATTCTGCAGGAATAGAAAAAACTGTTTTCCTTTTGAGCCAATAGGAGAGGGCTCTCTTCTTACACAACCTAGGAGATTGTGAGAATTTGGAATTTGCAAAATGGGAATAACTGAGCTGATTAAATTATGAAACTTTCAAATAATAATAAATATATATTTATTGGCAATTGGAGAAAAGGAAATTGATTATATGCATTCTCTTCAAACATATACCAAATTCTTCAAATATTTTAGAACATTTATTGATTTTGAATAGGCAATTCATTTGTTACCTGTAGGATTATCCTTACAATTTTATAACTGTATTCTAAGAATACATTTCTACTACTCTGTGTGGCAAATATGTACGTTTACCTGATAGTTCATCTACAAGACTGATAACATCATCTGCTGTCCACTCTTTGGTGCCTGTGTCATACAGTAATTTAATAGCATCAGCCAAACCTTTCAGACTGGATTCATCTGTAGGTCCTTCTATCATTTTCTGCCAAACCACCTGTCCTGGATAATTGAAACAAAAACTAGGCTATGACAGAATAGTTGGCTTTGTGATAAAGATTCATGGATTGTTTAAAAAGGAAATTGGGGGGCGCCTCGGTGGCTCGGTGGGTTAAAGCCTCTGCCTTCGGCCCAGGTCATGATCCCGGGGTTCTGGGATCGAGCCCCGCATCGGGCTGTCTGCTCTGCAGGGAACCTGCTTCATCTTCTCTCTCTCTCTCTGCCTGCCTCTCTGCCTACTTGTGATCTCTGTCTGTCAAATAAATAAATAAATAAATCTTTAAAAAAAAAAAAAAGGAAATCGGATGGCATTACAGAATCCCATTGCTTATATATGCTACTTTCATAATGAAAAGTCAATTCTGACAACAGTATAAGTGTGAACGTCTCTGACTGATGTGACGAAGTTTAGCAACAATTGCTACATGAAGTAAAGAAAAGGTAGTTTCACCAAGAAAATAGTGCTTCTAGTTCAAAGATAATGCTACTCCTATAACAAAAATTATAATGGGACGCCTGGGTGGCTCAGTAGGTTAAGTGTGTCTGCCTTCGGCTCAGGTCATGATCAGGCTCTTTGCTCAGCGGGGAGTCTGCTTCTCCCTCTCCCATTTCCCCTGCTTGTGCCTTCTCTCTCTCTGTCAAATAAATAAATAAAATCTTCAAAAAAGTTATAATAAACAATTAATGTAATCTTACTAAAATCAAATGAAATCTGATATCCTTCAAAAAGAGAGCATGCTGTACTTGAGTGTCTTCCAAACATTAAATATATCAAAACATAGTAATCCAGTCAATTTTTGAATCTTTACCTATGAGCAATTCTCCTTGTGAATTACACATAAAATTTAATCCCAGATTGGCTTCCTGCTGCTACTTTAAACTGGTTACCTCCTGATATAGGTAATGTGAACCAAAGAACTGCACGCTAATTTTAACATTAATCTAAGCCAAACTTAATTAAAAAGGCAAAAAAATGTGCATAATCATATTATGCACCCCAAATTAGATAGAACATCAATTTAACTTCTACTGTGTTTTACAGATAGTATTATTCCCTTCCAGCAGAAACATAATCTTGAGGTAAGGTAATGTTTAGAAATGAAAAGTAGTGATTTTTAGGTACACCAGAGATGACAGGAATATATTTGGTAATGGCCTGTAATCTTGAAGCTTAAGCTATGCATAAGCTAATGTAGTATATATCTGTGAAATCATGAAACACAGTTTAATCATTAGGAATAAGGAAACTAAGGAGGTATAAAAAGATATGCTTCCTAAAGTAGAAGTAATTAACATTTTTGAAACATACATCCCTAAAAAAATGGATGCTCACCATCTTGAGGAGATACTGGTCCGAAGATGATATATAATAATCTTGCCTGATTTACCATTGGCCATGGTTTTAATATACGTGTCAACCAAAAAGCAGAATCACTCCGATGTATCCAATGATCAAGCAGGACGTTCCTACAGAACAGTCTTATCCTTAACTCCAGTTTTCGGGCACTTCCTATGAAAACAAAAAAATTGTAAACCATTCTTCCTAGAAAGGCTGATGTGCATATTGGATATGCACACAGTGGATATGGTCAGTGATAGACATCCGTAATATACTTTGTACTGAAGTGTTACTTCATTTTCCTTTATAAAATTTTAGGTTATCAAGGGACTATTTTTTAAACAATTCTATTGAGATAAACTTTATATATCATAAATTCAGTGGTTTTAGTGTATTCACAGATATATACAGCCAGCACCAAGTCAATTTTAGAACATTTTTATCACGTCAAAAAGAAATCCCATTCTTTTTTTTTTTTTTTTAAAGATTTTATTTTTTTTTTTTAAGGTTTTATTTATTTGACAGAGAGAGAGACAGCCAAGTGGGGGGAATGGGAGAGGGATAAGGAGGCTCCCTGCTGAGCTAGGAGACCAAAACGGGACTCATTCCCAGGACCCTGGGATCAGAACCTGAGCCGAAGGCAGACACTTAACGACTGAGCCACCCAGGCGCCCTAGAAATCCCGTTTTTGTAGCTCTTACCCCCATCCCTCCTTTCTTTACTCCCCCTAGACTTAAGTAACATTGGTCGCTTAATCTATCCTCTGTCTCTAAAGATTTGCTTTTTCTGGACTTCATAGGAGTGAAATCACGTAGTATGTGGTCTTTTGTGACTGGCTTCTTTCCTTTAGCATGTTTTCAAGCATCCATGTTATGGAATCTATCAGTACTTCCTTCATTTTTATGGCCAAATAATATTTCATTGCATAGATATATCTCATTTTGTTTATCCATTCACCTGCTGATGGACATTTGGGGTTGTATCCAAAGGTCTATTACAAAAAATGGCTATTACAAACAATGCTGCTATTAACACTGGTGTACCAGTTTCTGTGTGGACGTATGTTTTTCATTTCTCTTGTGGATATACCTAGGAGTGGAATTTCTGGGTCATATAGTAACTCTAAGTTTAGTCATTTGAGGAATTGCCAGACTGCTTTCCAAAATGGCTGCACTATCTTATATCTGGACAAGCAATGTATGAAGGTTCCAATCTCTCCATATTCTTACCAACACTTGTTGTTATATGACTTTTTTTTTTTTAAAGATTTTATTTATTTGTCAGAGAGAGAGAGAGGGAGAGAGAGCGAGTGCAGGCAGAGAGAATGGCAGGCAGAGGCAGAGGGAGAAGCAGGCTCCCCGCTGAGCAAGGAGCCCGATGCGGGACTTGATCCCAGGACGCTGGGATCATGACCTGAGCCGAAGGCAGCCGCCCAACCAACTGAGCCACCCAGGCGTCCCAGTTATATGACTTTTTGATTCTAGCTGTTCTAGTGGGTATGAAGTAGTATCTTGGGTTTGTCTTTTTAAAAAGACTTATCAAAATATATGTGATTTACATGTCAAGAAATTCACTCATTTAAAGTGTATAATTCGGGGGCACCTGGGTGGCTCAGTCATTAAGCGTCTGCCTTCTGCTCAGGTCATGATCCCAGGGTCCTGGGATTGAGCCCTGCGTCGGGCTCCCTGCTCCACAGGAAGCCTGCTTCTCCCTCTCCCATTTCCCCTAATTCTGTTCCCTCTCTCCCTGTCTCTCTCTCTGTCAATTAAATAAATAAATAAAATCTTTAAAAAAATAAAGTGTATAATTCAATAGTTTACAATCTATAATAATATTGGGGTGCCTGGCTGACTCAGTCGGAAGAGCATGAGACTCTTGAAGTTGAAGTTGTGGGTTCATGCCCCATGTTAGATGTAGAGATTACTTAAATAACTAAACTTAAAAAAATCTATTATATTGGGGTGCCTGGGTGGCTCAGTGGGTTAAAGCTTCTGCCTTTGGATCAGGTCACGATTCTAGGGTCCTGAGATTGAGCCCCGCATTGGGCTCTCTGCTCAGAAGGGAGCCTGCTTCCCTATCTCTCTCTGCCTGCTCTCTGCTACTTGTGATCTCTGTCTGTCAAACAAACAAAATCTTTTTAAAAAACCTATTATATTATTAATTTTTTAAAATGTGGTAAAAATATAAATTTATTTATACGTATATAAATATATAAAACACAAAGTTTGCCATCCTAACCATTTTTAAAATGCACAATACAGTAGCATCACTTACATTCAATTTGTGGTTCAACCATCACAACTATTTATTTCCAAAACTCTTTATTACCTCAAATAGAGGTTATTAAGTTATTAAGCAATAACTCTCCATTTCCCTCTGCCCCCAGTTCCCGATAACCGCAAATCTGCTGTTTTTATGAATTTGCCTGTTTGAGGTACCTCAGTTAAGTGGAAACACAATATTTGTCCTTTTGTGTCTGACTTATTTCACTTAGCACGTTTTCCAAGTTCATCCATTTTAGCATGCATTAAAACTTCATTAGTTTTATGGCAGAAAAATATTCCATTGTATGAAGAGCCAACGTTTGTTGATCCCTTCCTCTGTTTATGAACACCTGGGTTGTTCCCACTTTTTGGCTATTGTGAATAACGCTGTGGTGAACACTGGCATATGAGTATCCTCCCAAGTCCCAGCTCTCAATTCCCTTAGGAATACCTAGGAGTGGAATTGCTTGGCCATATGATAATTCTGTGTTTAGGTTTTTGAGAAATGGTTAAGTTTTTTCCATAGTTGTGGCACCATTTTACACTTTTATACCATTTATGTTCTACTCACTTGTTGATAAGACAAGAGTAAATGAAAAGTCTATTGATCTAAGGCCATATGAAATAAGTACCCCTTGATGTATTAAGCCAGGTAACACAGCATCAGGAAAGGCTTTACAGAGGAAGTCTGGCAAACTGGATCTTAAAAGATGAGGAGAGATGGTATTTTAGGGAAAAAAAAAGAGAGAGAGAGAGAATGAATAAAAGATATGAGGTAGAAATGTGTAAGAGATATGCGAGACAGTGAGGGAAGAGGTAAAGACTATTCTATGTCAAGCAGATACAGAGAATAGTGGGGAATAAATTTGAAAAAGTAGACTGGGATCAGAATGAGAAAGCCAGTATAAACAGTTTGGACTTTATTTTGATGACACTGGGGAGCCAATAAAAGTTTTTCGTCCAGGGAGAATATGATAAAGTAATTTTGTTATTGTTTCATTAGACTTCGAATCCGCCTTTTTGATCCATAATTTGTTTCATAATGAAATATCTCAAGCCGGGGCGCCTGGGTGGCTCAGTGGGTTAAAGCCTCTGCCTTCAGCTCGGGTCATGATCCCAGGGTCCTGGAATCAAGCCCCGCATCAGGCTCTCTGCTCAGCAGGGAGCCTGCTTCCCCTCTCTCTGTCTGCCTCCCTGCCTACTTGTGATCGCTCTGTCAAATAAATAAATAAAATCTTTAAAAAAAAAAAAAAAAAGGAAATATCTCAAGCCATCAGAAAAGCAGAGATACCATAACAAATATTGGATACCGGTCACTTAGCTTTGTCAAGGCTTAACTTTTTCCTATTTTGCTTCAGATTTTTAAAAAATAAATAAAACATAGGTGTGGTTACAGCTTCTTGTATATCACTCCCGATCCTCTTCCCCTTCATCCTTAGAGGTAATCACCACCTTGAATTTGGATATTGACCCTCTTGTACTAGTCAGGGTTCTCCAGAAAAAATAGAATAAACAGGATGTGTGTGTATAAATTCTTCTCCTTATATATATATGGAGAATAATTTATTTTGAGGAATTAGCTCACGAGATTATGGAGGTTTGGCAATCCAAAATCTGCAGGGTATGCTGGCAGACTAGAGACCAGAGAAGAGTTTCAGTTCAAATCCAAAGGCAGTCTGCTTGGTAGAATTTTTTCTTGCTTGGGAGGTCAGTCTTTTTCTACTAAGTCCTTCAAGTGATTGATGAGACCTACCCTTATTATGGAGGGTAATCTGCTTTACTTAAAGTCTACTGATTTAAATGTTAATCTCATCTAAGAAATAACTTCAGAGAAACATCTAGAATAATGTTTGACCAAATATCTGAGTGCTGGGTATTGACCCAGCCAAGCTGACATACAAACTGAACATCACATCTCCTAACTATGGTCTTATATTTAATACAGGTATATTACCATAAAGAATATATAGAATTATTTTACATGTTTTTAATTTGTATATAAATAGTAACATGTTCAAAATATCCTTTGGTTATCTTTCTCTCAACTTACATTTTGAGATTTATCCATATTAATACATGTGGCTTTAGTTCATACATATTAACTACAATGGTTTTAACTGTATGGATACTTTTTTTTTTTTTAAGATTTTATTTATTTATTTGTCAGAGAGAGAGAGGGAGAGCGAGCGAGCACAGGCAGACAGAATGGCAGGCAGAGGCAGAGGGAGAAGCAGGCTCCCTGCCGAGCAAGGAGCCCGATGTGGGACTCGATCCCAGGACGCTGGGATCATGACCTGAGCCGAAGGCAGCTGCTTAACCAACTGAGCCACCCAGGCGTCCCTGGATACTTTTTTTTTTTAAGATTTTATTTTTTATTTGGCAGAGAGAGAGATCACAAGGAAGCAGAGAGGCAGGCAAAGAGAGAGAGAGAGAGAGAGGAGGAAGCAGGCTCCCCGCTGAGCAGAGGGCCCGATGCAGAGCTTGATCCCAGGACCCTGGGATCATGACCCGAGCCAAAGGCAGAGGCTTTAACCCACTGAGCCACCCAGGCGCCCCAACTGTATGGATACGTAATTCATTTTTCCATTCTCCTGATGAGGGGCATTTGGATTGTTTGCAGTTTTTCATGCTTACGTGCTGTAATGCTCATTCTTACACGGGTCTCCTTATGCACACTGTAGGAGTATCTCAGAGTGAAACTGCTAGACTGTAGGATTCCTTAATTTTAAAACTATGAAATATCTCATATACATAAAGGTTTAAAGAATACTATAATGAACACCTTTGTATCCTCCATCCAGTCTTAATTAATAAAATATTATTCATACAGTTGAGCCCTCTGAATACTTCTTTCTGTAATCATGTGCCTCACAATCTAATTCAGTGTTTATCTTCTCCTTACATTCCTTTGTCCTTTTACTACATATGGATGTCATGATTTTCTTTTAAACATACTTTCGAACTCTGCTATTTTTTTTTTTTTCTATTTTAGTATCTGTATAACATTAGCTGTGCATTGTAGTTTTTTTTACCTGGTTTGCTGCAGACAACGGCCTGCATCTTGCGGGAGAGATTAGTCAGCTCACATAAGAAGTTATACACGCGATGGCACTCGAGTCCATCCCAACCTGCCGTTAAGGTCTGAGAATAATAAAATGAAGGAAATATTACAGATGTCCTGACCATCAAATCAAAATATAAGTCACTGCTAGCTTATGAGCATGATCACAGTGATGTGCAATTTTTATCCACAATGGAAGATTCAAATTAATAAGAAAATATACATAAACAAATCCTAGAAATGCCCCCAAACCCAGTTTCTTTTTGGTTGTCAAGGGAGTATCCTTTCAGAACACTTTCAAATGGTGCTGAATCCTGAACCCTGACAGTATGGGCAAAGTAACAAAGACCAAAATCCTAGAGCACAACATTAGATACGTGGCACAGCCATACCGTGTCTTAGTTTTCAACAGAATCCCTTTGACTTCCTCTAGTTATCATTTATGATACTGCTTACAAATGAGAATGACCTCATCTTAATGTGACAATTATGAGCACTTACTAATAACATTAGTAATAACTGATAATAACTAATAACTGATGCGAGTGAGCGAACATTTTTTGTTAGGACAAAGTTTAATACTTATCTTTGACCCAACCAGAATGTACAGTTAAACATACATGAAAAGGAAATTCAAATGGCATGCTAATCTATAGTTAGATTTTGAAAAGGTTGATTAATCATATCAATTTTTCTTAAAATAGTTGAACTGGGGGCACCTGGGTGGCTCAGTGGGTTAAAGCCTCTTGCCTTCGGCTCAGGTCATGGTCCCAGGGTCCTGGGATCGAGCCCCATATCAGGCTCTCTGCTCAGCAGGGAGCCTGCTTCCTCCTCTCTCTCTGCCTGCCTCTCTGCCTACTTGTGATCTCTGTCTGTCAAATAAATAAATAAAATATTTAAAAAAAAAAAAAGTTGAACTGGATTTTAATAGTTTATGAATTAATCACATTCCCTGTGCAAGCACATAGAAGAAACTGCTAACAACAGTTACTTTTGTTGAAGGCAACTCGGTGGACCACTTACAGGCCCTGATGGTAGACTTCCTTTTCATTTTATACAGGTTTGCACCTTTTGAATTTTATATAAATATATGTGTTTATATTACCCATCCTTCTTCCCCCAAAAGCAAAAACATATCTTAGAAGAGAGATGGTAGGAGGGCCTACGCTACTGGAATCTGGGCATGCAGATGGTGGCTGGCAGGCTGGCATATAGAGCAAAATTGTTGTAAACTTTGCAAGGTTTTTTTTTTTTTAAGATTTTATTTATTTATTTGATAGAGAGAGAGATCATAAGTAGGCAGAGAGGCAGGCAGAGAGAGAAGGGGAAGAGGCTCACCGTGGAGCAGAGAGCCCGATGTGGGGCTCAATCCCAGGAGCCCAAGATCAGGACCTGAACCAAAGGCAGAGGCTTAACCCACTGAGCCACCCAGGCACCCCTGTAAGGTTAAGTTTTAAATAAGTTCTTACAGTTGATCCTTGAGAAAGGCAGGGGTGAGCGCCTGGGTGGCTCATTCATTAAGCGTCTGCCTTTGGCTCAGGTCATGATCCCAGGGTTCTGGGATCAAGTCCCACATCAGGTTCCCTGCTCTGCGGGAAGCCTATTTCTCCCTCTCGCACCACCCCCTGCTTGTGTTCCCTCTCTCTATCTCTCTCTGTCAAATTAATAAAAATCTTAAAAAAAAGAAAAGAAAAAGACAGGGATTAGGGCACTTACACCACCCCAGTCAATTTTGGCTTACCCAAAACTTAACTATTAATAATAGCCTGCTGCTGACTGCAAGCCTTCCCAATAACATAGTCAATTGACATATATTTTGTATGTTATATGTATTGTCTACTGTATTCTTATAATAAAGTGAGAGAAAAGAAAATGTTATTAAGAAAATCATAAAAAAAGAAAATCATAAGGAAGAGGTAATACACTTATAGCACTGTACTGTATTTATTGAAAAAAATCTGTGTATAAGTGAACCTGGACAGTTCAAACCCATGTTCTTCAAAGGTAAACTATACCTTTAACATTTATTTTTTTTTTAAAGACTTTATTTATTTATTTGACAGACAGAGATCACAAGTAGGCAGAGAGGCAGGCAGAGAGCTAGGAAGGGAAGCAGGCTCCCTGCTGAGCAGAGAGCCCGATGCGGGACTCGATCCCAGGACCCTGAGATCATGACCTGAGCCGAAGGCAGTGGCTTAACCCACTGAGCCACCCAGGCGCCCTACCTTTAACATTTAAACTGCTTAAAACAATATAATAGATTAATAATATACCATTAATATTGAGTAACACTAAATAATAGTATTAATCTTCTTTGTTTATAATAAAAGATTAGTCAAAAACTTTTAAAAAATCAGGTAGTTGATTTCTTTTTTATCAGCTTGAGATCTAATTGACATATAACATTGTGTAACTTAAAGTATATAATGCAGTGATTTTAAAATTAATACATACTGCAAAATAATTACCACAGTAAGGTTAGTTAACACATCTACCATCTTCCAAAGCTTTAATTTTTTTTCACTTCTAAAAATCACATCTTAAATAACTAGCAAAAAACTAAAAATTCATTACATACACACACACATGTGCGCGCACCCGCGCACACCACCCCACAAGATTTCTAGTCTTTACAACTGGCTGAAAACTTCAAGTATATTGGTATTGAGCAAATAAATGTTTCGAGAAATTCAAGAAAAAAATCTGAGGTGGCAAATACACTGTTAGATTAACACTTCCTCAAATCTTAATAATTTTTTTTTAAATTTATTTGACAGAGAGAGATCACAAGTAGACGGAGAGGCAGGCAGAGAGAGAGAGAGGGAAGCAGGCTTCCTGCCGAGCAGAGAGCCCGATGTGGGACTCGATCCCAGGACCCCGAGATCACGACCTGAGCCGAAGGCAGCGGCTTAACCCACTGAGCCACCCAGGCGCCCCAAATCTTAATAATTTTATTTTGTTCTCTTTTTAGATTATTATTATTTTTATTAACCTATGGAAATGTAGACTACATGCTCTACCTGTTAACACTTCAAAAAACATGCCTTTTCCTCTTTCATTTAAAAAAAAATGTACCTGTAAAAATATGCCATAACATGATAATCCTAAACATTGGATAGGAGTTGCACAGCCATTGAATTTAAAACAGGAAACCTGTAAAGAGAACAACTATTAATTCCTCTTTTACAATGGAACTGTACAATGATTGGACATTCAAATTTAATGGAAATATGCAGGAATATTTTTCACTATTAATTGAAAATAATGAAAAGGCTAAATAACTAGCATTGTGTTACATAAGTAAGGTCACAAAAGAAGTATAAAACCGAGTGTCTTAAAGGAGTTCATAATTTATTTAGAAGAATAAAATAGACACATGTGAAATTATTTTGATAATTCAGGTTAGAATATACATAGATGTGAAAATGACTAAATACACACTCTATTAGACACTGTGAAAGCAAAAAAGAGAAATTTGGGAATGATCAAAACAGCTTCTGAAGCATGTGAAAAAAGCATTGTCTTAAAGTAGGATTCAAATATAAGGAATGAAAAAGATAAGAAAGATAGGTGAGGGAAAAAATAAGGATAACATTTTACAGTGGTAGGAATGAAAAGCTTTATGTGGGAAGAAAGATATGACATACTTAACCGGGCTCAGTGTAGCAGGGAGTAAGGTTGCACTGTCAGGAAGAGCCCTAAATAGCAGCTACAGACTTTGGACCTTATCTTGCCGAAATTAAGTAGCCACTGAAAGATTTTTAAGTAAGAAAATTAACTCAATGAAAGGGATGCTTTGGGAAGAATAACCTTGATTCAGCACACAGAATGTCTTGCAAAGTAAAGAAAGAGATGGCAGAATGATTATCTGAGAAGCTGCTCTAATAATATAGACCTGAACTCAGTGCAAATACTGACATGAAAAAAAGCAAATGCATCAGAAACAGTCTGCATACTATTTTTTTTTTTTTAAGATTTTATTTATTCATTTGACAGAGAGAGAGATCACAAGTAGGTGGAGAGGTGGGCAGAGAGAGAGAGGAGGAAGCAGGTTCCCCGCTGAGCAGACAGCCCGATGCGGGGCTCGATCCCATGACCCTGGGATCATGACCTGAGCCGAAGGCAGAGGCTTTAACCCACTGAGCCACCCAGGCGCCCCAGTCTGCATACTATTGAGTGTAGAACTGAACCATCAGTGTTGGATGTATGTTTGAGTTTGTATATTGAAAATCAACACTTATACAGAGATTATGCCTAAACACATGGATACACATTCAAGTCATAAATTACCATAAAAGTTTTATATTTTTAGGTTGCTGGGAGGAGGGGGGTTGGAAGAGGGGGGTGGGGTTATGGACATTGGGGAGGGTACGTGCTATGGTGAGTGCTGTGAAGTGTGTAAACCTGGCAATTCACAGACCTGTACCCCTGGGGATAAAAATACATCATATGTTTATAAAAAAATAAAAAAAATAAAAAGTTTTATTTTTTTTAATGTTTTAAAGATTTATTTATTTTAGAGAGAGTTAGAGAGAGTGTGCTTGTGTGCATGGGGAGGGGGTGCTAGGGGCAAAGGGAGAGGGAGAGGGAGAGAGAACCTCAAGAAAATCCCCCATTGAGGCCTGAGCCTAATATGGGGCTCAATCCCACAACCCTGAGATTATGACCTGAGCTGAAACCAAGAGTCGGACGCTTAACCAACTAAGCCACCCAGGCACCCTCAGAAGTTCTGTTATTTTAATATTAAAAAAAACTTCCTGGGGCACCTGGGTGGCTCAATGGGTTAAAACCTCTGCCTTTGGCTCAGGTCATGATCCCAGGGTCCTAGGATCGAGCCCCGCATCAGGCTCTCTGCTCAGTTGGGAACCTGCTTCCTCCTCTCTCTCTCTCTCTGCCTGCCTCTCTGCTTACTTGTGATCTCTATCTGTCAAATAAATAAATAAAATCTTAAAAAAATACTTTCCTTGTTTTCATACATTCATAAACAGTAAGAGTAAACATTCAGAAATTATTTCATTTTAATAAAAATCTAAATCACCACTTTAAAACAGCCTCAGGATTCTCATGTAGGTTAAAAAATACTTTTATACTCTGATAACTCTAATAAACTTGAATGATATTCTTAGTTATACATAAAAATTATTTTATGATAAGTAAAAGACTACTACATTTTGGTGTTTTATAATCTCTGGATACTTGATATAGTATTAGATTATCATCAATCAGTTATTAGTACTAATTCACAAAATTCTACTAATTGAAGATGGATCTAAAATGGTCCATCCATAGCTTGTTAAAAAGCTATAACAAATAGCTTTACTAGAAATCAAGATTATGAACCAGTTGAGAAGTGTGATCTTACTTCTGCCAGTGTTTTGTGAATATACTTTAGTCTTTCCCTTGTGGGTAGCAGCAACGTACATCTTTTAAACAGCAGACCTGAAAACATAAAGAGACACATGAAAAAAATGACAACGATACAATTAATGTAAAAGTACCTGTAAAGCACAGCATAACATTTCCTTGAAAGTCAAGTACAGTAAATCACAGTGGACTGTGAGCTGATATGATCATCTGAAGAGGAAGTTTGGAAGCAAGGGTACCAAATACTTACAATATATGGTGTTTACCAAGTAACTGTGATGTCTACTAAGTGGTATAAAAATCTTATAAAAATGATGAAATTGGTATTATAAAATAGATATAGAAAATATTTAGATTAAAAAAGATATAACAACAGACACAAAGATGCACTAGTGGAACTGTATCTTTATTCTACAGAAAACAGATTCCAATATTTCTTGAAATTAACATGTTCACAAAGGAAAATGCTTTAAGAGTTGTTAATGTAAAACATGGAAAGAATGAGAAAAGCGATTTTGTATTCCCTTCTCCATATAAAAAATTTTTGAATCGTAAGTACTTAAAATTTCAGAGGTTAGAAGTTATTTTCACTCACAGAAAGTATTCAGTTTGGATGAAATATCCATTTCTTCCTTCAAAGATATCCTTTTATGGGGCTTACATGTTAAGAATGTATAGAATTTTGTGTTCAGATATTTTAAAAAAGAAAAAAAAAAACCCTTCAATTTCCCAGTGAGACATGTAACTTGAACTACAGTGACAGAAGTGTATGATCTGTTTCCTCTAACTTTATGTGTCTGTTTTCCTAAAATGGCAATAAATTGTTAACATTCCTATAAGGGCAATGTTACTAAAAATAAGATATATGGTAGGAAAATAAATACCTGAATATCATGAATTTCTCCATCTTTATCTTCCTTGCATTTACTTTTTTTTTTTAACGTATATGATAGCTACTTCAGATAATTCTATAGAATCTATGGGAATCCAATTTATTTTTAGAAGTTGCTATGTTTGGACAACACATGACCAGAACTGAGTCTGAAATATAAACCCTCTGTATTTTTGTACATAAAAAGACATTTTCAATGTTTGGTTTTTAAGCTGAGTTCTTTCCCTTTCATGTTCTGGCATCCAGTCCCATGGCAGATCATAGCTGGGGAAGTGTAAGCTATAATTGTATGCTGGTTGCTTTTTCTAATGTAAAACTCCTATTTTTGAGGATTGCAATTTACCATAAAAACCAATACTGGCTGACTTATTTATTTTTTTAACACAGGTGCTCTGCTATACTCTTTATAGACTAACTTTTAAAATTTCTTCCCACTAAAATAGAGTCAGATGTAATGTTCTTTTCACACTGGCCATCTGCTCTGTCTTATATGAAGAAGCAAATTAAAATTTATAATCTTCAGAGCACAGAATTCTGAAAATGTTATTTTAATGTCTGAAAACAAGAACAGATCAGATAAGAAAGGCAACATGAGAAAACAGTAAGTACATCAAACATTTACCTAAAGAATCAGTCATAAAAAAAAAAAAAAAAGAATCAGTCATAAGCCAGGTGTCTGCACCAAAACTAAGTGGAAGGTTGAAATCATTACGTGAATAAAACTGTGTTTAAAAGCTGGCTATTGGGGTGTCTGGGTGGCTCAGTGGGTTAAAGCCTCTGCCTTCCGCTCAGGTCATGATCCCAGGGTCCTGGAATCGAGCCCCTCATGGGGCTCTCTGCTCAGCAGGGAGCCTGCTTCTTCCTCTCTCTCTCTCTCTGCCTGCCTCTCTGCCTACTTGTGATCTCTGTCAAATAAATAAATAAATAAATCTTAAAAAAAAAAAAAGAAAGAAAGAAACAGAGCTGGAATGCTGACTTTAAAAATAAATAAATAAATAAATAAATAAAAGCTGGCTATTAAGATCAATACATATTTGTATTTTTCACTGAATTATCCATATAATTATCTTAATGTTTTTTTGCTTCTTTAAGTGATTGAATCTTGGTTAGGGAGAAAAAAAATTCTTTCAGATCAAAACCATAAAATAAGCTCTTTTACTGTACCACTTATTCTACAACTAAGGATGTTTGAAAAAAGATATTTACAATGACAAGTAGCAAAAAGTCATTGCTATATTCTGTTACAGGCTTTACTAAGTCCAGCTACAAATACTGAAACACATAACACTGTAATCATATTACACACCTTTCATTTACTCTTATGAAACTAAATCTAATTAATAGTAATCTTATTAATTTATTAAATATACTTTTATGTATTTACATACATGTATATAGTCTTATTTTATTATCTTAAAGCTAGGCTTCCTTGCGCTACTAAAAGGTAATAATCATTTAACTTAACTATTATGACTTTATTTAAAAATTGAAAACATCACCTTAATTTTAGGCTTTATTGCCATGTTTTGGTTAATTATAAGGTAGTTTCATAATTAAATTGGTGTCACTAGTCAAGTCAAAATTAGAATTTTATTTGAGTACATCAATGAATGGGGTAAAAGACATAGATGATTTTAAATCAAGGGAATGGATTATATGGAATTTCCTTTGATAAGATTAATTTATTATAGTGTAATGATTTATTAATAAATGTGTGGAGTACTTTTAAAAAATTGTTTCTGATAAGAGAATAAGTGATCTTCCACAATAATGTGTTTACATTTCTTTTCTATTTTAAGGACTAGATTATGGTTGAAAGAGAAAAGAAGTTTAGAAATAAAAATCTTTAGATCCCCAGGAAGTATAGGAAGTACATCAATTTCACTGGAAAGTCACTTAAACAATAAGGAAAGGTGACACTGTATGCACATGAAACCACAAGGACTGATTCTTTACACTAAAGCGCATTCTCTCATCTTTAAAGATAAGTATAAGGGACTATTATGGAAAAGTCTTCACACTGAAGAATAAAAGCATCATAGAAATAGGCACATTTTAAGAAATATCCCCCATTTCCCACAGGCCCTACGGAATTCTTTAATAAAATCCCCTTAATTAAGTGTAGTTCTTTACTTGTTACAATTCTTATTACATAAATTACCTAGAGATCTGTAATGTTCCAGTATGGCAGAGTCTTGTCTCTTGCTAGGCAGCTCAAGGTTATGAAAATCCTGTAGTAAAAGTCTTTTGCTTCCTGACGAGGTTGAAATATAATTAATAATGTGCTGGCTGACTGTTTTGGACACCATGCTTAGCATGCTGATATCCTTCACTACCAAAAGAAATACATACACATATATATATAAATAGCTTAATTACAAGAACATCATTATTAGTACAATCTATGAATTTATAAGTTAGCTCATCAACAATATACTAAATAATAAAATATATAAAAAAGTGGAGGAAAAGGGGAAAATTTTAAATTGTTTTAAATCTCCTGTTCAATAAGTTGGAAATACTTAGGGATGTAACAGTTAAGTTATAATTAGAGGCATACTTTAAAGAGTTTGAATGCCACACTTTCTTCATCATATCCCTTACCTAATAATGATGAAACCAGAAAACAAACATAATGTAAATACCATTAACATTCTAGCAGGGCCCAAGATGACAAAGTAGTTCTTGCGGGGGAAAAAAAAAAAAATCAAGCATCTATATAGCCTACTCATAGTTCCCAGACCTCACCTGATAAATATCTTAAGATTATTTGGAATATTTCCAATGGCAAGGCTTTAAAATTTCCAAGCGTTGATAAGGGCTGAGAATCTGAGCCAAGGATGTTGGAAAAATAGCTGCTGGATCGACGATTACTACGTCTATATTTCTGGTTGGGAATCAAAGTGAAACTGGTATTTATTCTAGATGCCATCCTTTTTCTTATCTCATGAATTTATCCTGGTTAGAAAAATAAAATACAAGAGACAAAGGAGAAGGAAATTATAACAACAAAGAGCTGTTTTTTTAAAATGGAGAAACTGATACCTTGTTGGTAAATAGCTATCTATCTATTTACAAAACTTTTTTTTTAAAGTGATTTCTACCCACATCGTGGGGCTCAAACTTAGGACCCCAAAATCAAGAGTCACATGCTCTACTGACTCAGTCAACTAGGAACACCTCTATTAACAAAACCTTTAATATAATGTCTAATTTACGGAGCTCCCACCAATTAAGAGTGTATCTATTCATCTCAAATGATATGAAATGTTTTAAGTCTTTTCCCTCTTAGCCAAATATTCTAGAAAAAGAATTTTAGTAGAATAAGAGACATGTATTTGGATGAGATATAGTCTAAGAAAATATGCAAAATCTTTAAAAAGTAAAAGATTTGACAGAAAAAAACGAATATAACAAATTCAAAACATTCAAGATCTGTCAATTAGTATGTTGCTTTTATAATCTTTACATTTAAAAAAAATCAAAATATCATTGTAGCTTTAAAATTTTGTAGTGAAGTTTTTCCATTTCTTTCAAACTGAGTACTGATATTTTCTTTGTTGGAAGCAGTAAAAATAGAGACAAGAAATAGAAATTCTAACTTTAGAACATTTAAAATTTACAAGTTCTAACAGATTAAGAAGCTTGCATTACTATTACCAATTACGTGCTGGGCTGTATAACACAAATAAACAGCAAAATTAAAGTCCTGTAAAATTAAAAATATTAGAATAAATAAATGAACAATAATTTTCCTCCTAATTCCACTTTTGGTCACTTACAATTCTTAAGAAGGGCCTACACAACTTGATTTTGAAATGAACATTTCTTAGAACTTATTAAAAACTCTGATAATTTACTTACACCAAAAAATAATTCTTAAAAAAATATTCATAATAGGTGACTTTGTGTCACTATTACGCCAATTCAGAAGACATTGTCTTTTGTACATATACCCATACATGTACATAACAACAACTCTAAGCCTTTGTTTCTGAAGTAACAACTAAGACATTTCATCAAAGAGTTACAAATATATCTGACCCAAATGCATATTCTCCTTTTGTCACAAACTTGCTAAAATCACATTGTTACTTACTCATCTAAAACGTTACATATCAACTTAAAATCAGTTATACTTTGAAAACATGGCCAAGAAATTTAGTTCTTAGTGAAAAACATACTGTGAACCTCCTTTAAAACCATACCATAGCACTTTGCTTAAGCATTCCATGAGCACTTCAATTAGAAGCTATTTTAAAATAATCATTAAAATTACACAAGTACCTGTACCCCTGGGGATAAAAATATATTATATGTTTATAAAAAATAAAATTAAAAAAAAATTACACAAGTAACATATTGCATTGTCAAAAAAGTTTACAAAGTACAGCAAGACAAAAAGAAGACACTTAAATTCACTTAGAAACTTTGGTTTATATCACTCCAGAATTATATATATCACATACAACTATATATAAAATATATATATATATATATCTTCTGACAAAAAAGATCACTGTTCATACTATTTTGTAATCCGCTTTTTTCAATGATAAGGAAAACTAACTTCATTCCATGCCAATAGATACTTCTGCAAGTATATATATATTTTAAAGGCTGCATGTAAATAAATGGAAGAATGTTGATCCATGAGGTGGTTTTTAACTTTCACAGTAGGCACTTTGAAGCATTTTCATTGTGATAAAATTATAAATCGGGCCTAGGATTTGTCCGGTCTGTGAAGAACATGTAAAGTGGGACTTAGATGGGGCCTTTGGGCTCTTCAGAGACTCACTGACCCCTGGGAGCCCCGGGGACTTCAGTGTCAACCACTAAGCGTATATATTTAAACCTCTGAGGATTAAAACTCAATGGGCCCCTTCTTTTAACACCGAAGTCTCCTCTTACAATTCCTTATTTTTCTCACTGGAGGAGAGCTGGACGATTTCGGAGGGAATACAGGCTTTTCTGAAAATCCCGAAGGTGTAATCCCAAACTATTTCCGGTTTTCTCCCTCCTCCCCAAAGAGAATGAGAATCACTGACCAAAATAATACTAATAAAGTTTCCATGCCTCCGTTCCACCCCATTCGTTGTTGACTGGGAAAGGGTTTGAAGGCCTTCTTGGCTGAACTTCCCCCCCTTTCAGAGAAAACCGTCCAACAGCAATTCACCGCAATTTCTATTTTGTCTCAACCTAAGAAAACCCTAGAAGAGACCCACTCCTGCTAGGGTATTGGCCCCAAACACCTCCAAAGAGCTAAACCAGGGACACCATAAAGCAGAAACTGGCCGATATAAGAATCAAACCACATGGTGATGCATTTTTTTACCCCCTTCAGTCAAGGAAAAGATGAAACTATCTCAAGAAAGTACTGGGGAAAAAAATCTCTTTTTACCACAGATTTTGAGTTTTCCGCCTAAGGAATCACAGGCAAATGGGACTTAGCTGTTCTGCCCCACCATCCTCAAATTTCTTAATGTTTAAAAAAGAAAATTTCTCCTCAAGGTTTTCCCGCCGGGTTGAGGGCGGGTCCAGCTCCGGTCGGCTCCGGAGCTGTGTTCCCGCCTCCCAAGCGTCCCCGTGGCCTCAAGAATATTTTAGAATCCTCCCAGGAGCCCCAGCGGGAAGGAAGCCCCGCCCCCTCATAAATAGTAAGCCGCCCACGCCGGCTCCCATAGTGCCCTCCTCTCTCATGAATATTTTAGAACCCTCTCAGGAGCACCACATCCACACGGGAAAGAGACCCCGCCTCCTCATGAATAGTAAAAAATATGAGCACCCATAGTGCCCTCCTACACCATGAATAATGAACGAGGATGAGGTCCTCGGAGCCCAAACAGAGATGAACGCGACCCTTTGCTCCAAGTTGAAGACAGGAAGGGGTGGAGCCGTTAGAGTCTAGGGGGAGGGGTGGGTGCAAAGGAAGAGCCGGTACTTGACGCTCCCGGCGTCTGCTCCAAACCACTTCCTCTCCCTTCAACCTAGTTTTGAGCCCATTTTTAGTTCCCCTTGCCCCCACCCCAGAAGGGTAAATTAGAGAGCTTTCATCAAAACTTCTGTTGGAGGAAACCTCCAAACATTCTTTTTTAAACCTATCTGGGTTCCTAGAATCAGACGAGCATTTGTACCTCCAGCCTCCCAAGATGGATTCCAAGACAGAACTTGCTAGCTTGGCCCTCTTCCCTTGAAAATGAGGTTCTTACGCATTTATTCATTCATTCAGTAGCTATTTATTAAAGCCTGCTCTGGGCCAGCTACTGGAGTGGGCCCTAAGGACACAAGAGAGAACAAGGCGCATGTATTTCCCTGCCTTAATGGGGCTTATTAGTCTAATGGGAAAGATAGCATAAAACACACAGTGTTATGGAGGAAATAAGGCAACAGAGAAAAAGATAGTATGGAAGGGGGGGTGCCTACTTTAAATGGACTGGTCGGGAAGGTCTCTTTAAGGAGATTACACTTAATTCGAGAACTAGTGGAGGAAAAGGAACCAGTCAGGAAAGAGCTTGGGACAAAGGGAACAGTAGAAAAGATTTTGGTACATTGTAGGGATTTGTAAGGCTGCCTGGCTGAGTTTAGTGAGTAAGTAGGAGAGTAGCATCATGGAGACTATGGAGAGGTAGGCACAGATGGGGTATGCAGGACCTTATATAAAGGCCTTAAAAGAGGCTCATTTTAGAACCCCTGTAGGCTCTATATATTCGAGCTTTGGGGGACCCACTCTACTTTATATCCACATCATTTATTAAAATAAAATACATAAATGACTACATAATGATTAACTTTACATTTAGGATTAGTTGACATATTGTTATATCATGTAGTCACATTGATTTTTGATTTTTTAGTTTTTTGGAGCTAGTTCTTTTTTTTCCCCATCTCAAACATTTTTTATAGGTTCATGAAGATCTTAGCCCCAGGAGCCAGGAGCATCTAATGAATATAAAGATTCTGAGTGGTAAGCAGTTTACATTTTATTCAAAGTGTCATGGAAAGTCATCAGAGTGATATAATCTGATTTATATCATTGAAAGATTTCTCTGGCTTTTATGTGGAGAATAACTGAAGCTAGTAGAAGTAGAAGAGGGGAGATCTGTTAGGATGTTGATGCCTGACTAGAGAGTAGTGGCCCTGGAAAGATAGGTTTAAGATATATTTTGGGGCATAGAAGTAGCTGAATTTGCTGATGGATTAGACATTGTGTGAGAGAAAGGAAGAAGATATGAATGATTCCTAGGCTTTGGATTTTAATGAGTGGGTAGATGTTAATCCCATTTATTGAGATATGCAAGTGGAGAGGAGTGTTTCTAGCAGAAAATTCAGAGCTTAATTTTGCAGATAGTAAATTTGATGTGTCTAGGAAACATCCAAGTAAAGCTATCAAGAAAGTCGTTGAATTTACGAATCGGGAGGTTGGAAGAAAAACTCTGGGCTGGGGATACACATTTATGGACATTGAAAGATTGGGAAAAGTAGGACAAGTTCTTAGAGGAAGTTAAAAAGGAGCCTCTGGTAGAGTAAACAGCAGAAAGCCAGGAGAGAATGGAATCATGGAAGCTGGAAATGAAGTGTTTCAAGAGTGAGGCAGGGTCGGTAGTGTTGAGTGCTGCTGAGTTCCACGAGTTGTCTGTTAGATGAGTCCTACCCGTGTCCACTGGATTGGCAGTCCAGTTGAGGGAGAAGTACTTTGGGTCTATGTTGTCATTTCCTATCTCAAGAATGTATAGTGACTTTGCCTTGCCAGCCACATCACATTCAACTCTCTGCCATTTCTTCAGTGTTCTCTATTATCTCTTTCCCTCTTCTTGTTCATTCATTACATTTGACCCAAGCCTACTTTCTGCCAAATCCATTGGTAATTGCAGGGTAAATAGAGTTTCTGCCTTCTAGTGGCTAAGGGTCACAAGCACCTGACCTGGTCTAACTTGTATTCTGCTCCTTCCCAAGGAGACAGACCTGCTTCTTCTGTGCAGATGAGGGGTTGGGGAGAATGGATGGGAGAGGTTTGTCCTTAGCAGATTTACCCCCACCTTCTTGAGTTGAAACTTCCATCAAACATGATTTATCAAGGGGTGCCTAGGTGGCTCGGTGGGTTAAAGCTTCTGCCTTCGGCTCAGGTTATGATCCTGGGGTTCTGGGATCGAGCTCCGAGTCGGGCTCTCTGCTCAGCGGGGAGCCTGCTTCTGCCTACCTTTCTGCTTACTTGTGATATCTGTCAAATAAATAAAATCTTTAAAAAAAAGATTTACCAGGATAAATCATTGGCCGGCTGGCTCAGTCAGTAGAGCATGTGACTCTCGATCTCAAGGTTGTGAGTTCCAGGCCTATGTTGGGTATAGAGATTACTAAAAAAAAAAAAAAAAAATTAAATAAACTTTTAAAAAATGATTTCCCTCCTTTCTAAATCTTCCTCTGGTCCTACTTTAAGATTTGCACCTTGCATGAAGCTTGTTTCTTCAGTAAGTATGCTTTCCCTCCTAAACGAAACTGTGAACTCCTTAAGATGCCTTATGTCTCTTTTGTATCCTTCATATATAGAAGAACAATGGATACAGGGATGAATCTACCATGAGCCTCCTACTTGCACAGACCCCTTCCAAGATCCTGCACTTGATTTCGTAGTCATAAAGAGCAAGAAACATTGAATACATGTTTGCTGATGGACTCCAAATTAACTAACTTCAAATATTTATTGATTTCCTAAGCTTGTTTTATTCATTGGGATTTCTATGAAGATTTTAGTTACTGACTGTATCATTCCCTTTCCCAAAAGCCTTCAGTGGTTCCTTATTGCCTCTAATTAAGTAGAAGCTTCTCAACCTGGTCTTCAAGGCCTGTCACAATGAGGCTGAATTTTATGTCTCTAGGTCACTCCTCAAACTCTCCTTACTTCCCCAACACTGACCCTCTTGCTGTCCCCATAGTGGTATGGTTCGTGCTGATTTCTCTGCTAAGAAATCTCCATCTTCGAGCTCTACCTTTTGACATCCTAAGAATAGACTTTAGACAGTTGCTTCTGGAAGGAGTCCCAGGACCAAGAGCATGACCTGAGAGCTTCTTAGAAATGCAGACTCTCAGACGCTGCTCCAGGCATCCCGAATCAGAACCTGCATTTTAACAGAATCCACAGTCTAGTTTGAGATGTATGGACTTTGGCCATTTCTCAGGCTACTTCCTCTAAGTGTCTTAAACCTTTAAAAATCCCTATAATGAGAAAATGGTGCAAATGTAGGGCTGGAATCCAAATACCTGAAGAAAAGGGAAGACAGCATTCCTTTACGTGGGCTCAGCCAAAACCTATTCAATAATCCAGACCATCAAAAAGATGGCACTTTAGGAGCATTATAGACATCTTCCAAACCTGCAGTGCTCCCTTCTGCATCTTCAGCATATTTCCCTGGGCAGTTAACAAACAGTTAATGCTAGTGTTATCTTTTACTTTTTATTGAAATTTTATAAATTCCCATAGTTTAAAAATGTATGAGCAGCATAGATCAAAATTCTAAGCCAGCAAGTTTCAAAGTTTAGTTGAGCTTACTGTATTAGATTGTTTGTATCCTTTTAAACTCCTGCGGTCATTCCACGGCAAGCTAGAGGAGCGTTTGTACTTGGGGGATTCGGAGTGAAGATTCTGAGTAAATGACGCTTTTTAGTTTGTGAACATGGTGTTTGATAGAATAATAGTATGAATTTTATTAAATGAATCCTTAGAAATTCTCAGAATTTCTGAGGGAAGAGTTGATCCTCATAAGGGATATTCTAGTCATTGAGGATCTGGGTAAATGAAAACCTGCTCAGATAGAATATGAAACCAAAGAATGTCACTAATTCATTTTATCATTTCCATTGGTAAAATAAAAGTTTTAAGTTTGAAAAAAAAAATCCCTATAATGAGAAATGTTTTTCCTCTCTGGGCGTTTCATTTTGCCTTTGAGTCAATGTTAATTCCGTGAGCTCTTTGAAAGCACTAACAATAGAGTCTCCACTTAGAGATGAGTTAGTTCCCTCGGTATTTCTCTCTCTGCTTCTGCTACATCCTGTATACACATGTATACCTACCCAAACCTACATGTTGTTTTACTTGATACTCAGAATTTTGCCAGGATCCAGATATAAATTGACTCCCAGATATGCCACGTGTGGGCAGGGAAATCATTTGCAATTATTTTTATTAAGGAAATGAGCATCTCACCAGTATGTCACGACAGTCTTTTTTTTTTTTTTGACAGAGAGAGAGAGAGATCACAAATAGGCAGAGAGGCAAGTAGAGGGAGAGGGAGAAGCCGGCTCCCCACTGAGCAGAGAGCTCCATGTGGGGCTCAATCCCAGGACCCTGAGACCATGACCTGAGTTGAAGGCAGAGTCTCAACTCCCTGAGCCACCCAGGCGCCCAACAAAAGTCTTGAATATCATTCCCTTTACCTTTGATTGATACCATGTGATAAAATTATATCTTCATCCTTGAATTTCAAAGTAGGTGGAAAGCTGGCCAAAATTATTCCAAAATAGCTGGTTACCTGTAACATTCCATAAAAATTTGGGGGAAGGAAATTCCCCCAAATTTTTATTGGTTAAAACAATATGCTGGTTTTCTTCTTAAAAATATTAATTGAAGGGGTGCCTGGGTGGCTCAGTGGGTTAAAGCCTCTGCCTTCCGCTCAGGTCATGATCTCAGGGTCTTGGGATTGAGTCCCACATCGGGCTCTCTGCTCAGCAGGGAGCCTGCTTCCTCCTCTCTCTCTGCCTGTCTCTCTGCCTGCTTGTGATCTCTGTCTGTCAAATAAATAAATAAAATATTTTAAAAATATATTAATTGAAAATTCCTACAAAAAATCAGTATTCACTGCAAAAAAACAAAAGTAAAAATATGCACAATTTCTACCTCTTCCCCCACCCCAACTCCCACCACCAAAACCAACCTAATCTTTCTACCTGGTGATAACTACTGATGACACTTGGGTACATTTCCTTCCTGATGGGGATCTTTCCTGGTCAAAAATATAAATCTGTATCATTTCTTTTTACTAGTTATACAGTATTTCACTACAAAGATATATCATACAAATTTGCTTAATTGGTTCTGCCTCATTAGATTGTTTTCAATATTTTGCTACTTAATGCTGCAAGGAGCACTTTGTATATTCATCTTAGGGTAAAATTTTTAAAATTCATTTCTGGCTGTAAGAGTGATACCGCTTAAAATTAGGTTAGGCTGGAAGTGATAGAGAACTCTTAACCACTGTAGCTGAAGCAAGATAAAATGTGTTTTTCTCATCTAAACAAGGTCGGTCTAGAGATGAGCACTCAGGGCTGGCGAGGCACTTACCAATCATCTGGAATCCAGGCGCTTTCTGTCTTCTTGCTTTCCATCCTCACCCTGTGGCTTCCACCTCATGGCCCAAGATGGCGGCTTGAACGCAAAGCATCATACTCACATTTCAGCCTGCAGAAACGAAGAAAGGGGAAGAAGAGACTTCTCTCCGACCCTTTATTTTATTATTATTTTTAAAGTTTATTTATTTGAGAGAGAGAGAGCACATGCATGTGTAGGGAGGGGCAGAGGGAGAGAAGCAGACTTCTCACTGAGCACAGAGCCTGACATGGGCCTCAATCCAATGCACCTAAGATCATGACCTAAGGGGAAACCAAGAGTCAGATGCTTAATTGACTGAGCCACCCAGGTGTCCCTTTTTGACCCTTTAAAGACTCTTTCCTTGACATGCATTTGGCCAAAACTTAGTAACATGGTCATACTTAACTGGAAAATATTTCACAGGGACACCTGAGTGGCTCAGTGGGTTAAGCCTCTGCCTCCAGCTCAGGTCATGATCTCAGGGTCCTGGGATCAAGCCCTGCATCGGGCTCTCTGCTCAGCGGGGAGCCTGCTTCCTCCTCTCTCTCTCTGCCGGCCTCCCTGCCTACTTGTGATCTCTGTCTGTCAAATAAATAAATAAAATCTTAAAAAAAAAAAAAAGAAAAGAAAATATTTCACAGGGCCCTGTGCCCTATGAAAAATAGGACATTCCATTACTACATAAGAAGGGGAGAGCAGGGAGCATCTGGGTGGCTCAGTCAGTTTGCATGTTGGACCCTTGGTTTCTGCTCAGGTCATGATCTCAGGATCCTGGGCATGGCATCTGCTGGAAATTTTCTCTCTCCTCTCCCTCTGCCTCTGCCCCCCCAAAATCTCTTGAAGTAAAAAAAAATAAATAAATAAAAAAGGAAAGAGCAGATATCAGTGTAAAAACAGCAGTCCCTGTACAAAAGGTTAGCACATTTTCCATTTATTTATTTATTTTTTTTTAAATCTTTTTTTTTTTAAGATTTTATTTATTTATTTGACAGAGAGAGCTCACAAATAGACAGAGAGGCAGGGAGAGAGAGAGAGAGAGAGGGAAGCAGGCTCCCCGCCGAGCAGAGAGCCCGATGCGGGACTCGATCCCAGGACCCTGAGATCATGACCCGAGCCGAAGGCAGCGGCTTAACCCACTGAGCCACCTAGGCGCCCCACATTTTCCATTTTTGGTACATTTTCGCCGCCTTTTCCATCCCTTTATCAACAGTTTTTAATATATAAGTTAATCTAACAACAGCCTAAGCCAATTTCCTGTTGGTTCTTGATAGAGAAGACACATAATTGGCTTATGTCTTCTATATAATTGAATGTAATTAAAGCCACCTCTAACTTCCCTTCCTTAGAGTAAGTAATTTTCCTTTCTAGTTGGATTTCCTTCGAGTTTCCAAATCCTATTCCATCCTTCTGAAATATTTTTTGTGTTCTATTGACATTGGTTTATTTTGGTCCCTAAGTTTCTACCCTTTTTAAGAAAAAAGATTTACAGGGGCGCCTGGGTGGCTCAGTGGGTTGAAGCCTCTGCCTTCGGCTCAGGTCATGATTCCAGGGTCCTGGGATCAAGGCTCAGGTCATGATTCCAAGGTCCTGGGATCAAGCCCCGCATCGGGCTTTCTGCTCAGCAGGGAGCCTGCTTCCTCCTCTCTCTCTGCTTGCCTCTCTGCCTACTTGTGATCTCTGTCTGTCTGTCTAATAAATAAATAAAATCTTAAAAAAAAAAGAAAAAAGATTTACTAAGAAGTAAATCATACTTGTCTGAATTGAATCGAAATATAGTGATTTTCATCCTCTACTTTTATACATTTATTTCTTTATACACCAAGAGTAAAGCCCAATGATGGATTCTTTTTAGCTTTTGTCATCCTTTTTTTTTTTTTTTTAAAGATTTTATTTATTTATTTGTCAGAGAGAGAGAGGGAGAGAGAGCAAGCACACGCAGACAGAACGGCAGGCATAGGCAGAGGGAGAGAGAGAAGCAGGCTCCCCGATGAGCAAGGAGCCCGATGCGGGACTCGATCCCAGGACGCCGGGATCATGACCTGAGCCGAAGGCAGCTGCCCAACCAACTGAGCCACCCAGGCATCCCTTGTCATCCTTTTTTATTAAAAAGATGGATATTTTAGGGGCGCCTGGGTGGCTCAGTGGGTTAAAGCCTCTGCCTTCGGCTCAGATCATGATCCCAGGACTCTGGGATCAAGCCCCGCATCCGGCTCTCTGCTCAGCAGGGAGCCTGCTTCCCTTCCTCTCTCTCTGCCTACTTCTCTGCCTACTGTGATCTTTGTCTGTCAAATAAATAAATAAAAAATCTTAAAAAAAAAAAAAAGATGGATATTTTATTTTTACTTATTTTTAAAGACTAGTCAGCTGAATCACAAAAATTGCTAGCAAAAATAATAAGGCACATCCCAATGATTTGCATAGGGCCGTTGAAAATACAGACTAACAAAAAATAAAACTCCATTTAAACTGAGGATATGTGGAACTGGGGGCTGTTATATGGAGTCCTCGAGATGTGTCATAGTGATAAAACATCACCCCAAAATAGGCTTTGGCAGGAGAATGGCAAGAAATTCTTCACTTTCCAGACAAGGACACCAAGGTCCAAGGAATTAACTGTCTTACCCAAGATTTTCAATGCCAGCATCCTGGCATGAAGCCAGTTAGAGGAATCACATGGGATCTTGTCCATTAATATGTTGGCCATAGTCATTTTTGCATGGCAATATAAAGGGAGCTGGAATTAAGTTATTTTTTCTTTTCTGCATTTCTGAGTTTTCCAAGCTCTGTATATGGAGCCTGTGTTACTTGTTTTATTAGAAAAAATATTAATAATATGCACTCTTGTCTATTACGCTACCATAAATGGAAGGATTGGAAAATAGTTTGGGTTTTATTTTATTTTATTTTTTTTAAAGATTCTATTTATTTATTTGAGATGCACAGAGTGAGAGAGAGAGAATGAGAGAGAGCGTGCTCGAGCAGAGGGTAGAGGCAGAGGGAGAGGGACAAGCAGCAGACTCTCCACTGAGCAAGGAGCCTGATGCGGGACTCGATCCCAGGACCCTGGAATCATGACCTGAGCCGAAGGCAGATGTTTAACCAACTGAGCCACCCAGGCATCCCAATAGTTTGGGTTTTAATGAGTTTTAACGTTTTAATGAGTATCATCATAAACTGAAAGATGGTCATAAATAAATGTATTCAACTATCTAGGCCTGTTGATAGTTCTGTCTGGGAAGTCACGAGGCAGAAGGAGCAAATGGCACAACCATTAATGGGCATCACCTCTTTTTCCCCCAGATCTTTTCCTGATCTCCTTTCAAAATAAGCCCTACCTCAAGGTTAATTTTTAGAAAGGAGTGAGATTCTGCTTTTTTTGCCCTTCAGATTACATCAAGCTTCTGGCAGGTATACAACAAAACCCTGAGATAATGTGAATTCACATACGAAGGGACTGGCTTTTAGCTCCCACCCTGTGAAGCTGACTCAAGCCCAGCTGGCAATATATTTAGTCCTATATTTTATATTTTATGATTGAATTATTCAGACTGCCCTTTTAGCGTTATGATGGGAATTCTGGAAAGCAGTTTTGTTTTAAAAATGAAGACCAATGAGACATGGGCTGAGAGCAAATACCTACAAAAGACATACCTTATAAAAGACTGTTATCTGAAATATACAAAGAACTTCTAAAACTCAACTCTAAGAATACTAACAACCCGATTGAACAATGAACAACAAGACCTAAAGAGAGAGCTCATGGAGGAAGATACACAAATAGCAAGTAAGCAGATGAAAATACGCTCCACATCATCGTGTTGTCATCAAGGAATTGCAAATTTCAACAACCTTCCCAGGACACACCTATTAGAATGGCCCAAGTCCCAAACTCTGACAACACCAGATGCTGGTCGGTATGTGGAGCAGTAGGACCCGTGATTTATTGCTCGTGGGAAGGCAAAATGGTACAGCCATCCTGGAAAGCAGTTTGGTGATTTCTTACAAACCCGAACATATTCTTACCAGATGATCCAGGAATCATGCTCCCTGGTATTTACCCAAAGGAGCTGAAAGCTTATGTCACGCAAAAACCTGCACACGATGTTTATAGCAGCTTTATTCGTAACTGCCAAAGCTTGCAAGCAACCAAGATGTCTTTCGGTAGGTGAACAGATAAACTATGGTACATCTAGTCAATGGAGTAGTTTTCAGTGCTACAAAGAAATGAGCTATCAAACCGTGAAAAGACACAGAAAACTTAAATGCATACTCCCGAGTGAAAGAAGGGAGTCTGAAAAGGCAGCCTATTGTATGACTCCAATTATGTAACATGGGGGAAAGGCAAAAGCGATGGAGACAGTGAAAGGACCAAGGATTGCCAAGGGTTGGGAAGGAGGGAGGATGGAAGAGGCAGAAAGGATTTTTAGGGTACTGAAAATATTTCGTATGATATTATCATGATGGATACATAGGATGCATTTGTCAAAACCCGTAGAACGTGCAACACCGAGAGTATGTACAACACCTCATGTGAACTGTGGGCTTTGGGGGCAAAGATGTAGCTGTATAAGCCCATCCATTTTAAAAAGTGTACCACTCTGGTGGGGGAAGGCTGTGTGGGGGTGGGGCATGGGCACATGGGCATAATGACTTCCACTCAATTTTGCTGGGATCCTAAAACTGCTCCAAAAAATAGTCTATATGTAAAAAAATGTTAAGGCCAGCACTGAGTCCTTATTTTTTTTTTAAAGTTTTTTATTTTAATTCCAGTATAGTGAATATACAACTCAGCCTTTAATTTAGGAATTTTTTTTCCCAGTTAAAAAAACTAGATTCCAGGGGTGCCTGGGTGGCTTGGTTCGTTAGGCATCTGCCTTTGGCTCAGGTCATGATCCCAGAGTCCTGGGATTGAGCCCCACATCAGGGTCCCTGCTCAGAGGGGAGCCTGCTTCTTCTTCTCCCTCTGCCAGCCACTCCCCGCTGCTTGTGCTCTCAATCTCTGTCAAATAAAATCTTAAGAAAAGAAGAAACAACTAGATTTCAGATGTTAAGCAGTCAGATTTTAAAAAAATGTATTCCGAATTGTGTGTGCTTGTAGGAATGTAGGTGAGAACTGTATCTGTCTTCCTGAGCAGAAAAATTAAATGTTTCAGAAATCTTTAAAAGATACTTGAAGAAAAATGTCTTTTTTCTGTTCTGTTAAATACTTTTTATCAGACCTCACGAATGCAACACTAACGGCAATGTTTTGTTTTGTTTTTACTAACGGCTAGTATTAAAGTGAATTCCATGTGAGCAGATTTGGCAGGACAGTCATTGCAAAACACTGGACAAGTAGAAAAAATACGTCCCTGTGGGAAAACCTAAGAAATTAATTTCCAGATGGTCAAAGTTCAGGCTTGACTCATTTGGACTGTTTTACAAATTGAGAACACTGAAGCTGAGAAAACTCAGAAAACTATAATTCTCATTAATTGACTGAAATTACTAAGTAAACAAGCCTGGGATCAAGGGTACTGGCTGGTTACTGAACAGAGCGCATTTCAAGCAGAAATGGGCGCTGTAATTTTTCCAGCAGGTGGCAGCAGAGAGCTGTATAAGATTTTACTACGTCTCTCCTCCCACCGCTACCGCCTCCCGCCCCCCCCCCCCCCCCCACCCGCCCCCCGCCCCCGGGCCTGGAAATCCCAAAGGTATGTCAGTTGTCACAAAACACCTTCTTTTCACAGATGAGGAAACCGAGCTCCAGAAAGATTATCTGACCTTCCTAAGGCAAAACTCTGCATTAAAATTCCTTGAAACCTGTCAGGCTATACAGATTTCATTTGTAATTACATTCCATGCCATGCAAACACATATAATTAGATATAATAAAATATTTCACATGATATATTAACTTTTGATAAAAAAGGCTTTGGAATATTTCTAGAACTCTCTTTTTTTTAAAGTTTTTATTTTCATTCCAGTTAGTTAACATACAGTATTACATTAGTTTCAGGTGTGCAATGTAGTGATCCAACACTTCCGTACAACACCCTGTGCTCAGGCCAAAGGCAGTCCTTAATCCCCATCACCCATCTAACCCATCCCTCCCACCCATCTCCCCTCTGATAACCATTAGATTGCTGTCTATGATTAGAAGGCTGTTTCTTGCTTTGACTCTCTCTTATTTTTTTCCTTTGCTTGTTTGTTTTGTTTCTTAAATTCCATCTATGAATGAAATCATTTGGTATTTGTCTTTCTCTGTCTGACTTATTTGGCTTAACATTATACACTCTAGCTCCATCCGTGTCGTTGCAAATGGCAAGAGAACTCTATCTCTTTTTGATTAAAATCTTTTTAAAAAGCCATGTGAAAGCTTTCTGGTAGAAAGTGCACTGAGAGGGAGAAAGCACAGATTGGGGAAGCAGATTTGAATTTGATTCTTCATCCATCCCATGTCTGCCGTCTAACCTTGAGTAAATTACTCGAGCTTTGTGTTTACTTATAAAATGAAGTAATAAGACAGGACTGTGCCATAGGACTGTGGCAAGGTTTAAATGAGATCTCATTTGTAATGTATGTGGCTGATCTGTAGCAAACATTCAGTGAATGTTATTTGCTTTTTCTACCCATGCCAGGGTACACAGAGATGGTAAGACTGACTACGTCATTACTAGGCCTGCCAGATAAAATACAGGACACCAGTTATATTTTAATCTCAGATAAACAATAAACACTTTTTTTTTCTTAGTGTAAATACGTCCCTGATTCTGTATGCTACATACTCATCCTAAAAAATCACTCGTTACTTATCTGAAATTAAAATTTAACTGGGTGTTCTGTATTTTTCCTTGCTAAATCTGGCAGCCCTGAGTTTTAAAATCTCCTGATTTATTACAAAATGAAGAAATGCCAAATCGGTGTTAAATTTGCACTCAATTTTTAAACACTTATATTTAATAAATTAGAATTCCAAGCAGAAACCACTTTGCCATATAACTGCTGGTCCCAAGATAACGACAGGACTCATAACAACTGTTCATTCTCAGAACACCTACAGGAAGTGCAGGCTGATATGGAGACACACATTTAAAACAGCATAACAAATGTTTCCATCTTTCTTGTATGTCTTTGTGGCTGTATTGTAATCTCATGGGGAGACGAGGTCAAAGAGCTAAGTTTGAGGTCTTTTAGGGCTGTGAGGGCTCAGCCAAACAGCCCTCTGACCCTCCCATGATAAACCCTACTCACTTTCTGATAGAATAGAGATACTTGGTACTTTATCCTAGAAAAATGTTTCCTTTGTCAAATATGACAGGATCTTTTATGTGGTTGTATTTTCCGTGTTTTTTCTTTGTTGGTGCTGGGAAAAAGGCAGAGGAAGTTAATGGGCTGGACACAGCCAAGGGACATAGTGGCCCAGTTTCCACCCTGTAAGGAACTGGAGCTGCAGCAGAACTTTAATACAGCCCAAAGGAGGACGCGTTCTCCTTTTAACCGCCTGCATAAAGGAGAGTGCTCATTTATTAAGCTCTGAAGCTGTCCGTTCATCACATCACAAGACCACGGTGGTTATCCCATGGCACACAGAGGTGTTAGGGAAGATATAGCCTAGACAAATAGCCCAATGAAGTAGCTGGCCTCAGGGTTTGACACATGCCAGATTTACAAATAAAGCTGAACTTTATTTTCTCTCTCTCTCTCTTTTTTTTTTAAAGATTTTATTCATTTATTTGACACAGAGGGAGAGAGTGAGAGAGAGAAAGCAGGGGGAGCAGCAAAGGGAGAAGAAGCAGACTCTTGGCTGAGCAAGGCGCCTGATGCAGGACTGGACCCCAGAACCCTGGGATCATGACCCGAGCAGAAGGCAGATGCTTAACTGTCTGAGCCACTCAGGTGCCCCGGAAAGCCGAACTTTAAAAATCCACACCTATACTAGGTATATTTGTAAAATACATGTGAGGAGTTAAGAATGGTGATGTAAGGGATTCCTGTGTCTGTCCCACCACTCAGTTTTAGAAAATAAAAACCAGCATGACCTCTGAAGTTCCCTAGGATCCCCTTCTAAGTCCCCTCCCTTCCCTCCCCCCTCAGAGGTAACCATTATCCTGAATTTGTGCTTATATATCTACTTGCTTTTCATTATTGTTTTAGCATGCGTTTATATGTGCTTAAACTTTTAAGAGAAATACGGCATGCGTACAAAATCATGCATGGAAACCTATGTTTCTTTAAAAAAGCAACAATAGGGGCGCCTGGGTGGTTCAGTGGGTTAAGCCTCTGCCTTCGGCTCAGGTCATGATCCCGGTTCCTGGGATCGAGCCCCATGTTCCTGGGATCGAGCCCCATGTTCCTGGGATCGAGCCCCATGTTCCTGGGATCGAGCCCCATGTCGGGCTCTCTGCTCACCGGGGAGCCTGCTTCCCCCTTTCTCTCTCTGCCTGCCTCTCTGCCTACTTGTGATATCTGTGTCGAATAAATAAATAAAATATAAAAAAAAAAAAAACTTCAAAAAAAAAATAAAAAAGCAACAATAAAATGAACACTTGGGAATCTATTTCCAAGCCAAGAAAGAACATTATCACGTCCCAGAAGACTCATGTGTGTACCTCTCCAGCTGCATCTCCTGTTTTTATCCCAGACACTAGTATTACCTGGAATTTTGTGTTAACCATTTTTTATTATGGTGGAGTATACATTACATTTACCATTTTAACCATCTGTAAGCGTCCATTGCATTAAGTACATTCACACTGTTGTGCAACCGTCACCATTACCCATCTCCAGAACTTTTTCGTCTTCTCAGCTGAAACTCTGTCCCCATTAAATATTAATTCTCCATTCCCCTCTCCTCTCAGCTCCTGGCAACCACCATTCTATTTTCTTTCTCTATGAATTTGACCACCATAGGTTCCTCATGTCATACTTCAGCATGCAGGTCCTAAGTGTACGGACATTTTCCTTCAAAAACACAATATATTATCACACCTGAAAAAAATAAATAATTAGTTGATTTCTTAATATTAAATCTATTCCACCTTCCTGGGATAAATCCAACTTGGTAATAACCTATTATCTTTTTAAACACTGCTGACTTCGGTTTGTTAGTAGTTCACTTATCATATTTGCATCTATATTTGTGAGTGAACTTGGTATATCATATTCTTTCCCCATCCTGTCCTTGTACGGTTTGGGAATGTTGCTTTGGCATTTTTCTTTTTTTTTTTTTTTAAAGATTTTATTTATTTATTTGACAGAGAGAGATCACAAGTAGACGGAGAGGCAGGCAGAGAGAGAGAGAGAGAGAGGGAAGCAGGCTCCCTGTCGAGCAGAGAGCCCGACGCGGGACTCGATCCCAGGACCCTGAGATCATGACCCGAGCCGAAGGCAGCGGCTCAACCCACTGAGCCACCCAGGGGCCCCAACTTTGGCATTTTTCTATGGATGTCCATTAAATTAAGCTTGGTGATTGCACTATTCAAATTTCATAAATACTTATGGATTTTTTTTTTTTTTTTGCCTGCTTGGTGCATTGGTCATTGAACGGTGGTATTACTTACTATCTCCCATGATCATGGTAGATTTCAGCCTCGACTTTTGGTCTGTCAGTTTCTGCAATGTATTTTTTTATCATTATATGTATAGTGATCTAATAATATTTTTACCTAATAATATATATTTTTTCCTTTCAAGTACATTTTGTCTGATACTTACAGAGTTATATCAGCTTTCTTTGACTTAGCATTTGCCTAGTGCGTCTTTCCCATTCTTTTGATTTCAGTCTTTTTGTATCCTTATGTTAGGTGGGTTTTTTAATGAACTGGATAGAGCTGGGTTTTTCTCTACTCTGACAATCCTTTAATTTGTAGCATCTATTGCATGGCACATTGCTAATAAATTATTTTTTCTTTATTTTATTATTTTTTAAAGTTTATTTATGTAATCACTACACCCGAAGTGGGGCTCGAACTCATGACTCTGAGATCAAGAGTCACATGCTTTCCTGACCGAGCCTGCCAGGTACCCCTAGTTTTCTCTTTTAAATTGTTGTCTACAGTTGACCCTCCAACAACGTGGGTTTGAACTATGTGATTCCACTTACACGCATTTTTTTTCTTACAGTACAGTCCTGTAAATATTATTTTCTCTTCCTTATTATTTTCTTTCTTTCTCTCTCTCTCTTTCTTTCCCTTTTTTTAAGATTTTATTTATTCATTTGACAGAGAGAGACACAGCAAGAGAGGGACCACAAGCAGGGCGAGTGGGAGAGGGAGAAGCGGGCTTCCCAGCTAGCAGAGAGCCCGATGCAGGGCTCCATCCCAGTACCCTAGGACCATGACCCGAGCCAAAGGCAGACACCTAATTACTGAGCCAGGCACCCTTCATTATTTTCTTAATAATATTTTCTTTTCTCTAGTTTACTTTATTGTAAGAATACAGTATATAATACATATAAAAATAAGTTTTGTTTTTTTTTTTTTAAGCAACAAAAGTTTATTTCTTGGTCACATTATATATGTCCAATGCCAGTTGCTCATTTAGTGACTCAGGGACCCTGGCAGGTAGAGGCTCCTTCTCAACACATCCTTCCACGACCATCACAGCAGAAGTGAGCACTGGATGGTCTCACGCTGGAAATTAAATATTCTAGCGTAGAAGTGACACAAGTCAAAAAAAAAAAGTGTTAATCGACTGTTTATGTTATCACTCGGGTTTCCAGTCAACAGTAGACTATTAGTAGTTGAGTTTTTGAGGAGTTTAAATTACACGTGGATTTTTGACTGCATGGGGAGGGGGTCAGCACCCCTAAGTCCTGTGTTGTTCAAGGGTCAACTGTATTTGGTTCACTTCATGTTTCTTCCTCTATTAGGATGGAAGCTACATATTCTATTCTTAGACTTCGAGTAGTTGATCTAAAAATGTATCTTGCCTCATTAACTCATCCAAAGTGTATCTTCATTCTTTCGCCTTCTTCCAAACACTGTAAGGATGTTAAAACACCATAATTTCCATCACCCATCTTCTGACTTCTGTGTTACTAGGCCGTGTGTTTGAGTTCCTTCTTGCCACTTCGTTTTTTCTGTAAAGTTTTTATCACGCGCAGCGGGGAGTGGGCTTGGTCCTGTCAGCAGCTGTTTTCTTCCTGGTAGCCGGGACACCGCTCAGGTCTCTTGCTTCCCCTTTTCACAGATATGTGCTTCTACTGTTTTCTTGAACTTGAAGGCCTACCTGTCTCTGGAGACCTTGGGCAGCTCCATGGCATGCAGTTCATGTACTATTTCCAGCAACACTGCACTTGGATGACGTCCCAGGGGAACGTGGTATGCCCTTTGAGGCGCCCGAGGCCACCGCGGTGTGTTGGCTTGCTCATGCTCTTGGTTGTCTCATGCCCCTGCTGGAGGTCCATGGCCGTGGAATAGCTCAGAACCATGGCTGGACCTATACTGCAGCCCCGGGGGCCAGAGGACAGCAGATAGCCTTCTGTTAAGTTTTCAATGTTATGGGGCTTTATTATAGTTTTATACAGTCAATGGTCGATCGGTAAAATAGATCATTCCATATTTGATTCATTGTTTTACCACTTCTGTCTCTTTTCACTCCTTCATCTCATTCCTTCCATCTGAGATTACTTTTCTGCTGCTTGAAATACATATTTTGAGGGCTGCCCAGGAGGCTCATTTTGTTGGGCATCTGACTCTTGATTTTGGCTCAGGTCAGGTCATGATCTCAGAGTGGTGAGACTGAGCCCCACCTTGGGATCCATGCTGAGCGTGGAGCCTGCTTAAGATTCTCTCCTTCTCCCTCTGCCCTTCGCCCCCCACCAGATTGCACGCATCTGTTCACACATTTTTCTCTCTCTCCAAAAACTACCCCCCCCAAAAAAACCCCAAAAACATACTTTGAAATTTCCTTAGGTGATGCTCTTTGGTAGAAAATGTTTTTAGTTTTTGTTTGAAATTCCTTCTTTTCACTTTTGTTCATTTTTTTTTTAAAACTATGGTCACACCCAACATGGGGCCTAAAATCACGACCCCAGAGATTAAAAGTCCTGTGCTTTATTGACTGAGCTAGTCCAGCACCCTTCACCTTTTTTCTTTATAGGTTTCAGTGGGTATAGAATTCTAGGTTGATTGCAATGTCTTCTTAGCACAGTGGATTCCATTATCTCTTTACCTTTTTTTTTTTTTTTTAAGATTTCATTTATTTATTTGACAGAGAGATCACAAGTAGGCAGAGAGGCAGGCAGAGAGAGAGGAGGAAACAGGCTCCCCGCTGAGCAGAGAGCCTGATGCGGGGCTCGATCCCAGGACCCTGGGACCCTGACCTGAGCCGAAGGCGGAGGTGGAGGCTTTAACCCACTGAGTCACCCAGGCGCCCCCATTATCTCTTTACTTTTATTGTTGCTTTTAGGATAACAGCTATCAGTCTAATTGCTGCAGCTTTGAAGTTATCTGACTTTTCTTTCTGCATTTATGGTCTAGAGTCTGAATGTGGTGTTCTGCAATTTTATTATGATGTGTCGGAATGCAAATATCCTTTTATTTCTAGTAGAGATTCACTGTGATTCTTGAACCTGAGTATCCTTCCATTTCCCAGTTCCTTGTCACACTGTACTCAGCCTGAATCATTTCTTCAGATGTCTTCTAGCTCTCGAATTCCCTCTTCATTGTGTCTGTCTGCTATTAAATCTGTCCACTGAGTTTTATGTTTTAATTATTACATTTCTCACTTCCAGAATTTTAAAAAAGATTTTACTTATTTATTTGAGAGAGAGAGAGAGACTGAGCCACCCAAGTGCCCCTCATTTCCAGAATGTTATTTGCTTTTTGCAAACTGCTTTATCATTTTTTCAGTCTCATTATTTACTCCTCTGAATGCCTTTTTTAGTTCTTAAAAGCTCTAAAATAGTTATTTTATATCAGGTTTCTGATAATTTTTTTAACTTTTTTTTTTTAGATTTCATTTATTAATTTGACAGAGAGAGATCTCAAGTAGGCAGAGAGGCAGGCAAAGAGAGAGGAGGAAGCAGGCTCCCTGCTGAGCAGAGAGCCCAATGTGGGGGGGTGGGGGGGTGCTCATCCCAGGACCCTGATATCATGACCTGAGCTGAAGGCAGAGGCTTTAACCCACTGAGCCACCCAGGTCCCCCTAGGTTTCTGATAATTCTTACATCTAAATATGTAAATCTGATTCTGCTGTCTGTGTTTCAGCTTTTTTTTTCTCGTGCTGCCTAGTTTCCTTGGGTTTTATGATTTTCACTGGGAGCTTACATTTCTTAAAACTTTACCTGTGGGACTTTGGGGGACCCTGAGATAAAGGGGAGTTCATCTAGAGAGGATCTGCATTTGCTTCTTCCGGCACTTCAGGCACTTGGGACCTCTTTCCATTAAATTTTCTGCTGAAGGCTTTTCTGACCAAACAACTAACACTCACATGGGCTGCGAACTTGTGCGGGGGCTAGCTTGGGGTATATATCCTCAAGAGTTAGTTTTGCTTTCCTGGGATACCAGGAACCAAGATAGCCCATTCTGGTTGCAAACCCTCCAGGTGGAAGCATGAGATTTCCAGATCTTCCTTGATTTACAATGGGGTAAACTTCGCGATAAACCCCTGGTAAGTTGAAAATATTAAGTCGAAAATGCATTTAATACATCCAACCTACAGATCATCATAGTTCAGCCTAGCCTACCTTAAATGTACTCAGAATATTTACATTAGCCTGCAACCGGGCAAAACACAAAGCCCATTATTTTATAATAAAGTGTCGAATATCTCATGATTTACTGAATACTGAACTCAAAGTGTAAGACGGTGGTATGGTACGGGATGGTTGTTAGTCTGTCCGTTGTTTCCATGCCTGCTTGCCCTGCCCAGCCTCATGAGAAAGCATCCTACTGCACACTGCTGGCCTGGGAAAACACCCAAAAATGCAAAATTTGAAGTATGGTCTCTGTGGAATGTGCATCAATAATATTCTTAAAGTTCCTCTAGAAAAGGTTCCTCAGACCTTTATGTGTCAAACCTTCTCTCATCTCTATATCATTTTCCCCTCTCAATACCCTGTCCTTTGAGTATGACACCTACTCCCTGAGTTTTAGCATGTGAACCTGATAGCTTGGGCTCATGAAGAATTAGGTAGCATTAGAAGGAGAAAAAGATTTTAAGGGCAGCTGAAGTCCGAAATGGTCACTCAGTTTTGGATTTTGCTTTGTTTTTGTTTCCTTTTGTTTTCTTTTTGGTTTCAAGTTCAATTTTGAAATACTCCTAAATAGACCTGTTGTTTATTTTCCTTGTTAACGTTTCTGGTAAAAAGAACAGTTTAATGTTTATCAAAGGAATATTTTGAAGGACAGCATGATCACATTGGATGGTCTCCATTTTTAGCATGTCTGGTTTCAAAGCACGTCACTGAAACATTTTGAACATCTGATTCTCCACCTTTCATCAAATAACGTGCTTTATTTTCTACAAATGCACTGATTATTGCAGCCGGAGTCAAGAAAACATGTTAAAGAGGAGAAGAGATGGCATAACCCTCTCTCTTTCCACTTTCTTTTTCTCACTTTCCTTCTGTTTCCTTTTTTTTTTTAAGAATTTATTTATTTATTTGACAGAGAGAGATCACAAGTAAGGAGAGAGGCAGGCAGAGAGAGAGAGAGAGAGAGAGAGAGAGAGGAGGAAGCAGGCTCCCCGCTGAGCAGGGAGCCCGATGCGGGACTCGATCCGAGGACCCTGAGATCATGACCTGACCCAAAGGCAGAGACTTAACCCACTGAGCCACCCAGGTGCCCTCCTTCTGTTTCCTAAAAGCTTCTCTGACCAGCCCAGGGGGATCTCCTCTCCCCCTGAAAGGGAATGACAGTGGTATTCTAGTCCTCCATAGCATTTTCCCAGAATAGCCGCTGGGAAAATCAGCATCTTCTGGAACATCCTTTTCTCCTTTTGTTCTCTGCTACCTCTCTGGCCTCTCCTTCTGACCTCCTTCTCAGGGACCCCTTCTCATCCTCTCACTCCTTAAGTGCCGATGTTCCTGTTGGCTGTGTAAGAGACCATTTTTTCTCCCCCAGCCAAATACCCCAATCTGTGGTTTGAACCACTCCCTTATGTTGTGACGCACAAAGCTAGATCTTCAGGTCAGCCTCCCCAGGAGCCCTGGATCCCCTATCCAACCACCTACGGAGCATCTCCACCTGGATATCCATGGGCTTCTCAACCCAGTATGTCCTGAACTCAACTCCCCACTTCCAACCAAAATCTGCTTCTCTTCCTGCTTGTGTTCAAGCTGGAAGCTGGGAGTCATCCTAGACCCTCCCATTTCCTTATTTCCTCCTCCCCTTCCTCCTCTAAGGCTGGCCAGCTTTTTTATCACACACATGGGAATATTCCTCCCTCTAGTCCATTACAAAGGTGCCACAGCCCCTTCCAGGCTGGCTTCATCCTTCCTTGCCTAGCCCACTACGTGTACATTTTAACTGTGTCCCTGCTTCCCATAATATCTTGCTCTAATCCATCCTCCACGCTGCCTCCAGGGGTCTTCCCGAGTGATTGTGTTAGAATG
Organism: Enhydra lutris kenyoni; assembly: GCF_002288905.1. NCBI lineage: Eukaryota > Metazoa > Chordata > Mammalia > Carnivora > Mustelidae > Enhydra > Enhydra lutris. The sequence goes on from NW_019154110.1 coordinate 24,452,621, forward strand.
CAAATCTAATCTCCTTCCCTTGCTTAAAACCCTTTGGAGGTGCTCTCACCTTAAGGGTATGACTAGACGTCCTCAGGTAGCATGCCCTGCTCCCCCACCTTGCCACACCACCTCCGCGTTCCTGCAGAGTGAATTGCTCTCAGCTTCCAAAGGCTCCAGGCTCTTGCAAGACTGATCTCCTCTGCTGGGAATGTCTTTCCCCTTGCCTGCCTGCTTGTGCGCCGGCTCATTCCTGTTTAAACTTCCATGCCCAGCTCAACATCACCAATTCGGGAAGGACCCCCTTGGGTCCTACCCCTCCCTTGGGTCCTCTCCTTTTCTCAGTCTGAGCACAGTTACGTCATGGAGCATATTGGTCAGTAACGTGGAGGTCAGTCTCCTGGGTTGTGAGCTCCCTGAGGGGCAGGAGCCCTTTGCATTCTCTTTGGGATCTTTGACACCAAACAGTGTTGGCCCAGCCCATATTTGATCGATAAGTGTCTCATGGTGGCCTTTCTGATCCTGAGTTCTTCTGTTGATTAGATGTGTGATCTTACGTGAGTCATTTAACCTCCTCGTGTTTTAGTAGAGAAAATCATAGGCCCCTCACAAGGATTAAATGAGATAAAACACATTAAAATGCTCTGTAGATGGCATTTCATTGCTTTTCAGTGTAAGGACTTACCGTTTTCACTTCTGTGCTGCTTTGATTGGTAGTCTTTTTCAAAATACCAACTCTCTTGATTTTCCCCCTCCTCTCAGGCTTTGCTCTGCTCCCCCAAATGCCCTCTGTCACCTTCCTGTACACCTCACTTCTCCTTTCTCTCCCGCCTACAAGTCTGTTCTCATCTCACCCATTCCCAAAGCCCGTCTTCCTCCAGCCCTCCTCCCTCCCCGCCTTGGTCCTTCCTTTCTTCTCCCCTTGGCTGCCAGGGCCCTTCCAGGAGCGCTATCGCTGGCCGCCTCCGGGCTCTCACCGCCTACTCCCTTCTTATGAGGCGCCATCTGGATCCCATGGCAGCAGCGTCATTGTCGCCTCACCCTCGCCCCTAGGAGGGCTCTTGTGACCTCCTGTTGCCAAATCCCGCAGGCTGGTTTTCAGACCTCATCCCACCGGACCCCTGAAGCATCTGGTCCTGTTGATCACCTCCCCCTTGAAACGCCCCCTCGTCAGCACAAGCTGCACTTCCCGGTTTCCCTTTTGTGTCTCCAGCACTTGCTTGTTCCCTTCCCGCGGTGCTGGCATTCCTTGAGCCTCTGCCCCCGGGTCTCTGGTCTTCTCCCTTCCCAGCCCCGCGATCTCACCCACTCCCACGGTTACCACTGGATCCTCTCTGCGGATGCCTCGCCAGCCTGTATTTTGCATACCTAGCTCCTTCTGGAGCTTTCTTTCCATGCAGATGGGACAGCTTTGGGGGACGCCTGAAACTCCCAAGTGTCCAAAGTGAAAAATCATCCTTTTACTGCCTTTTCCCGCCATCCTGCTTCTTCTCCTGGTTGTCTTATTTCTCTTAATGGCCCCATCATTCTCCTGGTCATCCTAGGTTCCTCCTTTTTGCTTTCCTCCCACTCGCCAGGCCCCAGATGCTCTTACTGGCATATCTGTGGCTCCCCCAAACCCCCACCTTCCCACTTCTAACTCCTCCACTGCTGCAGAAAGTCCTCCATGGCCTCTCCCCAAGCTATCTTCATAGCATAGCACGGGTTTGGACTTTTTCTTCCTTCCTTCCTTCCCCCTCTCCATTCCTTCTCCCTCTCCATTTGTTTCTTTCAACAGATATTTATTGAGCACCTACTATGTGCCAGGCACAAATATTTAATGAGCACCTACTATGTGCCAGGCCCTGGGAAAACAAAGAATGCAGTGCAGGCCCACTTCCCAAGATACGGCTTATTTCAAGAGGCCCCTGTTCTAGCCCGGCCATGATAAGCAAGCAGAAGAGTGTACACCCTGGGCCTTCTAGCGGGTCTCCTGGCCTCTGTTTGTTCCCTCCATCCCAGTCCATGATACTTGCCGTGCCAGAGGAACATTCCTAAGGTACGGTGACAACTCTGCCAGGTCCCTTCATTAGCTCTCCACTGTCTGTATTTGTCCTCAGCGTGTACTTATGGATATTCATCAGGCACCCAGCCTTTGCCTCCAGATGCATCCCCGTGGTCTGTCTTCCCCTATAGCCCTCCCTCTGGGTGGGGTTCTCGGAAAGCGATCTGTTCCTGCCTCTGTGCCTCTCTGCTTATAGCTCTATTCCCCCATCACCTCCGCCTGTAAAAATCCTAACCATGGGTCTGTTTTCAGCCCTGACTCCAGGAGGCATAGCTCTCCTCCCTTGGTGCTTCAGACCCCTGTCATCCTCACGGTGTGCAGAAAACCAATGGTCTGGTGAGCAAAGCCCGTACTGGAGACACAGAGAGCTACAGCATCACCCCGCCTTCTGGGGTCAGCAAGCAACCCCTCGAGAGCCATCACCAGCAGCCACCAGGCTCCCACAGTAAGGGAGGGACAGCCCAGAGTGGTTAGGGGGCAGCTCCCACTCAAGGAAAGAAGAATGCAGATGGGACCAGAGCCAGGGACCCTGTTGTGGTGAAGAGAAGCTGAGAGTAGACCCAGTGTGTGGCTTCTCTAGTCTGTGGTACATGGCGTGTAGAGCACAGCTCACAGAGTTCTGGGGAACATTCTAATGTGTTTAATTAATTAATTCATTTGAGAGAGAGAGAGAGAGAGAACAGCAGAGGGAGCAGCAGGGAGAGAGGGGGGGAAGCAGGGTCCCTGCTGAACAGGGAGCTCGATCCCAAGACCCCAGGATCACGACAGGAGCTGAAGGCAGATGCTTAACCGACTGAGCCACCCAGGCGCCCCCAGGGGAACGTTCTACATCTCACATGCCACCAACGCTTTCCTGAGTTCTCCAGGTCACGCATTACTGCCATCAGAAGACCTTTCAGCTCCCACAACGTGTTCTTTTTACATCTGCTGGGGCAGTGGTATGTTCCGCCTTGGAGATCTGCTTGCTTGTGTGCTTTGTCTTACCTACCCTACTAGACCTCTCAGGATGGGGACCGCAAGCCCTGTGGTGCGAGAAAAAGGAGGTTAATAAAGTATCTGCAGACTTCAATACAGGGACATTTCTTCCGCTGTGGTATAAAGCAGGAACTATTCTCGGTACTTCCGGGGTGACTCACAGGGTGATTTACACACGCACGTGCGCGCACACACGTTCTCAAGAAATACTGCTGATGGTTGAATCCAACCCTTGAAGGGATTATATATAGTCCCTTCCAGAATATTTCAGCTCAAGATGAGATTCCAAACCACATGGAAATTTGAACCACAAAAATCAAATCAAAATTTAAAAAAGGAATCAAACATTAGGTTCCTGACACATCAGGACTCCTAGGTCAGGGTCTGATGCACAGTAGATGTCTTGAATAGATGTTAACAGCATTCCACGTGCCTAGGACAGCCAACACAGTCAAGGGTTCCAAAAGAGACTGGTCAGGTGCTCTTTTCTTTAGCTAGATGCTACCAGGAGTAACAGGCAGGAAAGGTCTGGCCATGTGGCCAGGTGGGCGGGTCCTCCTGGTGTTGGGCTGCCAGATGGGTGTTCTTGGACTTGGCTGATAATGACCATAGTCTCCCCACGTTATGGCGAAACGCCACAGGCAGCATGGAATGCGTCACTTCCCCCTGGGGGTGATGGAAATCTTGCAGTTTTTCTGGAGATTTCTGTGATCATCTCACCCAGGGTCGGTATTTTGATGGAGTTGAGAGCACAGATTTGGAGAATCTTTCTCTTTTAGAAATACAAACGGAACTATTAATGGATAAAATGACATGAGGGCCAATGTTTGCTTCAAAATAACACAATAGGGGCACCTGGGTGGCTCAGTCGTTAAGGATCTCTCTTCGACTCAGGTCATGATCCCAGGATTCTACGATCGGATCGAGCCCTGCATCAGGCTCCCTGCTCAGCGGGAAGCCTGCTACTCCCTCTCCCACTCCCCCTGCTTGTGGTCCCTCTCTCGCTGTGCCTCTTAAAAAAAGAAAAATACCCCAATAAACGAGGATGGGTGAGCACAGAACAGCAACAGGGGCCCCATGTTGCTGATCGTTAGGACCTGGTGTTAGGTAGGGGGCTGTTCACGGCACTAGTTTGTGCTGCTTTTTTTGCATGTTGGAGACGTTCCATAATAAAAATTTGGTTTTGTTGTTTAAAGCACAGATTTTATAGCATGGCAGACCTGGGTTCAAATCCCCTCTCTGCTATTTTTTGGCTGGGTAATCTGCTGATTTAATTCTTCCCAGCCCACTTTCCACGTTTCTAAAAGGTTAATGAGAATAAATCCTGGTTCACAAATGTGTAGCAAGTGTACAAAGTCCTTAGGGCGAAGCCTGGGACGTGGCTGGCAATCAGTAATGCCACTCAGGGTTTGCTTGAGCCTAACTGTGCAGTGACACCAGCTCTCAGAGCGGGTCATGGCTGCTGGCAGACGGCAGGCCTGCCGTCTTGACCACACGGAGCCTGCCACAGCTTCACTACTCGCTCTGGGGATCTGGGGATCAAATGATAGGCTTCAGGCCCTTTACTCAAACTCCTAAATGGCATTTCTTTTATTATTTTTTGATTTCGAAAGCGACAAGGAGAGGAGGGAAGAAGCCGTGCTAAGGTCCCATCGGCTATAAATGTTCTAAGTTCACAGCTCTGTTGTCACTGTGAGGAGGGCAGACTGGGAAAGCGGACCCCTGAAGTACAATGTCAAGGGAGTGGGGGGATCCCTTTTGCAGATCCGTCCTCTTGTTTTCTGTCCTCAGCTTTCAGCCATCAGCAGGTAGCCAGCATTCCGCAGGCTGTCCTAGGACTTGGGATCCTCCCTACCTGGGCACATTTCAGGCCCAGGCTGGCAAAGTGGCCCCTTGGATTTTTGCCGAGGACATGTTCTGGTAAAAGGAGAGTGAGATCACAAGGAATTCATTAGCATCCCAGATTCTTTCTCTTCTTTCTTGGCTTCTCCACTACCCAACCCCCTTGTCCCTAACCCCCAGCAATGTCTTTTTTTCTCCGTAGCGTTGCTGAGCAAATCTGTCAAAGCCGGGCTAGAAGCTTGCCTTTTCTAAAGAGACAGCGTTCAGCCCTCACCAGATGGGAACCTGTCAGCACAGCGGGCAGATAATTACCCTTTCAGCGGTGGGAGGCCTTCCCATGAATGGAAATTCAGACATTTGAGGCAGCTGTGGCCCCACAGCCAATCAGGGAGGCCATCGGCGCACATCAAGGGAGGTTTACCTAGGTCAGTCTGCGGGATGGATTGGGCAGTGGAGGTGGTGGGAGCGGGGTGGAGGGCAGATTAGGGCTCCTGTCCCCACATAGCAGTGTCGAATCTGCTGGATCCACATCTGAGCTCTCTCCGTAGAGGCCTGTGCAAGCCAGCCCTTCCTTTTGGCCGAAACTCAACTTGGCTGCCTCCTATCTAAGTATCCAGAATTCAAGGACAGGACTTAGGATGGACTGATTTCTCCTCATTTAGTGGAGGAAAATCCTAATAAGCAGGTGGCCAACAATGGGGCATGCTGCCAGGAAAGGTAATGAACTCCCCATTGCCAGAGGTATTCAAGCAGATGGTAGCTGTCTGTCTTCCAGGAATACTACAGAGAGAGATGGCCTGACATGGGTGGGAGCTCAGCTCCTATGCCCTCTGTCAAAGGTTCAAAATAGCCAGAGTAAAACCAATGAAGCGCTGAAGCAGTAAATAGGAAAAATTTATTGTGCACACACCAAAAAGGCAGTTTGCAAACTGGGAGCACTTGAACCAGAACATGGAATGAGGCTCAGGAGTATATTGCTATAAAGCAGCTTATTAGAGTGACAAAGCGGTGACTGTTTATTCTTCACACTGATTGGTTACAATACAATTTTCAGTGGCTCCCTCATATCAACCTGGGAAACAGTTCAAGTTTTGCTTATCATTTCCAGAGGTACAAGCAAGGAATAATCCAGGTCAAGTTAGCCTTGCATAATAAGCTAAATTAAGCTTTGTCTGCATGACTAAACTGGTTCTGTCTGCTCAGGGAACCTTCCAGACTGGTCTCTGTCTACACTTGATTTTAACACCTCCCAAAGGCTTCTTAACTCCATAGGTTCTCATGGGGACAAGAGCATGAATGTGGAGTTGTCATAGGTCCAGGGTTCAAGTTCTGACTCTACAGTTAGTTGAATGAATATGAGCAAGTCACTTAATGCTTTTATTCAAAATAAATTATATAGGCATATTTTATTTTTCTGATAATGAATGATCATTGTCAAAAAACCCAAGTTATTATGGACACCTTCCATCACAATGCACATGGTTTTTTGTTTTGTTTTGCTTTGTTTATTTAGATTTTGTGTTATTTATTTGACAGAGAGAAAGATCACAAGTAGGCAGAGAGAGATTGAGAGAGAGAGAGAGGGAGAAGCAGGCTCCCTGCTGAGCAGAGAGCCC